>NW_006408591.1:2362879-2368255 GCF_000296735.1 Chrysochloris asiatica
CTGATGATGTGCCCTGTAAACTTTCACTCAATCCAAAATAAAAACATTTAATTAAAAACAAACAAACAAACAAACAAAAAAAAGTTGATACAAGGAGCATGTAATACTTCTAAGTTTGAAAAAGCTAATAAAAATTGTACCACTGTATATATAAAAAATCAGAATATGCAATTACCCTACATAAACGACTCTCTTCCCATTTACTTAGAATAAAAATCCAATTGTTTAAACTGTCAACAAACAAACACTCTAGCGATCAAACTGTCTGACCCACAACTAATCATGGAATGGCACAAGACTGGCAGTTTTTTGTTGTGTTGTGCATGGGATCACTATAAGTTGGAAGCTGATTGAACGAAAGCCAACAACAACAATGTTTAAGTTGCTTCTCCAAAGTCAAACAGCCAAAAAGTAGGAGAGCTCTGTTCAAATCCAGGGCAGTTGGTCCTCAGCATCTCCATGTTAACTGCTTAACCCTACCACCTACCAAGAACTGGCTTAATGAGGAAGTTTACTTGGCAGATGAAATGAAACGTCTGATGTATAATGACAGGGACTGGAAGGGACTGTGGAGGGATCAGAGTCCTGGTGCTCATGCCCAGTGACACAGACTCACCTGAGGAGCAGCCATGAAATACAGAACAAAGATTTTTCTACAGTTGATCTAGAATGTAGAGGGAGCTTCCATTGTGATTCTGACAGGCAGCCAAGTTTGAGAACTGCTGGGGCAGAAGAGGGAAGGTTGGGAGGGATTTAGTAAATTTCTCATGGGTTAGGAAGTTTTCCATTGCCTCCTTGGTCCTGACTGATTCAAATTCCAAGTTATGTTCCTTTATCTCAGTATCCCCATTTGCAGTGTGTGAGCAATGAAGCTTGACCACACTGCAGGGTGTTGGGTGGATAAACAGCTTGCAATGTGCCATTGAAATGTGTACCACTGGGATAAAGTGTTCCTGGGACTTTGAAGTAACCCCATTTCAGTTTCAGTATGGGGGTGCTCTGGGCTACATCGTAAGCAGCTCTGATGCATCATCCACCCCTGGGTCTAGCTATGAGGTGGTTACAAGGCATCTCTGAGTACTTGAATGGCCTGCGGTAGCAGGGGAACTTGGATTGCCATGCCATGTGCCTAGCTCAGGAACAGTGTGAGCCAGTGCATAATTGGAACCATTAGCTGGCTCTCACTATGGAGAATGAAATTTGTGGCTGTCTCTCATGCAGTAAATATGAAACAGTAAACACACTTCCAGTTATGGATGAAGCGAAACACACCATTAGACTGAATGCTAATGATTGCCTCCTGTTCTCTTCCAATATTTTGCCGTAGCAATGAGCAAGTGCCCTTTTCTTGTCTTCTCTTTCATTACTCCATAATTCTCTCCTGCCATGGATTTTTGGATGAAAATGGGTACACTCCTGAAATAATAATTTCAAGGAAAATTAAAAAAAAAAAAATTGAAGAAATACATTGGATTGAAGTAAGATTCCAGCTCCTTAAACTATTTGTAAGATGTTGCAATCTCAGGTACTGAAAACAGTTTGATTTAAACTGATGTGAACAAGCTGTAATTGATACAATTTTAATATACTGCATTTTAAAGGCTGAAACTCAGTCACTAAGTTGCAGAAACAATATAATTTAGGACTGAAAAATAGAGGCCCAAGAGTTTAACTCATTTGGATATAAATCTTTGCCCATTGCCTAAATGCTGTGTGACCTTGAGGAATAACTTAGCCTCTCTGTGCCTGTGAGTCCTCATTTAAATTGGGAATGATAATAATAATAACCACTGTCTTAAGAAAGCTATTTTGGTGAGAGTCAATGAACAGTAGATCAAAGGCTGTTAGTATAGTGCAAGCACATAGTAGGTGCTCAATAAATAGTAGTCATTCTGATGGTAATGACTAATAACATGCTGGATGACTTTGTGCCAATAACCTTCCCGAGCTTCAAATCCTTCATCTATAAAAGGCAAGTTAATAACAGCACCCAAGTCATTTCTTTGAGGTTCCAGATAAGAATTAAATGATGAAAAGAACTTGGCACAGTCCTTGGCATGTAATAAGAGCTCGGAATTTGCTGAATGAAAGGAAAAAAAAAAAAGAGTAAATGCTATGCCGGCTGAAGAAGCTCCATCGTCAGATCCACAGCATTTAAAGGAGACGGAAGAGGGAAAAATTCAAAGATCCCTGGACACTTGTCAGTTACATTTTTTAGCAGCCCAGGGACCTACCTTTGCTTTCTTTTCTCCTTGTTGCACCCACTTCCTCCAGCCTTGATTAAAACTATGTGCTGGAAAATCAAAAGTCTGAGGCTGACATATATAAATGAAACCCCAGTATCGCAGAGGGCACCAGGCAAGGTTTCAGGTGAGATGGACATAAACAATAACACTGCTTGTATACAGGTGCTTAGCTGGTGCAGCATGGCTGTTGGTCCTCTTTAATCCTCAAGGGTCCATGTCCTCACCTAGGCCCCAGCATCTTCCTTCCCCCTCTCTGGTCTGTTCTCCAGGGCAATGACTCATACACTGAAATTGCCTCTCACTCCTCTGCCAAACTCCAGCTTCCCTTGCTCCCTCTCTAAACTTTACCTGGGAGAAAACAATTTGGTAAGCCAGTGACTGCATAGTCAGCTACTCTCATGGGAGTAATTGAAAATGTCTTTTAAATTACATTTATAGCTTTAATTTCTAATTATAAAAGTGATACATGTTTATTTTAGAAAATTTTGTGGGGGTGGGGGGTGAACTAGCATGCAGAAGAAAAATATCCTGAGGACCAGGCCATACCCCAGGCCAATTAACTCAATATCTAGAAGTGGGGCAAGACATGAGGATGATGACGAAGAGAGTTTGACATTTCTGAGGTGATTCTAATGTATAGATTGAAATATCAACCTTGAAATACAGCCAATAATACTTGAAAGTGTTTCTTTACTTTTTATTTTTATATTCAGCTAAGTACATACAATACTCCTGGTGTGCCACTGTAGGATAAGCATTTAATTGCGAACCACAAGGTCGGTGGCTCAAACCCACTAGCTGGTCCTCAGAAACCCTGTAAAGGGCCACTATGAGTTGGAATTGTCTTGACAGCACTTAACAACAACAACCATACCAACAGCAAAGTACATATTATTTGAAACCTGATTTCTTTTTGCCTAAAATATATCATAAACATCTTCCCATATCATTAAATCATCTTCAAAATCATGACTATGATGCTCTAGGGTGGCACACATGTTTAAGGACTTGGTTGCTAAATGAAAGGTCAGTGGTTCAAAATTTCAGTTGTGTCTTGAAAGAAATGCCTGGCAATTTACTTCCAAAAAATCATCCATAAAAGCCCTGTGGTACACAGTTCTACTCTGACACACATGGGGTTGCCATGAGAATAAACTCTACAGCAACTGTTGTTGTTGTTGTTATGTAATGTGGAGTCTGTTCCGACTCATAGCGACCCTGTAAAGGGTTTCTGAGGCTGTAAAACTTTACGGGAGCAGAAAGCCTCATCTTTCTCCCACGGAACCGCTGGTAGTTTCGAACTGCTGACCTTGTGGTTCGCAGCCCGATTCGTAACCACTACGCTACCAGAGCTCCTTCTACAGCAACTAGAAATAAATAAATAAAATCATTATTTAAATGATAGCTATGTAGTTTTCCATAGTATGGATGACCAATGATTTATGAGCAAACTGCCTATTATTACACATTTTTCTAAAATGCTGCCAATTAAAATAATATTGCAATGTATTTTATTCCATCTCTAATTATTTTCTTAGCTGACACCTTGTATAGCACACAACCATATGCCAGCTGCTATTTTAAGACATTGCATATATTTTATTTAATGCTATCAACACCCCTATGAGGTGGTCATTGTTGTAGTTACTGATAGGTGTCTTTGAGTAGGTTCCAATTCATAGCAATCCTATGAACAATAACATGAAAACACTTACTGGTCTTGTGCCATTCTCACAACTGTTGCTATTTTGAGTCCTTGGTTGCAGCCACTATGCCAATCTATCTATTTCTTTGCTGACTCTTTGTTTTATCAAGCGTGATGTCCTTTTCCAGGGACTGGTTCCTCCTGATAACGTGCCCAAAGTACATGAGACAAAGTTTCACCATCCTTGCTTCAAAGGAACATTCTGACTATTTCTTCCAAGACAGATTTGTTCCTTCTTCTGGCAAGCTATATTACATTCAATATTCTTCACCAACACCATAATTCAAAGGTATCAGTTCATCCTTATTTATTGTCCAATTCTTGCCTGTATATGAGGCATTTGAAAATACCACAGCTTGGGTCAAGTACACTCTAGCCTTCAAAATGACATCTTTGCTTGTTAACACATTAAGGAGGTTGGTCTTTCGCCACAGATTTACCCAATGCAGTATGTCATTTTATTTTCTTGACTACTGCTTCCACGAGTATTGATTGTGAATCCAAGTAAAATGAAATCCTGACAACTTCAATATTTTCTGCATTTATCATTTTGTTACCTATTGTTCTGGTTGTAAGGTGCCATCGAGCTGGTTCTGACTCATAGTGACCCAATGCACAGCAGAACGAAACACTACCAGGTCTTGTGCCATCCTCACAATTGTTGCCATGCTTGATTTCATTGTTGCTGTGACTGTGCCAATCCATCTCATTGGGTGTCTTCCTCTTTTTAACTTTACCCAGCATGGTGTCCTTTTCCAAGGTCCCTTCTGATATGTCTGAAGTATGAGAGATGAAGTCTGTCTATCCTGGCTTCTAAGGAGCATTCTGGTTATACTTCTTCCAACAGAGATTTGTTTGTTCTTCTGGAAGTCCCTGGTACTTTTAATATTCTCCTCCAACACCATAACTCAAATGCATCAGTTCTTCAATGGTCTTCCTTATTCACTGTACAACTTTCTCATGCAGATGAGACTAGTGAAAATACCATGGCTTGGGTCAGGTGCACCTTAGTCCTCAAACTGACATCTTTTCTCATGAACATTTTAAAGAGGTCTTGTACAGCAGATTTGCCTAATGAAATACGTCATTTGATTTCTTGACTGCTGCTTCCATGAGTGTTGATAGTGGATTCAAACAAAATCAAGTCTTTGACAATCTTAATCTTTACTTCATTTATTATGATGTTATTTCTTGGTCCAGATGTGAGGAGTTTTGTCTTCTTTAAATTGAGGTGCAACCCATACTGAAGGCTGTGGTCTTTGATTTTCATTCAGTAAGTATTGGCGTCAGGATTGGTGGAAGACTCATTAATAACCTGCGATATGCTGATGATACAACCTTGCTTGCTGAAAGTGAAGAGGACTTCAAACATATACTTATGAAGATCACAGAGCACAGCCTTCTATATGGATTACATCTCAATGT
>NW_006408591.1:2368885-2371846 GCF_000296735.1 Chrysochloris asiatica
TGAGGTTGGCCCAGGATTGGACATTGTTTCATTCTGCTGTGCATGGGGTCGCTATGAGTCGGTTCCGACTCGATGGCACCTGACAACAACAAGTATTTTAAGTCCTCTTCACTTTCAGCAAGCAAGGTTGTATCATTTGCATATCATAGGTTGTTAATGAGTCTTCCTCCAATGCTGATGCCACATTTTTCTTCATATAATAGATCTTCTCAGATTACTTTCTCACCATACAGATTGAATAAGCATGGTAAAAGAATTTAACCTTGGTGTACAACTTTCCTGATTTTAAAACATTAATTGTCCCCTTGATCTGTTTGAACAACTTCCTCTTGGTCTATGCACAGGTTCCTTATGAGCATAAATAAATGATCTGGAATACCCATTCTATGCAATGTCATCTATATCTTGTCATGATCTAAAGCTTTGCATAGTCAATAAGCACAGGTAAACATCTTTCTGGTATTCTCTGCTTTCAGCCAAGATCCATCTGACTTCAGCAATAATATCCCTCATTCCATATCTTCTTCTGAATCCTGCTTGAACCTCTGGAAGTTCCCAGGCCATTTTTAAATTATCTTCAGTAAAATTTTACTTACATGTTATATTAATGATATTGTCCAATGACTTTTATAGTCTGTTGGGTCACCTCTCTGGAATGGGCACAAAATATCTTCAGATCAGTTGGCTAGGTAGCTGGCTTCCAAATTTCTTGTCATTGATGAGTGAGTGCCTACAGTGTTACATAAGTTTGTTGAAAGATTTCAGTTTGTATTCCTTTAATGTTCAGTGTCTTGTTCTTTGCTGATGTCTTCAGTGACACTTGGATTTCTTACTTCAGTATCATTCACTCTTGATCATATGCTACCTCTTGAAATGGTAGTATACCAACGTCTATAGTGACTGTATATTCCTTCCATCATCTTTCGATGCTTTCTGCTGTTGTTCAAGCTGTTAGAATTTTTGTTTTCTTTATGTTGAATTGTAATCCATATTGAAGGCTGGAGTCATTGATCTTTATAAATAAGTGCTTCAAGTTTTCTTTGTTTTTGAAAATCTAGATTATGTCATCCTCCAATCTAATGCTTCATTTTTCTACATATACTTCACTTCTCAGAGTTTTTGCTCAGCATGCAGATTGAATAAATATGGTGTAAAGATACAACTCTGATATACATCTTTCCTGATTCAGTATCCCCTTTACTATTTGAACAAGTGTCTCTTAGTATGTACCATTAAGTGTTCTCTAATTCCTATTCTTTGAAATGTTATCATAGTTTTTTATGATCAACAGTCAAAAATGCCTTTGCATAATCAATAAAACACAGGCAGACATCTTTCTTGTATTCCCTGCTCTCAGCTGAAATCCATTTGATATCAGCAATTATATCTCTCATTCCATGTCCTCTTCTGAATCCAGCTTGAATTTCTGGTCAGTGCCTGTCAATATATTGTTGCAACTGTCTTGAATTATCTTCAGTGAAGTTTTACTCAAATGTGATATTAATGATACTGATGTCCTGATGTGGCACTGTGGATTATTGTGATGGACTGAAACGTCAGTTTGAATTGCAAGATCAGCAGTTCAAGCTCACTAGTTGCTCCTTGGAAACCCTATATAGGGTTGCTATGGGTCAGAACTGACTCAATCACACTTATCAACAACAATAATGATATTTTTGTTTTTAAGTGCTGTTGGGTCGATTCTGACCCATAGTGACCCAGTATAGGGTTTCTAAGGAGGAGCTGGTGAGCTTGAACCACCAACCTTGCAGTTCAAATGACTTTGCAGTCTGATGCATTAGCCAACAGTGCCACACCAGGACTCCATACAACAATGATGTTGTTGTTGTTAGGTGCCATTGAATTGATACCAAACCATAGTGACCTTATACACAGCAGAAGGAAACACTGCCCACTCCTGGGCCAACCTCACTACTGTTGCCACACTTGAGTCCATCGATGCTGCCACTTGTTCAATCCATCTCATTGGGGTCTTCCTCTTTTTCTCTGACCCTCCACCTTACCAAACATGATATCCTTCTCCAGTGACTGGTCCCTCCTGACAATATGTCTGAAGTATGAGAGACGAAGTTTGGTCATCTTGGCCTCCAAGGAGCACTCTGGCTGCACTTCTTCCAGGTCTATTGGTTCTTTTGGCAGCCCATGGCACTTTTAGTATTCTTCTCCAACACCACAACTCAAATGATACTGTTGGATAATTTCCACATTTTGTTGGATCACCTTTCTTTGGAATGGGCACAAATATGGATCTCTTCCAGATCTTTGGGATTCCTGATCTGCAGCAAGGTAGCTGTCTTCCAAGTTTCTTGGCAAAGACTGGTGAATGCTTCTAGCACTACATTAGTTTGTTGAAACATTTTCATTGATATTCCACCAGTCCAGGAGCCTTGTTGTTTTTTTTTTGTTTTTTTTTTTTTATAATGCCTTCAGTGCAGCTTGGACATCTTAATTCAGTACTAGCATTTCTAATTAAATATTACCTTCAGGATGGTGAATACTGACTAGTTCTTTCTGGAACAGGGACTGTGTATTATTTCCATTTTTAATTCTGATGATTACCGAATTGTTCAATAATTTGTCTATAGAATCTTTCAATATTGCAAATTGAGGCTTTTTTTTTTTTTCCTCAATACTTTCAGTTTGAGAAATGTAAAGAGTGTTTTTTCCTTTTGGTACTAGTTCCAGGTCTTTGCACATTTTTATTATAATATTTTACTGTGTTACCTTGAGCTGCCTTTTGGAATTTTCTTTTCAGTTCTTTTACTTTCTCTTTTCTTTCATTCAAGTTAGTTACTCTACCTTCAAGACCAAGTGTTCAGAATCTCTTCTGAAATCCACTTTGGTCTTATTTTTCTCACCTTTTTTTTTTTCCGGCAACCTCTTCCCTTCAGCTGCCTTATGTAATGTTGTTGTTGTTGTGTGCCGTGGAGTCGGTTCCGA
>NW_006408591.1:2372886-2373692 GCF_000296735.1 Chrysochloris asiatica
TTTTTATTGTGAATTGGGTTATGGTTTACAGAGCAGATCAATTTGACATTCCACAAATTATATAGACTTTGCTTCATTACATGCTGTAATCCCCTCCATGTACCAACAGTTGACAGCATTAACCTGTATTCACATTAACAATTGCGTTCCTCCCTGTGTCTCCTGCTTCCTTCACCTTCCTCTAACTTCTCTCTTGTTGTATTGTCTGCCCTGTTGCCTATGTTGACATGTGTCTACCCTCTTACCTATGAATAATTTGCCCTCCCCCATGCCCTGTAACCATCATAGATTGTTTATTTTATCAAAAAAGTCTTGTTTTAACTTTTTACAACATTGGTTCCATACAATGTTTGCTCTTTTGTGATTGACTATTTTCACGCCGCATAATTTCCTCCAGGTTCAACCGTGTTGTAAGGTGTTTCACAGATTCATCCTTATTTTTCAATGTTTTGTAGTATTCAATTTGGTGTATATACCAAAGTTTGTTTAACGGTTCTCTTATTGATGAATATTTACACTAGCTCCATCTCTTTGATATGCTTCTTGTAGACAGCATATTGAAGGATCCTATTTTCTTATCCACTTGGTTCTTTATGTCTCGCAACTGGTACATTTAATCCACTTATATTCCATGTAATTATCCATAGGTATGAATTGATCGTTGTCATTTTTCTGTGTGTGTCCTGTGTGTGTGGTGCTTCTGGATTCTTTGTTCAATAGTAATTGTCCTATAAGATCAGTAAGAGTCAGAATCAATTTAATGGTAATCAACTACAGACCACCAATCTACCATCTTTCTCATGGCT
>NW_006408591.1:2373792-2397277 GCF_000296735.1 Chrysochloris asiatica
ACTGTGTTGCTGCTGGATTCTATATTCCATATAATTTTCTATGCTGAGTTCATTTTGTTTGAGGATTTTCTTTTCATTTATGTTGTTTAAGGTTTACTAAATCTTTCTGATTTTTCTCATTTTTTATTTTGATGTGCAGGTGTATTGTTTGTATTTGAAGTTACCCTGTAACTTATTAATTTTTCCCTGGTTAAAACAGACTGTTTTATCTTGAAATCTACCTGATTTCTTGTTGTTTGGAAGTTCTGTCTATACTATTCCTCTTTTTGCTTTGTAGTTGACTTCATTGTACACTGATAACCCTGGTCCCCTAGTTTCAGTCTTGTAGATTTGTTTTACTTTAATTACCATATATGGTAATCTCAGAATGTTGTCGCTGTTGTTGGCTCTCAGTCCAAAGAACACTTTTTAGCGTTTTTGTAAAGTTGGTCTGGTCATTCTAAATTCCTTTAATTTCTGTTTATCAAGAAAAGTACTAATTTCACTGTTGTATTTGAGGGACAGCTTTGGTGGGTGTATGATTCTTGGCATTTCTTTTTTCTTTCAGAGTTTGTATATGTCATACCATTGCCTTCTTGCCTGCATGGTTTCTGCTGAGAAATCACAGCTTAGTCCTATTGGTTTTCCTTTATAAGTAACTTCATTTTTCCTAAGCCTCTCTCACGATTCTTTCCTTGTCTTTGATTTTGGAAAGATTGTTTATTATATTTCTTGGTGATTTTCTTTTGGTATCAATATTGTATGCTTACATTCTTGTCTCTCATGACATTAGGGAAATTTTTTTTCCCAACAGCTGTATGACAAAATTCTGATCATTCATAAGTTGTTTTTCTTTACAATGTCCCACATAATTCTTAGGCTTTCTTCAGATTTTCTCAGTCTTTTTTTCTGATTGTACTTCTAGCATACTTATATTGAGAAATTCATCTTCAAGCTCACTAGTTTGGGCTTCCATTGCTTTGCATCTATTTCTTTGCCCTTTCGATGTTTGTTCATTTCTGATACCTTAGTATTAATCTTCTGGCTTTCTAATTGCAGGTTTTATACTGTTTTAAAATTTGCATTTATTTTGCCAGTTTGTTCTTTCAGTATATTCCTGAATTCTTAAAAATTTGTGACAGGTAGGAAAGGTTCCTCTGCAGAGGTGCAGAAAAAACAGAAAAGGAATTTTCCCGAATCAGTGCCAGAGTTTTGGATCTTGTATAAGGTGCCGGGCACCAGTTTCCTGTGCCCATCTGTGGAGAATTCTGACTGTGGAAGCAAAATACAGTGATTTCTGAATTGATTGGGATGATTGATTCCCTACAGACACCTAGGCCTATACTGAGATCAGAGGGTGGGATCACAGACAAGTGGATGCAGTAACACAGCACTAAAAAACCATGGAGCTGTGTCTGATAAAAAAGGTGTGATGGAATTTTCACTTTTCATTTGCCACATTTCTTTCCTCCTCTACCTGGTCGTACCCTCACTGCCCAGCCCAGTCACATTTAGGTGGGCAGGAGTGTGCCCCAAAAGGGTCCAGCATTCTGCCCACAGTTTTCCCATGGCACAGGGAAGAGCTTCCTGAGAGTCCCATTGGTCCCAAAGGCTGCTTCTTATGATGTCTGACTCTGGGACCTAGCCTTAAAGTTGACCTGGGTGGGAGCCTTTATCCCTGCCTGCACAGCAAAGGCTAATGGACAGTTGGCTACAGTTTAATTTTTGGTTTTGAGTGGTGGTTTTTGTCTCTGCTTTTATATTGGTTTTGTTTTTGGTCCTTTTGGTCTCACTCTTTTCCTGGAGATGGGAGTTTTCTCCCCATACCTTACCCAAGAAGAGACAGCAAGTGTGCTTATATAGCCAAGCTACAAGCATACCTTGTAATATCCCACCATTTGGACAATAGCCAATACAAGCTGCTAGGAATTACACATGAAAAGAGAAGCCTGTCTCCAAATCACATCCACCAGGAGACACTCAATAAGCTTAACAACACAGCAGCATATGTTCATTTAAGCATTAAAAACCCACCTAACTACTGAAAATGTCCAAACAAAACAAAACAAAACAAAACAAAAACAACAAAAGATCTCAGCACATTTCCAAAAACAGAAAAGAGTAACTGAGACAAATGAGCTGGAGGCAGACACAGACTTCCCACCAGAAGAAGAGCAGGCTTTGGATATGCCTGAGAGGGAATTAAGAAGAATGATATGGAAATAAATTCAAATGTTCCACAAAGGGGGGAGGAAAATAAGGAAGACGTAAGGGAAATCTATAGGAGCAAACAAACAAGAAACAATCCAAAACCTGCAAAAAGAAGTTCAGATGATTAAAAAGAAAATATCAGAAATATACAATACACTGAACGGGCAAATAAGTAGAATTGAGGAGATGGAAGCCAGAGCCAGTGAGCTGGAAGACAAATCTCTCAATACTGCTAAGATACAAGATCAAGCAAAAAAAGGATAAAAAAATCTGAAGAGTGTCTAAAATTCATGTTGGATGACATGAAGAGGAATAATTTAAGAATTATTGACATTCCAGAACAGTAAGAATCACAGAATTCCACAGAGGAGATAGTTGAGGAACTACTGAAAGAAAATTTCCCTAACATCTTGAAGGATGAGAAGATAAATGTTCAAGAGCTGAATGAACCCCAGAAATGATAGACCTGAAAAGAAAATCACCAAGATTTATCAGAATCAAGCTCTCCAAAACCAAAGACAAGGAGAGAATCCTAAAAGCAGCCAGGGAAGAGAAATGTTACTTACAAAGGCAAGCAAATCAGATTAAACTCTGACTTCTCAGCAGAAACCATGCAGGCAAGAAGACAATGTGGATATATATATAAAACCCTAAAAGAAAAAAAAATTGCCACCAAGAATCGTCTATCCAGCAAAACTGTCAATCAAATATGATGGTGAAATGAAAACATTCCAGGATAAACAGAAGCTAAGAGATTTAGTCAAAGCCAATCCAGCACTTCAAAACATCCTAAAAGGAGTTCTTTGGACTGAAAACTAACAGAAACAGACAACAACCAAAGATTGACAGACATGGCAACACCACCTGGAACTCAGTTGACAACAAAGTTCAGCATAGAACAAAATTACAACAATGAATTCAGAGGACCAGTGAGGCCAATTCACGATCAAAATATTAACAACGTCAAAAAAGGGAAAAATATAGGAACAGAGATCCAGGTGGTGAGGAGGTCAGGTAGATTACAGGATACAATAGACTATCTTATATGCAGGAAAAACTTAATAGACTATACGGTAACTAAAAAGAGAATTAGTACTGCATAATATACTATGAAAGTGAAGATCCAAGCAGAGCAAGGAAACATGAAAACAGAAGAAACTGACAGAATTAGCACAAAAACCATGAACTCAGCACAAGAAGGCATGCAGAACAAGGAACAAACAGCACCAAAAAATATATATAAATAAATAAACATAATGACAGCAATTAATTAATACCTATTGATAATTACACTGAATGTCAATGGATTAAATTCACCAGTGATGAGACAGAGAGTGGTAGAATGGATAACAAAACAAACCCCTTCAATATGTTGCCTGCAAGAGATATATCTTACATACAAAGACAAAAAAATAAACTATAAGGCAAAAACCAACATAAGAGATAAAGAAGGACACTATCTCATGATTAAAGGGTCAATTAAGAAAGATGCCATAATCATAATTAATGTATAAACTCCCAATGAAAGAGAACCAAGATATATAAAGCAAACCCTATTAGAATTAAAGGAAGAAATAGATAAATCTACAATTATAGTGGGAGATTTTAATATGCTACTTTTTAAAATTGATAGAACAACCAAAAAGAAACTCAACAAAGTTACAGAGGAAGTAAACAATACAATCAACCAACTTGACTTCATAGATGTGTACAGAGCATTCAACCCAACAACAGCACAATACCCATTCTTTTCCAGTGCACATGAAACATTCTCCAGAATTGACCATGAGTTAGGTCACAAAGCAAGCCTCCATAAATTTACAAGCATCAAAATACTAGAAATCAAAAATAAGAAGAGCAAGGAAATAAAGTTTAACACATGGAAACTGAATAACACCCTGCTGAAAAGCGACTGGATAGTAGAAGAAATTAAATGTAAATTCACAGAATTCCTAGAAACAAATGAGAACAAAAACAAAGCATGCTACAATCTTTGGGACATGGCAAAAACTGTGATGAGAGGACAATTTATTGTGATACATGCGTACATCTAAAAAGAAGAAAGAACCAAAATTAACACTTTAACACAGCTTCTCCAACAATTAGAAACAGAATAACAGAGGGAACCCACAGTCACCAAAAGAAAAGGAATAATAAAGATAAAAGCAGAGGTAATGAGATGGAAAACAGAAAAAGGATAGAAAGATTCAACAGGATAAGAAGCTGGTTTTTTGAAACTATTAATAAAATTGGCAAACCTAACAAAAGAAAAGAGGGAGAAGACACAAATAACATGCATTAGAAACCACATGGGCAATGTCACAACGGAATCAAATGAAATCAAATGGATAATAACAGAATGCTATGAAGAATTGTACTCCAAAAAAATTCAAAAACTTAGAAGAGATGGATACATTTTTAGAAAAATACGACCTACCTAAATTTACATTACACAGAGTGAAGTAGAAGACTTGAACACACCAATAAAAAAAGGAAGAAATTGATCAGGTAATCAAAAAACTCCCAACCAAAAGGAATCCAGGTCCAGATGCCTTCACTTGTGAGTTCTACCAAGCATTCAGGGAAGAGCTGTCACCAATTCTACTTAAATTATTACAGAATATAGAATAGCATGGAAAACTTCCTAATACATTTTATGAAGCAAGCATAACCCTCATACCAAAACCAGGGAAGAACATCACTAAGAAATAAAATTATAGACCAATATCCCTCATGAACATAGACACAAAAATTCTCAACAAAATCCTAGCCAACAGAATCCAGCAGCAGATCAAAAAAATAATACATCATGGCCATGTGGGATTCATATCAGGGATGCAAGGATGGTTCAACATTAGAAAAACAATCAACCTAATCCACCATATAAATAAGAAAAAGGAAAAGAACCACATGATTACATCAATTGATGCAGAAAAGGCATTTGACAAAATCCAACATCGATTCCTGATAAAATCACTCACCAAAGTAGGAATTGAAGGAAAATTCCTCAATATTATCAAAAGCATATATACAAAACCAAAAGCCTACAATACTCTCAATGGAGAGAAACTTACCGCCTTCCCACCTTCCCTCTGTGTACAAGAACCACACAAGGAAGCCCTTTGTCACCACTCATATTCAATATTATGCTGGAAGTCTTAGCAAGAGCTATATGGCAAGATCGGGAAATTAAAGGCATCCAAATGGCAAAGAGGAAGTAAAACTCTCTCTATTTGCAGATGATATGATCCTATACATAGAAAACCCCAAAGACTCAGTAAAAAAAGCTGCTAGATCTCATTGGAGGATTTAGCAAAGTGGCAAAGTGTAAGATCAGTACACAAAAATCAGTTGGGTTCCTCTATACCAACAATGACAGCATTGAAAAGGACATTAGGAGAGCAATATCATTTACAATAACCACCCAAAGGATGAAATATCTAGGAATAAATGTAACTAGAGAAACAAAGGACTTATACAAAGAAAACTACAAAACACTACTAAAAGAAATCAAAAGAGACTTTAAAAAATGGAAGAATATACCATGCTCCTTAGTAGGAAAACATAACATTGTGAAAATGTCAATACTGCCCAAAGCAATTTACACATAAAATGCAATCCCAATCCAGATTCCAACAACAGTCGTCAAAGAGATGGAAAAAACAATTGAAATTTATATGGAGAGGAAAGAGACCAGGATAAGCAAAGCACTGCTTAAGAAGAAGAACAAGGTCGGAAGCCTCTCAGTCACTGATTTCAAAATTTATTACACAACTCTAGTGGTCAAAACAGCCGGGTACTGGTACAATGAAAGATACATTGATTAATGGAACAGAATTGAGAATCCAGAAATTAACCCATCCACATAAACCCAACTAATTTTCCACAAAGGTCCTAAGTATATTGCATGGGTAAGAGATAACTAGAAAGTGATATGCAAAAGATTGAAAGAAGACCTTTACCTTAACTCCACCCCCATACAAAAACCAACTCAACATGGATTAAAGACCTAAATGTGAATCCCAGAATTATAAAGGCCATCAAGGACAAAAATATAGACAAATGTGAGGGCTCTAATACAGGGTATTTGGTAGTACACAGACTACCAAACATTTAGAAAATTACACAAACAGAAGTAGACAAAATAGATGATTGGGACATACTAAAAATTAAAAACTTATGTGCATCAAAAGACTTCACCAAAAGAGTAAAAAAGGTGTTCACAGAATGGGAAAAAAAATATATTTTGCAAAGATTCATCAGACAAGGGACTAATTTCTAAAATATATAGGTACCTACAACACCTCTACAAGAAAAAGACAACCCAATTAAAAAATGGGTACAGGACATGAACAGACACTTCACCAAGGAGGAGATCTGGGCAGCCAACAAACATATGAAAAAATGTTCACAATCACCAGCCATTGTTGTTGTTAGGTGCCATCAAGTCGGGACTGACTCATGGTGACCCTATGTACAGTAGAAGGAAACACTGCCCAATCCTGGACCAACCTCACTACTGTTGCCACACTTGAGTACATGGATGCTGCTACTTGGCCAATCCATCTCTTTGGGGGTCTTCCTCTTTTTCTCTGACCCTCTACCTTACCAAACATGATATCCTTCTCCAGCTACTGGTCCCTCCTGACAATATGTCTGAAGTATGAGACAGAAAGTTTGGCCATCCTGGCCTCCAAGGAGCACTCTGGCTGCACTTCTTCCAAAATGGATCTATTGATTCTTTTGGCAGCCCAGGGCACTTTCAAAATTCTTCTCTAACACCATAACTCAAAGGCATCACTTCTACAGTCTTCCTTATTGACTGTCCAGTTTTCACATGCATTTGAGGTTATTGAAAATACCACGGCTTGGGTCAGGTGCACCGTAGTCCTCAAGCTGACATTTTTGCTCTTCAACACTTTAAAAAGTTCTTGTGCAGCAGATTTGTATAAAGCAATTCGTTTGATTTCTTGAACAACAATGAGGTATCATCTCACACCTGCAATAACAGCAAAGATAAAAAAATGTAGAGGACAATAAATGATGATGAGGATGTGCAGAGACTAGGACCCTTCTACGTTGCTGATGGGATTGCAAAATAGTTTAACCACTCTGCAAACAATATGGCAGTTCCTCAGAAGGTTGGAAATGGAGATAACTTATGATCCAGCAAATCCTCTACTTGGCATATATACACAAGAAATATGAGCCATAACACAAGTAGATATTTGCACACCAATGTTCATATCAGCACTATTTACAATAGAAAAAGATGGAGATAGACTAAGTGCCCATCAATGGAAGAATAGATAGACAACTGTGGTACATACACACAATGGAATATTATGCTACCTTGAAGAATAACAAGGAAGCTGCAAGCCACCGCATAAGATGGATGAACCTTGAGGACATTATGCTGAGTGAAATCAGTCGGTCACAAAAGGAGAAATTATGCATAGAACCATTATTGGAAAAGGTTGAAAAGTACACACACTAAAAGGGGGAGAAATGCTGATTACTGGGTTTTATGGGGATGGAGGGGCATGTGGAGCACAGGGTAGGGAATAGACACAAGATAGTTTGGGTGCTGGGGGGGCAATACACTAGATGGGGGAGGGGAAGGAAGAACAAGGCAGATGGGAGCACAGTTAGGCAGGTTTGCATGGGCTAAATAGGACAGAGGTAAATAATGATGTAATCAGAGGTAAATAACGGTGTAATCACAACCTTGGAACAACAGTGCTTTGGGATACAAGGATTGAGGCATGGTTTGAATGGGTAAAAGTGGGAAAATAATGTTACGATGCTTGACTGTCTTATAAATCTTGGTTTCCCTTATCTACTATGGTAAAATAGACACTTGAGGGTGAGAGAAAGAAATAGTCAGAAACATCACCATAGAAAGCTTGTAAGTCCGTCTTCATCCTAGAACTGTTTGGAATACCTAAACTGGGGCTAGAACTTGCCCAGTGAAGGAGGCTTATAGCAGACCCCTTGCATTGTGTAAGACCATAGGTAGAATCCTGATCCACATCCAGTATCTTCTGAGGTGGGAAATTTCCATTTGAAAAGACAAGTAGACTAGCCTGGAGTGGCTAGAATAGAAGATACTTCTTGAAAGAAATACCAGCAAGAAAAATTAAAAACGATAATAGCAGTCTGATTGACTACTGCAAAAACTAGCAAGTCATCCCCTCAGGAGCCATCAAGGCAAGTGGTCAGGTCCCCTTAAGGAAAACCTCCTTCCAAGACTAAAACTTAAAAGGAATGCACAAGCAGGCATGTGGGCTTGCTGCTGACCACGTTGGTCAATGATAAGGGGAAGTGGGGGAAAAAATAGTGATTTACTTGTGAGCGAAGTCCGGCCACACTCAATAGACTCCTGTTAACCTGGATTGAGACCTGATTGGCCAGCAGTATGATGAAACCTGGGGACTCCTGTCCCCAGGGACATGGGCACGGCCACAGGACCAAGGTAGAGTGTGAAGAATTCAGCTGATATGAAGTGACGGGAGATGCACAAGAACACCCATACTTGCAGATAGTACCCACTTGATCTGCCTTCAACGGGTGGATGATCAGAACTTCAATAGGTGGATGATCAGGAAGAAAGAAGAGGGAAAAAAAGAGTAATCTGCCCTAATTTGATGAACTTGACCTATGCTTGTTGATGCAGTAGGGCAGTAGGTCAAAGGAGGGAACAAATCTTTACAGTAAGGATCATCCCTACCCCTTTGGTACACAGGGTCAACAAGGATGGGAAACTTAGACATTGGCTATCCAAAATGGGGGGCTACAAAGGCAAGAAGTGACTGTCTTACAAGCTTTCAATAGGGAACCTAGTTCCAGAGGGTGCAGGGAAAGGTAGAATCTCCACTGAGTGGTTTCCAACCTGTCTGAACATGGCTGATGAAAGGACATGGAGATAAGACTCTTGCAGTTCAGTAGTGAATGATTGTTAGCAGGACTGACTGTGAGTATTGGAAAGGTAAAGGTAGACGTTTTGTAACAAAATGAGGGGAGTGGTACTTTTTAAAATGTTAAAAAGCAAAGGTGTCATCTTGAGAACCAAGGTGTACTTGACCCAAGCCATAGTATTTTCAATAATCTCATACACATGCAAAAGTTGGACAGTAAATAAGGAAGACCACAGAAGAATTGATGCTTTTGAGTTATGGTGTTGGAAGAGAATATTGAAATGCCATGGGCTGCTCATAGAACCAACAGCTCTGT
This sequence comes from Chrysochloris asiatica, assembly GCF_000296735.1. Classification (NCBI taxonomy): domain Eukaryota; kingdom Metazoa; phylum Chordata; class Mammalia; order Afrosoricida; family Chrysochloridae; genus Chrysochloris; species Chrysochloris asiatica. The sequence continues at coordinate 2,383,216 of NW_006408591.1, forward strand.
GTTGGAAGAATAAGCAGCCAGAGTACTCCTTGGAGGCCAAGAGGGCCAAACTTTGTCTCTCATATTTCGGACATATTGTCAGGAGGGACTAGTCGCTGGAGAAGGATATCATGTTTGGTAAGGTGGAGGGTCAGAGAAAAAGAGGAAGACCCCCAACAAGATGAGCATCAATGGGATGAAACATGGCAACAATAGTGAGGTTGGCTAAGGATCAGGCAGTGTTTCGTTCTGCTGTGCATAAGGTCGCTATGAGTCAGCACCAATTCGATGGCACTTAACAACAACAAAGTCATTGATCTTAAAAAATTCTTCTAGATTTCTGGGTTGTTTCTATCACCAGCATCATATTTTCCAACTACAAAACCTTCTTTGCTGCCAATTTTTGCATCTTAATCACCAGTAATCATTTTAAGCTTGCAGAAGTTTGTAAAAATCTCCAATTTCCTCATCTTGACATGAGTGTTTGGTGTGTAAATCAGAATAATAGTCACGTTAAGTAGTCTTACTTGTAGGCCTGTAAATGTTATCCTGTTCACAGACTGCATTGAACTTTAGCATACATCTTGAAATGTTCCTTTTGATGATGAATGTGATGGTATTTCTCTTTAGTTTGTCACTCCCAGCATAGTTGTTAAGTGCCGACCCACAGTGACCCTGTACAGGGTTTCAGAGGCTGTAAATCTTTACGGGAGCAGAAAGCCTCCTCTTTCTACCGCGGAGCGGCTGGTAGTTTCAAACTGCTGACCTTGAGATTCACAGTCCGATTTGTAACCACTATGCTACCAGAGCTCCCAGCATAGTAGGGCATGTTATTATTGTTGTTAAGTGCCATCGAGTTGGTGGCAACCCATAGTGACCCTTTATAGGGTTTCCGAGGAGTGGTTGGTGAGCTTGAACTGCCAACCTTGTAGATCAAATGGACTTTACATTCCAGTGCATTAACTCACAGTGCCATACCACGACTCCATAATAGGCCATATGATTGTCAAATTCAAACAGGTTAATACCAGTCCTTTTCAGCTTACCAATGTGTCGAAATCTTTTTGTGTTCTGTTTCATTTGTGACAATCTTCAATTTTCCTAGATTCATATTTCATGTATTCCATGTTCTAATTAGTAATTTATGTTTACAGCTACTTTTTCTCCTTTTAAGTCATATCACATCAGCAAAGGAAGGTTCTGAAGTTTTATTTCATTCACATCATTAAAGTTGACTGTTTTCAGGAGGTCGCTCTTCTTCAGTTGTATATACAGTAGGTACTATTATTATCTCCATTTAGAGTTTGAAAACTGAAGCTTAGGGTCTAAATTGCATGGCTGGTAAGTGACAGAGCCAGTATTCTGGAATTAAAATTGCTGGTTGAAAAATATAAGCATTTTCAAGGCATTTAAAACTATTGCCAAATGGCCTCCAGAAGGACTAAGTCAATTTACTTGGTCAGCAGTACGAATGTTCTGAGAAACTTCAGGGATCCTTGAGTTTGAAAAGTTCTAGAATTCAATGAAATCCATCAACTTAAAGACTCTCCTTACTACATATCTACTATGTACGTAAAGAAAACCTTTTAGAGTGGAATATAAAAAAATGGTATCTAATAATTATATAGTGTGGCTTTATCATTTGTAAGTGCTGTGCCAAGCATAAGACTTGTTTTTATATTTATGGAGATAGGGAAGGGATGGTAGAGATAGCAGTTTTGTGCCATCAAGTCAGTTCCACTCACAGCAACCCTGTGTAAGGTTTCTGGGGCTATAAATCTTTATGGGATCAGAGAGTCTCATTTTCCTCCTTCAGAGCAGCTCATAGATTCGAACTGTTGACCTTGTGATTAGCAACCCACTACACTATGAATTCTTCAGTTTATGTTACACTGTGATCTGCGCACTAAAAGTGTCTCTCTGTATATCAGTCACTCTCCAATTTTCTTCTGGTGTCTACTTTCCTTTTACTGGGAGAGTGTTTTTGGAGAGACAGAGAAAATAGATAGAGATTGCATATGCAATAGCCCATGGAAGAGGTGCTGTAAGAAAAGAGATGGCATTATCAAGTAGAGAAGGACTTGTTGCTGTTCTCTTGGTTTACTTTTTCTAGATATTTTAATGAAGATCCTGAGTTTTATCCCCTGTAGGTATATGACTCACCTGTTTCCAGCTGCTCATGGAAATGAATGGAATTGATTCACAGAGGAAGCTCAGAACAAGAGAATCGCAGGAAAGAGATTGAAAAAAGCCGAGAGAAGGGACTTCTGGAAGCCGATCTGAAAGGTTCTGTGTGAACTGTTATGTCTCAGTGGGAAAAATTCAATGCTCTCTCTCTCTCCAATTCTGGACTGGTCTGTCTCTCCTGCCTGAAAATGGACTAACTCTTTATGGTTAGAGGAATTGGTCTCTGTCGGTGTTGGGATTGCATCATTCCAGCTTAACCTATTCAACACAGAACACTACTTTCTCCTAATGTCTGTGTGTCAATTCCAAAGAGCCCTTAGCTAACTTTGGTTGCATTAAGTCAACTAACTACTGTGTCTAGTAACATGGTATATCATGAGTGGTCAGACCATTCTACACTTCATTCTATGTGGTCTGGTGAATGAATCTGTAATCAGAAAAAGAGTGGTAAAAAATAATGTGCTACATATAATGTAATCCCAATCCAGATTCCAACAACATTATTCAAAGAGATGGGAAAAACAATTAAAAACTTTATATGGAAAGGAAAGAGACCAGGATAAGCAAAGCACTGTTTAAGAAAAAGAACAAAGTTGGAAGCCTCTCATTCCCTGATTTCTAAATTTACTACATGGCTACAGTGGTCAAAACAGCCTGGTACTTGTACAATGAAAGATACATAGACCAATGGAACAGAATTGAGAATCCAGAAATTAACCTATCCACATACAGCCAACTGATTTTTGACAAAGGGCCTAAGTATATTGCATGGGGAGGAGATAATCTCTTCAACAGATGGTGCTGGCAAAACTGGAAATCGATATGGAAAAGATTGAAACAAGACCTTTAACCTCATGTCATATACAAAAACCAACTGTGCATGAATTAAAGACCTAAATGTGAATCCCAGAATTATAAAGGTCATCAATGAAAAAATATGGACAAATGTGAGGGCTCTAATACAAGGCACACACAGACTACAAAACTTTGCAAAAATTGTACGATCGAAAGAAGACAAAATAGATGATTGTTTTTGTTGTTGTTAGGTACCATTGAGTTGGTACCGACTCATAGTGACCTTATGCACAGCAAAACAAATCACTACCCACTCCTGGGATAACCTCACTACTGTTGCCACGCTTGAGTCCATCAATGCTGCCACTTGGCCAATCCATCTCATTGGGGGTCTTCCTCTTTTTCTCTGACCCTCCACCTTACCAAACATGATATCCTTCTCCAATGACTGGTCCCTTCTGACAATATCTCTGAAGTATGAGAGACGAAGTTTGGCCATCCTGGCCTCCAAGGAGCACTCTGGCTGCACTTCTTCCAAAACGGATCTATTGGTTCTTTTGGCAGCCAATGGCACTGTCAATATTCTCTTCCAACACCATAACTCAAAAGCATCAATTCTTCTACGGTCTTCCTTATTTACTGTCCAACTTCTGCATGCATATGAAGTTATTAAAAATACTATGACTTGGGTCAAGTGCACCTTAGTCTTTAAGCTGGCATCTTTGCTCTTCAACACTTCAAATAGGTCTTGTGCAGCAGATTTGCCTAATGTAATACATCATTTGATTTCTTGACTGATTGGGACATACTAAAATTTAGAAATTTTTGTGCATCAAAAGACTTCACCAAAAGAATAAAAAGAGAACCCACAGAATGGGAAAACAACTTTTGCAACAACGTATCAGACAAGTGACTAATTTCTAAAATATAGGAAACTATAACACCTCTACAAAAAAAGACAACCAATTAAAAAATAGGCACAGGACATGAACAGACACTTCACCAAGGAAGACATTCAGGCAGCCAACAAACATATGAAGAAATGTTCACAATCATTAGCCATTGTTGTTGTTGTTGTTAAGTGCCATCGAGTTGATTCTGACACATAGCAACCCTGGTTAGGATTTCTGAGGAGCAGCTGGTGAGCTTGAACCGCCGACCTTGCGGTTCAAACGGCTATGCAGTCTCGCGCATTAACCCTCAGTGCCACATATTGGCCATTCTTGTTGTTTTTAAGTACTGTGGAGTCAGTTCCGACTCATAGTGACCCTGTACAGGGTTTCTGAGGGTAAATCTTTACGGGAGCAGAAAGCCTCATCTTTCTCTTGCAGAAGGGCTGGTAGCCATTTAGAGAGATGCAAATCAAAAGAACAATGAGATATCATCTCACACCAGCATTAACAGCGAAGTTCATAAAAGCAGAAGACAATACATACTGGTGAGGATGTGGAGAGACTGGGACCCTCCTACATTGCTGATAGGATTGCAAAATGGTCCAGGCACTCTGTATGGCACTTCCTCAGAAAGTTGGAACTAGAAATACCTTATGATCCAGCAATTCCTCAACTTGGTATTTACCTACAAGAAATATGACACATAACATGAATAGATATATGCACACCAATGTTCATAGCAGCACTATTCACAATAGCAAAAAGATGGAGACAGCCGAAGTGCCCATCAATGGAAGAATGGATAAACAAATTTTGGTACATACATACAATGGAACATTAGGCTACCTTGAAGAATAACAAGAAAGCTGTAAGCCACCACATAACATGGATGAACCTTGAGGACATTATGCTGAGTGAAGTTAGTCAGTCACAAAAGGAGAAATATTACATAAGGCCATTATAAAAGCTTAAGAAAAAATACCCACACCAAAAAGAGAAAAAAAAAAAAAAAAACTTTGTTGGTTATGGGGTGGGGTGAAGGTAGAGAGGGGATGGTAGAGCACAGGGTAGGGGATAGACACATGATAGTTCTGGTGTTTGGAGGGCAATACACAAGAAGAGGGAGGGGAATGGAAGAACAAGGTAGATAGGAGAATGTTTAGGCAGATTTGCATGGGCTAAATGAGACAGAGGTAAATAGTGATGTAGGCTCAGTCTTGGAACAACAGGGCTCTGTGATACAGGGATTGAGGCATAGTCTGAATGGGTAAAAAAGGGGAAATAATGCTAAGATGATTGACTGCCTTATGAATTTTGGTTTCCCTTGCCTACTATTGTAAAATAGACACTTGAGAGGGAGAGAAAGGAATAGCTGGAAACATGATTATAGAAAGCTTGTAAGCCCATCTTCAGCCTATAACTTATTGGAATACCCAAAAGGGGTACTAGAACTTGCCCAGTGAAATAAGCTTCTTGTGAAGCCTTTGTAGTGTATAAGACCTTTGATAGAATCCTGATCCCCATCCAAATCTTCTGAGATGGGAAATTTGCACTTGAAAAGACAAGCAGACCAGACTGGAGCAGCTAGAGGAACAGAAGATACTTCTTGAAAGAAAGACCAGCAGGAAAAATAAAAAAACAAAAACAGCAGTCTGATTGATTACATGAACAAGCAAGTTGTTAGCTGGGGAATCATCAAGGCAAGCAATCGAGTCCCTTCAGGGAAATCCCCTTCCAAGACTGAAACTCAAAGGGAATACATGAGCAGGCATGTAATCTTGCTGGTGACCATGTTAGTCTACCAATGAGGGGAAGTAGGGGAAAAGCAGCAGTGGAGATGTGGGCTGAGTCTGACCACATTACATAGACTTTTGTCAATCTGGAGTATGGTGAGAGCTGGTTGGCCAGCAGTATGGTGAGACCTGGGGACTCCCGAGCCCATGGACAAGGACATAGACACAGAGGGCTAGAGTAGAGAATGAAGTGTCCAGCTGATATGAAATATGAAGTGAGGGGAAATGCACAAGAACACCCATACTTGCAGATAGTACTCATGTGATCTAGCTTCAATGGGTGGATGATCAGAACTCGACTAGAGGAAGAAAAAAAAATTTTTTTTAAATAAAGAAAATAAATGTAATTCAATGCAATTTGATGAAATTGACCTATACTTATGGATGCAGTAGCTTAAAATACCAACCAAGAGGGAAAGACCTATACTTATGGATGCAGTAGCTTAAAATACCAACCAACAGCAAGGATCATTCCCATTTCCTCTGTACACAGGGTTGATAGGGATAGGCAACTTAGACATTGGCTACCTAAAATATTGCTGTTGTTTTGTGAAGTGCCATTGAGTTGGTTCAGACCCATAGCAACCCTGAATAGGGTTTCCGAGGAGCATCTGGTGAGCTTGAACTGCTGACCTTGCAGTGAAAACAACTTTGCAGTCTGGCACATTAACTCACAACACTATACCAGGACTCCTACCTAAAATGGGGGGGAGCTAAAAGGCATGAAGTGACTGGCTTACAAGTTTCCAAGAGGGAGTTTAGTTTCAGAGGGTGCAGTGGAAGGTAAAATCTCCATTGAGAGGTTTTCATCCTGTCTAGATGGGGCTACTGAAAGAGATGGGGCTAAGACTCTCATGGTTCAATAGTGAGTAATTGTTAGGAATGATTGTGATTGTTGCAACTGTAAAGATAGAGGTTTTGTAGCAAAAAGAGGGGAGTGGTTGATCTTGCTGTCCAAGGGTGGAGGATCCTGGAACGTCAAGGAAGAAGAGTAGTAATGGAATGGGGAATTCTATTCAGAGAAGCAGTGACACCAGATGGAGGCAGAGATGATGATGTGGAGAGACGGAGTGGCTGGGGACTCTAGACTCATGGAGGGAGAGGGGCTGTGTGTTGGTGGCTGGAGGGCAGGCTTGCAGGGTATACCCTTTGGTTGTTTGAATGATTGTGTTTTGGTGTGCAGTCAAGAATAATAATAACAATAATAATAAATAAACCCCAAACAGAGGGAATAGAAGCAAGTATGGTGAATGATATAATCATTGCAATGAAACGAAATATGATTGAATGAATGTAAAGCTGATGTTCTCCCATGTAAACTATCACTCAATTCACAATGTTGTTGTTGTTGTTATGTGCCATCGAGTCGGTTCCGACCCATAGCGACCCTGTACAGGGTTTCCGAGGGTGTAAATCTTTACGGGAGTAGAAAGCCTCATCTTTCTCCCGCGGTGCAGCTGGTAGTTTCGAACCGCTGACCTTAAGGTTCGCAGCCCGATTCGTAACCACTACGCTAAATACACAAACACATATTAATCTATTTCAAATACAACAATACCTATATATATATAAATATAATGAGCTAGGAAGACAAAACCAACCAAGAATAGTATAGTTCAGACTCATATTTCCCCTTTAGTTTCATTGAAGTATTATGTTCTTAACCCTTACTCTTCAGTTGTTGCATGCCTGAATCTTAAAACATGTAATTATCTTCACATGTACTGACAAAGTTCTTGAATGGGTGTGTTTACTTTTGAAGCTTTAATTTCCCACCCATTCACTTTACTGTAAATCCTTTAGCTAGCAGTCTGGATATATTCCTCCTCCACAGCAGGCCAGCCACTAATGATCTCTGGGTTGCTGAATCCTTTGCCCACTGTTAGCCACATACTTATGGCCACTTCAGGTTTCCATAATATAGTCTTCCTTTTCAGGGCCGACTCCATTTCAGGAGCAAAGAATGTCCTTATGAAAGGCAAAAAAAACCCAAAAACTGTCTCCCTTGTTGGCACTTTTGCCCTCTTGGACTGTCTACTTTTGCTCTGTCTATAAATAGAAAAGGGACTCATTGTTCACTCCTCTACCTTTCATCTGGGCTATATTTTGCCATTTGCAGACAGGATGACTTGATAAAGCACAAGCTTTAGAAATAGACAAATTTTAGTTCACATTCCAGCTCCATTACTAGTCACAAGGCCCTGGGAGGATTAAAAATAAAAAAAAAAAATTTTTTTTTTTTTTTTTTTAACCTAAGCATTAGTTCCCTGTCTTGAAAATAGAGGGAAAGAATAGTGCCTGCCGCATTGGATGACTGAATAGCTTCATGAATAATATGAAGGCACAAGACCCATTGAATGTTCAGCAGATGTGAATTCTCTTCATTCTCACAAAGGTATATGAGCTGTCCTCTGTCACCTTAGGTAATAGCTCTGTGCTGACTGACCACACCTCTTTATCTTGTAAAAGTTCTGTCAGTACATGAATTATTTTAAAATATATTCATACTTTCAACATTCTAAAGAAGCTGGTCATAAATATTCCAAAAACTCAGTATTCTGGTAAAAAATGGAAACAAAAAAACCTTCCTTTTTCTTTTGTATAACAGTAGTTTTTCCTTGTGTTCTTCCTGGTGCAATAGATGTCTCTTTACTGCTCCCTCTCCATTCCATCCTACTTAGCATCCATTCCATCTGTCCTGGGAATGACACATTCCCTCCTTTGGAAAAATCAGCCCTCTTTTACTGGGTCTGGTGGGCTCATGGGTGATTCTATCAGAATGATTGGCTGGATTCTATCAGAATGATTGTCTCAGTGCTGGAAACTAGACTTGAGTTTGGTTTATCACCAGCTTTCCCTCTAATTTTATGTGTGGGGACCTGGTGATCCTCTTTTTCCTTGAGAGTTGCTGATGGAGGCTGGAACTGTTTATACCATATTCCAGGCTGTGTAGTTGAAGCTCCTTTATGTTGAGAAGGGAGTTCCAGGGTTGTATAAATGGTTAATGCACTTAGATGCTAACTAAAAGATTGGAGGTTCAAGTCTGCCCAGAAGTAGCTCACAAGAAAGGTACTTTTGTAAAATCAACCATTAAAAAGCCCCATATAAATACAGTTATTCTCCAACACACATGGGGTCACCATAGTTGTAACAGACTTGACAGCAACCAATTATGTTAGGAAAGAAAACTCCAACATGTGAAGAGTAGCAGAGAGTTAAGGTATGAGTGATGGGGGTGTGGAAGGAGAAAGAAGAAGACAGAGAGATGATATTATCATTTCATTTCCCGGCTTCCCTAGATATGAGCCAGTAAATTCTAATTAGTAAATTCTAACTTAGCTCAATTAGGTTAGGTTTCTGTCCTTGAATCAGGGTCCTAGTACATTCATTGGTTTATTTAAAGTAATAGTTACCTTATAAATGAGAGTTGTGTTTGTGTTGCAACATCCTGACAGCTAGTCTTAATTGCTAATAAGGAACATTCATGCATTGCTTTCCTATTAAGGGCAAAAAGATCTGCAGTTACAAAGTCTGTTCTACATTTGTATCACTGGAACCTAGTTCAGTGTCTGGCACATAGAAGGTGCCCAGTATTTGTTTAAAGAATCAAGTAGCACATAAGGGAGGATGTAATTGGTTCAGTTGGTCAGTCACTATCCCCTATAGTAGAGTCCCATTTCCACATTTGACCTGCTCTTGACTGGTGGCTGTGGGTCAGATATCACATCCATGGAAAGTCACCTGTGGCAAAGGATCCATGGTACAACTTGTGTGTGTGTGCATGTGTGTAGGGAATCCTTTAAATTTCTGGGTCTCATTCTGAGTCTCTCGAAGAGGGCAGAATTGCAGACAGGTAATTTGCCTGGCCAAGTTGAGCCCTCCTTTTAGAGCTCTGAATTAAGGGCTTGTGGACATATTGGGGGAGCTCCAGAAAGAGCCCTACTCTTCTGTCCTGTTGAGGATTTTCCCTTGAGCTTCTCTTTCAGAGGAGAGCCTTGCCCCAGGCCAAATAAGGGGAATTCTGGGAAACTACAGGGGTCTGAAGCAACTGCTGGAGAAGGGGCTGACTCCTGCTGGTGGGAAACATCACCCCTGATCCAGTGTGACTCTGCCTCAGCTGGGGATGAGAGCCTGGGAAGCAATAACATTCCTGGGACAGAGCAGTGCAGACTTTCTTCCCAGTGTAAGCTGACACTTGTTGGAGGCAGGGACCTCTTGCCTTCTCCTAGTAGGGTCAGGAGGGCTCCCCCACAGCATCTGTTCTCAGATTCTAGTGGCAGGCTGTGGAGGCTGCAGAGAGAGGGTGAAACAAACCAAATTCTACAGGCCTGGCAGGAGGACGAGGTCCCGCCAGTTTAAATCCCTCCAAGGGACTTGTCTTGGGGAGATTAGCATTGGAGGCTGATTTTAATCTCTGCCCTGTCTGTATGACAGCAGAATTAACCAGAAGGCAGTGAACTGTAACTGCAGGGGCATTGTACTAGGAGTCTGAAGACCAGGATTAACCTCAATTCTCTCTCTCTAAGCAGTTGTGGGACCAGGAGCAACTCTTTAGTTTCTTTGGACCTCAGTCTCCTCAATGATAATTTGAAGGGGTTGGTATATAAAATACCTAGAATTGGCAAATGTATAGAGGTCAAATTTTATTAATTACCACCAGAGGCAGGCAAGAGGGATGTGGGGAAAGAGACATGATGGTTGGGGGCCAATGAGTATCTGTGAAGGGTGATGGGAAACTTTGGGAAAGGTTAATGGTGATGGTTGAAACATATTTAATGTCACTGAACTGTATGTGTAAAGATAGTTGTAAAGGCAAATGTTTTCTTATCTCTATATTTTCCAGTATAAAAAAGTGTTTTAAAAAAATTGAAGAGGGGAAAAAAATTTGAATAGGGTTCATCTTGAAAGTTCCTTCCAACTCAAGTAATCCGTGGTTCCCATTACATTATCAATCTAAATTGCTCTATTGAATTTCATGCCCAATATGAAAAAAGTGAACATCAAAGTTAGCTTTTAAAATTGGTAGTTGAGAAGGGATAAAAAGCAACGTTATTCTAAATAGAATGATAATTGTAATGGTACCTATTAAAATAGCAGTTATAATACAACAATTGTGTTTTAATCTTCACTATATGTCCTGGGGTGGTACTAGAGGATCATCACTGGACCACTAACCTCAAGGTTGGCAGTTCTAACCCACCAGCCGCTCCTTGGAAACCCTATACAGGGTTGGTATGAGTCAGAACCAACTCGATGGCACTTAATACCAACACGTGATCCAGATAGCCTCTTCAGCAGCTTTGATGGCATAGTTGTTAAAATGCTTAGCTGTCAACTAAAAAGTTTGAATCCACCATCAATTCAGAAGAAAGATGTGGCAATCTACTTCCATAAAGATTACACCCTTGGAAACCCTACAGGATACCTCTACTCTACCTGATAGGGCCACTATGAGTTCGAATCTACTAGATGGCAGTGGGTATTGGTTTACCCATGCATTAGACACTAAAGACTAAAGACCAAAGACCAGAAGAGTTGTGTGGTGACATCAAGAACATCATACAGGAAGAAAGCAAACGGTTGTTAGGAAGACAAGGAAGAAGGAAAAGACCAAAATGTCTTCTAGACCAAAATAAATGTCATGAATGATATTGGTCTTTAATTTTCTTTTTCAGTGACATCCTTCCCTGGTTTTGATATGATTATGCTTACTTCATAATATATCTTAGGACGTTTTCCATCCTTTTCTATATTCTGGAATAGTTTGAGTAAAATTGGCGTCAGCTCTTCTCTGAATGTTTGGTAAAATTCACCAGTAAAGCAATCTGGGCCTGTACTGTTTTTGGTTGGGAGTTTTTGATGACCTCATCAATTTCTTCTTTTGTTATAGGTCTGCTGGAGTGTTCTACTTCACTCTGTGTAAGGTTAGGTAGGTCATGGTTTTCTAAAAATGTATCCATTTCCTCTATATTTCCAAATTTGTTGGAGTACAACTCTTCACAGTATTCTGTTATTATCCTTTTTATTTCCATTGGTTCTGTTGTGATGTCACCCATGTGATTTCTTATGTGTGATATTAGTGTCTTTTCCCTCTTTTCTTTTGTTAGTTTGCCAATGGTTTGTCAATCCTTTCAAAGAACCAGCTTTCTATTTCATTTATTTCTGTTCTAATCTTTATTATTTCTTTTCTTCTGGTGACTGTAGGTTTACTTAACTGGTTTTTTTTTTTTTTTTTTTTTTAATAACTATTGGAGTTATGTTACTGTGTTGAATTTGGTTCTTTCTTCTTTGTGGATGTGTGCATTTATTGCTATCAATTGCCCTCTCAGCACTGTTTTTGCTGTTTCCCAAAGGTTTTGGTATGCTGTATTTTCATTCTCATATATTTCTAGGAATTTTTTAATTTCACTTTTTATTTGTTCTACTACACAGTAGCTTTTAAGCAGGGTGTTATTCAGTTTCCATGTATTTGAATTTATTTCCTTGATCTTCCTATTGTTGATTTTTAATTTTATAGCAGTGTGACCTGAGAAGATGCTTTGTAGTATACTGATGTTTTAAAATTTATTGATAATTGTTTTGTGGCCTAACTCATGGTCTATTCTGGAGGATGTTCCAAGTACACTGGAAAAGTATGTGTATTATGCTGTTGTTGGGTTGAGTGCTCTATACAAATCTATGAGGTCAAATTGGTTGATTGTGTTGTTTAGTTCCACTGTATCTTTGTTGAGTTTCTTTCTGGTTGTTCTGTCCAGTTTCAAAAGTGGTGTATAAAAATCACCCACTTTATTGTAGATTCATCTATTTCTTTCTTCAAATCTATTAGCGTTTGCTTTATATATTTTAGAGCTCTTTCAGTGGGAACATAGATATTTATTACGGTTATGTCATTTTGTTCAATTGTCCCTTTAATCATGAGATAATGTCATTCTTTGTTATGTTGGTTTTTCCCTTAAGTTTTATTTTATCAGAGATTAATACTACCACTACTCCTCTGTTTTAAAATCATAATTAGCTTGTTGTATTTTTTCCATCCTTTATTGTTTAATCTATTTTTGTCTTTGTGTTTATGGTGTGTCTCTTGTAGACAATGTATTGATGGATCTGATTTTCTTATCCATTCTGCTACTCTCTGTCTCTTCACCAGTGCATTTAATCCATTGCCATTCAGTGCAATTATCAATATGTATGGCTTACTTATTGATAGTAGGTTATCCATAGGTATGAATTACCTATTGAGTCCTGCTGTGGCTATCTATGTAAGATCAGCCCTGGACTGCTAATCACAAGGTGAGCAGTTCAAATCCACCAGCAGCTCCTCAGAAACCCTATATAGGGTTTCTATGAGTTAGAGTGGACTTCAAGGCACTTCACAACAACAGCTTCTTATCTGGAGTCCTGCTATGGAGCTATGGGTTAATGCACTGGACTGCAAAGTTGGTTTGAACCACAAAGTCGGTAGTACAAGCTTACCAGCCACTCCTCAGAAACACTATACAGGGTCACTATGGTTTGGAATTTTAAAAAATTTCTCCTTGAAATTTAAAGGGGCAGTTTTGACATAAACCCAAATGGCCACTACTCATCTATCTGTTGTACTGTGGTGGCTTGGGTTGCTGTGATTCTGAGGGCTATGCCACTGGTATTTTAAATAACCAGCAGGGTCACCCATGGTGGACAGGTTTCAGATGAGCTTCCAGACAAAAAAGAAAGAGTGACAAACTACTTCAGAATCACTAGTCACTGAAAACCTTATGAATAGCAGAGAAACACTGTCAGATACAATGTTGGAGAATGAGCTCCTTAGGTTGGAAGGCACTCAAAATGTGACTGGGGAAGAGATGGCTTCTTAAAGTAGAGTTGACCATGATGACGTGAATGGAGTTAAGCTTGTGGGAGAAAAGCCCACAGGACCTTCATTTGATGATGGGGCACAACTCAAAATGAAGAGAAACAGCTGTAAACATCCATTGAAAAGTAGAACATGGAATGTAGGAAGTATGAATAAGGGAAAATTGGAAGTTGTCAAAAATGAAATGGAACACATAAACATCAATATCTTAGGAATTAGTGAGCTGAAATGGACTGTTACTGGCCACTATGAATCTGACAACCACATGGTTTACTATGCCTGGAATGACAAATTGAAAAAGAATGGTGTTGCATTCATCATCAAAAAGAACATATCCAGATCAATCATGAGGTACAATGCTGTATGTGATAGGATAATATCCATGCACCTACAGGGAAGCCCACTTCATACCACTATTATTCAAATTTATGCACCAACCACTAAAGCCAGTGAAGATGAAATAAAAGAATTCTACCAACTTCTTCAATCTGAAATTGATCAAACATGCAATCAAGATGTATTGTTTATTACTGGTGATTGGAATGCAAAGGTTGGGAGCAAAG
>NW_006408591.1:2399007-2410412 GCF_000296735.1 Chrysochloris asiatica
TGGAGAAAAGATTGAAGTTGTCAAGGACTTCATTCTTCTTGGATCAACTATCAACACTCGCGGAAGCAGCAGTCAAGAGATCAGACGATGTATTGCATTAGGCAAATCTGCTGCACAGGAACTTTTTAAAGCGTTGAAGAGCAAAGATGTCAGCTTGAGGACTAAGGTGCGTCTGACCCAGGCCATGGTATTTTCAATAACCTCATTTGCATATGAAAGCTGGACAGTGATTAAGGAGGACCATAGAAGAATTGATTCCTTTGAATTATGATTTTGGAGGAGAATGCTCAAAGTCCCATGGGCTACCAAAAGAACCAATAGATCTGTTTTGGAAGAAGTGCAGCCAGAGTGCTCCTGTGCGGCCAAGATGGTCAAACTTCATCTCTCGTTCTTTAGACATATTGTCAGGAGGGAACAGTCACTGGAGAAGGATATCAAGTTTGGTAATATGGAGGGTCAGAAAAAAAGAGGAAGACCCCCCAATGAGATGGATTGGCCAAATGACAGCATCAATGAACTCAAGTGTGGCAACAGTAGTTAGGTTGGCCCAGGATCGGACATTGTTTCATTCTGTTGTGCATAAGGTCACTATGAGTTGGTGCCGACTCGATGGCACCTAACAACAACAGCAATGGGTTGGAACTGACTCGATAGCCCTTAACAATAACAACATGAATTTATTGCTGTCATTATGCTGTTTGGTTTTTTGTGGTGCTGCTGGTTTCTTTGTTCTTGCATGCTTTCCTGTGCTGGGTTCATTTTTATTTGTACTTTTTCTTGTCAATTTCTTCATAGTTTTATTGTTTCCAAAGTCATCTTGCATTTTCCTTTTCTTGATATGATGTGGAGACGTGTTAAGCTTCTTTGAGGTTACCCTATACGTTAATCATTTCTTCCTCATTTTTAAACTGTCTGTTTTATCCTGAAATCTACCTGGCCTCCTCACCACTTGGATCTTGGTTACTATACTTTTCCCTTCTTTTGCTTTGTCATTGTCCTGACATCCCAGATTAATTATTTTCAGTCTTGTTTTGTTCTGTTCTGAACTCTTCTGTATCTAGACTGAGTTCTGGATGTGTTGCTACATATGTCAATCTCTGTTTGTAGTCTGCTCTTGTTGGTGCTCCCTTTAGTATGTTTTGAAGTGCTGTCTTGGCATTTACAAAATCCATTATTTTATGTTTATCCTGGAATGTTCTGATTATGCTGTCATATTTGATTGACAGCTTTGCTGAGTATATGATTCTTGTTGTTAAGTGCTGTTGAGTAGGTTCAACTCATAGTGACTCTATACTGGGTTTCCAAAGAGCAGCTGGCGAACTTGAACTGTTGACCTTGTGGTTCAAACCAACTTTACAGTCCATTGCTTATGATTTTTGATTTGCAGCTTTTTTTTTTTTTTCTTCAGAGTTTTGTATATCTCTTCCCATTGCCTGCATGGTTTCTGCTGAAAAATCAGAGCTTAATCTTATTGGTTTTCCTTTGTGGATAACATTTCTTTTTTCCCTAGTAGCTTTCAGGATTCTTTCCTTGTCATTGATTTTGCAGAGTTTGGTTATGATATGTTTTGATGATTTGATTTTGGAGTCTATCCTGCCTGGGGTTCACTCAGCTTCTTGAATACTTATCTTCTTGTCTCACAAGATGTTAGGGAAATTTTTTTTCCCAGAAACTCTGGCTATCATTTCTGTGATTTCATTTGTCTCTTCCTATTCTTTAATTCCAACCATCAATAGGCTATTACTCTTCATGTTGTCCCACATGAATCTTAGGTTTTCTTCAGATTTTTTAATAATTTTTTCCTGTTTGTTCTTCTATCTTAACAGTATTGAGTGATTTACCTACAAGCTTTCTAATTCTGGATTTCATTGCTTCAGTTCTACCCCTCTGCTCTTTCAGTGTATTATCCATTTCTGATATTATAGTATTGTTCAATCTTGGCCTCTATTTGCAGGTTTTGTATGGTCTCCAATGATATGCTTATTTTGTTTGAATTTTGTTGTAGCATTTTTCTGATTCTTCTTTATTTCCCCCAACCTTTCAGTGAAACATTTGGATGCACCTCAATATCATTCTCCTGAATTCTTTTTCAGATAGTTCTGAGACTCTGTCCCTCAAAAGCAATATCAAGCTCTTCCTCTTATTTGTTTGAGTTACTTTATCTTGGTTTTGCATACAAGCAGAAATTTTTTGCTACTTTTTAGGCATTGTAGTAGTGTTGTATTTGTGTTAATTAAATGAATGTATGTTGGTGTAATCTTAAGGGTTTCTCTGTTCACTGTACAGCTCAATTCAGAGTGCTTTTAGCAGGTGTTCTGTAGAGATGCTGCTCTGGTGTATATATAGTAAGTGGTATTGGCTCTTGCCCAGTTGGTGGGGTTTTAGAAGATGCAATTGTACCTTGGCTGTATGGCTACAGTTGCTATCTCCTGTCAGGTGAGGCATGAAAAGAAAACATCCCCACAAGATAAAAGGAGGACCAAAAAAAAAAAAAAAAAAAAAAAGTGACTAAAAATGAAATTCATAAAAATCCAGAAAAAACATTATTGAATAATAAAACTGGAAAAAGGAAAGAAAGAAAGAAAAAAAAAAAACACGAAACTAATGATAATAATATACACTATTAAAACAGCCACAAAGCAGCCATTTTTTTTAGTGCCTGCCACCTAATGGTGAATGTTGAATAAGTATGCTGAAAGAATATAATCTTGTCACACACCTTTCTTAATTTTTAACCATTCAGTGTTCCCATGTTCTGTTCGAACAACTGCCTCTTGGTACAGGTACAGATTCCTATAAGCACAATTAAGTGTTCCGGAATACTCAGACTTCGCAATGTTGTCCACAGCTTGCCATGATCCACACAATCAAAAGCCTTTGTGTAAACTGATGATGTATGGAGGGCATTATAATCAATGTAATGAAAAAAGTCATATGAATGGTTGAATGTGAAACTGATGATGTGCCCTGTAAACTTTCACTCAATCCACAATAAAAACCTTAAAAAAAAAAAAAAAAAAAAAAAGCCTTTGTGTAGTCAATAAAGCACAGGCAAACATCTTTCTGATATTCTCTGCTTTCAGCCAAAATCCATTGGACATCAGCAATGATATCCCTCATTCCATTTCCTTTTCTGAATCCAGCTTGAACCTCTGAAAGTTCTCTCTCAATGTATGCTTGTAGCCATTTCTGTATTACCTTTAGTAAAACTTTACTTGCATGGGATAACAAAGAGATTGTCTGATGATTTCTGCATTCAGTTGGGTCACCTCTCTTTGGAATGGGCACAAATACAGATCTCTTCCACTCGACTCGATGGCACCTAACGACAACAACAAAAATGGTGAATGTATGTTGGTGTAATCTTAAGCAATTCCTAATTACCTTTTAGTGCCTGAAAATGGGCCCCTCAGGTTGGAATACACTCAAAATGCGACTGGGAAAGAGGTGTCTCCCCAAAGTAGAGTTGACCATGATGACACAAATGGAGTAAAGCCCGTGGAAGAAAAGCCCATGGGACCCTCATTTGCCAATGGGGCACAACTCAAAACGAAGAGAAACAATTGTAAATATCCATTAAAAATCAGAAAATGGAATGTATGAAGTATGACCCTAGGAAAATTGGAAATTGTAAAAAATGAAATGGAACGCATAAACATTGATATCTTAGGCATTAGTGAGCTGAAATGGATGGCTATTGGCCATTCTTAATCTGACAACAACATGGTTTACTATGCTGGGAAGGACAAATTAAAGAGGAATGGTATTGCATTCATTGTCACACAGAACATATCCAGATCAGTCCTGAGGTACAATGCTGTCTGTGATAGGATAATATCCATGCATCTACAGGGAAGACCAGTTAATACCACTATTAATCACAATTACATACCAACAACTAAAGCCAGTGAGGATGAAATAGAAGAATTCTACCAACTTCTACAATTGGATATTGATGAAACATGCAATCAAGATGTATTGATCATTACTGGTGACTGGAATACAAAGGCTGGGAGTAAAGAGGAAAGATCAGTAATTGGAAAATATAGCATTGGTGATAGAAATGATGCTGGAGATTGCATGATAGAATTCTGCAAAATCAATGATTGGCTCATTTCAAATACCTTCTTTAGACAGCATAAGAGACTACTATACACACAGACCTTGTCAGATGGAATACATAAAAATCAAATTGACTGTGTCTATGGAAAGAGGCGATGGAAAAGCTCCATGTCATCAGTGAAAACAAGGCCAGGGTCAGATTGTGGAACAGACCATCAATTACCCATATGAAAATTCAAACTGAAACTGAAGAAAATGAAAACAAGTCCATGAGAGCTAAAATATGACCTTGAGTATATTCCACCTGAATTCAGAGATCATCTGAAGAACAGATTTGATACATTAACCAATAAAGACCAAAGACCAGAAGAGTTGTGGGATGACATCAAGAACATCATGCATGAAGAAAGCAAAAAGTCATTAAGAAGATAAGAAAGAAGGAAAAGGTCAAAATGGATGTCAGAAGAGACACTGAAACTTGCTCTCTGTTGCAGAGATGCTAAAGCAAATGGGAGAAATGAAGAGGTCCAAGAGCTGAACAGAAAATTTCTAAGATTAGTTCAAGAAGATAAAGCCAAATATTACAACAAAATGTGCAACGATCTGGAATCAGAAAACCAAAAAGGAAGAACATGCTCAGCATTTCTCAAGCTGGAGGAACTGAAGAAAACATTCAAGCCTTAACTTTTTTTATCAAAGGATTCTTTGGGAAATTATTGAATGATGCAGAAAGCATCAAAAGATGATGGAAGAAATACACAGTCATTGTACCAAAAGGACATGGTCGATGTTCAACCGTTTCAAGAGGTAGCATATGATCAAGAGCCAATGATACTGAAGAAGGAAGTTCAAGGTGCATTGAAGGAATTGGCAAAGAACAAGGCACCAGGAATTGATGGAATAAAAATTGAAATCTTTCAAGAAAGTGAGGCAGCACTGCAGGCACTCACTCATCTATGCCAGAAATTGGGGAAACAATTATGTGGCTGACTGATTGGAAAAGATCCATATTTGTGCCCATTCCAAAAAGAGGTGACCCAATGAAATGCATAAATCATCAGACAGTATCTTTGATATCCCTTGCGACTAAAGTTTTACTGAATGTAATACAGAAATGGCTGCAAGCATACATTGACAAAGAACTTCCAAACGTTCAAGCCACATTCAGAAGAGGACATGGAACAAGGGATATTGTTGCTGATGTCCAATGGATCTTAGCTGAAAGCAGAGAATATCATAAAAAATGTTTACCTGTGTTTTTTAAATTATGCAATTTCTTTCAAGTGTGTGTATCATGACAAGCTATGTACAACACTGTGAAGTCTGAGTATTCTGGAACACTTAATTGTGCTCATGGGGTATCTGTACCTGGACCAAGAGGCAGTTGTTTGAACAGAAAATGGAATACTGAATGTTTTAAAATTAAGAAAGGTGTGTGTCTTCTTTCACTATACTTATTCAACCTGTATGTTGAGCAAATAATCTGAGAAGCTGGGTTAGATGAAGAAAAATGTGGCATCAGGTTTGGAGGAAGACTCATTAATAACCTGCGATATGCAGATGATACAATCTTGTTTGCTGAAATTGAAGAAGACTTAAAATATATATTGATGAAGTCAAAGAACACAGTGTTTGGTATGGAATATATCTCAATGTAAAGAAAACAAAAATCCTGACTACTGGACCAATAAACAACATTCCTATCAATGGAGAAAAGATTGAAGTTGTCAAGGACTTCACTCTTCTTGGATCAGCTATCAACACTCAGGGAAACAGCAGTCAAGGAATCAGACAACATATTGCATTAGGCACATCTGTTACACAAGACCTTTTTAAAATGTTGAAGAGCAAAGATGTCAGCTTGAGGACTAAGGTACACTTGATTCAAGCCATGGTATTTTCAATAACCTCATATGCATGCAAAAACCGGACAGTGAATAAAGAAGACAGTAGAAAAATCGATGCTTATGAGTTATGGTGTTGGAGGAGAATATTTAAAGTACCATGACAACAGATCTGTGTTTGAATAAGTGCAGCCAGAGTGCTCCTTGGAGGCCAGGATGGCCAAACTTTGTCTCTCATACTTAGGACATATTGTCAGGAGGGACCAGTCTCTGGAGAAGGATATCATGTTTGGTAAGGTGGAGGGTCAGAGAAAATGAGGAAGACCTCTAGTGAGATGGATTGATGGTGTAGCAGCAACAATGGGTTCAAGCGTGGAAACAATAGTGAGGTTGGCCCAGGATTGGGCAGTGTTTTGTTCTGTTCTGCATAAGGTTGCTATTAGTCGGTACCAACTCGATGGCACCTAACAACCCCAACAACAATGGACTTTTGCCTTCAAATCTGCCTGAGAAATTCTATGATGTTCTTGCTATGCATCTTTGATGTAACTCCAGCTTTTTCTCTCTTTCTTTTTCTCCTTTTTTATTTTTCCTTCCCATAAAGTCCATTTAGCTCTTTATCCTAGTGAGAATTGACCCAAGACTGGGCAGACCAAATTTGAAAGAGACTGCTGGCATTGTCTCTTTCTGTTGTCTACCCCTGCTTTGATTCTATGCCCAGCTTCAGGATCCACATGGTATAGAACCTTCCCCTCAGGGTGTCTACTTGTATAGGTCTCATGTGTGTTCACCAGAGAGAAAATGACTAAAAAGAGATAAATAAAATAAGGAAAGGAAAAGAAAAGAAAACAAAACAAAACAAAATCCTTGCATCTTTTTTGCTGCAAATTGCTATCAGGTGTTAGTAATGGGAGTGATTTCTTTTCCCTCAATCTACTCAAGCCCATTCAAAATGGTTGTTTTTGGGCACAGTGACATTCCCAAATCAGAAGTCACCTTTATTCTTGCTTCTGTTCCAAATCTTTCTTCTGGTAAGCACTTGATCCACTTATTTATTCTTTTATTTGAAACTCAGAGTTCTGGGACTATCCTCTTAATCCGACTCATCCAATTTTCCATATTTTTGCTAAAGTGGGTCTGCACAGCTTTTTTTTGCCATCAAATCCACCTCCTTACTGTCTTCTTAATTGCAAAGCTCATTTTTGTCCACTATGCTGTCAGGTGGGTGAGTGGTGCCTTTCATTTTCTACTGTGAAACACAGATGATACATACCAGAAATAATGGCTGACCAGCCATGCTGTATGGAATAAGGGCTCATTGTTTCTAAACCTTTAGTATATGTATATAAAGTCCTCAACAATGAGGCCTAGGCGTGCTTTCCCCATCTCATTGCTCACTCTCCAAGAATACCTTCACCAAATTTGTGTCCACTCAACATGCTATTTTTCCACTCACTATTTCTCCAATAGGCCATTCTCTTCCATATCTCAGAACCTTTGTATATGCTATGCTCTATTCTTGAATTCCTGTTTCCCTCTTACTTCTGCATGACTCCTGCTTAAACAGGTGCTGATGCCATCCATTATGGAAGATGTTCTCTAAACCATTTGCTACAAAATCCTTTTTGCCTATGTCATAGCATGCAGCATGTTCTGTAAACTACATTCACTCTGTAAATATTCATTTAATGTTTCAACATGCTTGGCATTGTGCTAGGTGTTTATGAATTTTATCCTAACCATGCCTTCCCTCTCCCTGCCTCCAGGTACCTAACACACAGTCAAACTTACAGGGCTTGGCTTTTTTACAGAGATATGTCTCATTTTCTTGCTGAATCTCTGCTAATAGATGTGATGCCTAGTACAGAGAAGATATTCCATAGCTATTTGATGAGCGAATGCATGACTAAGAACTTATCCCACTTTTAAATAATAACTGCATGTTTTTTCCCTAAATTCTCTACTAGATTCTACTATGCTCTTGTGGACAGGAATTGGGTCTTATTTAGCTTTTATCCACATTACTTGGCACAGAGTAGGAATTTAATACATATTTTTTGAATGAATGACCAGCAAGAAATATGAGCTCTGGGAAATGATATTTGAATTCATCGTTGTATTATGGTGATCCATCAGCTGTTCTTTAGAAACCCTATACAGGGTCGCTATGGGTTGGAACCAACTCGATGGCATTTAACAGCAATATTACTATGATGTGGAAGCTATGCCACTGGTATTTTAAATACCAGCAAAGCCACTGATGGACAGGTTTCAGGGGGACTTCCAAACTAAGGTAGCTAGGAAGAAATGTCTGATAATGTAATTTCAAAAATTAGCCAATGAAAACCGTCTGGACCACAGCAGAACATTGTTTGATATAATTATGTAATATGATTCCTTAAGTTGACAGGCACATAAAATACACAGTGAATGCAACAATGAATTAAAGCTTAACAATAGTGAAGATGACACAAAACTGGCAACATTTTGCTCTTTTGTACATGGGGTCACCATAGCTGTACATGTTTCTACAGCAGCAAATATCAACAAGTGTTGATTAAGGATTCACTTCCTGAGTCTCACTGAGGTCAGTGCTCTGGTGCCTGCATGAATACTAAATAAATCATGGATTTCCCATCCTCGAGATCTTATACGTGCAGTATCTGGATTTATGTCACAAAATAATAAAAGGAAGATTCAGGAGAGGGAGAACTCTGGCACCAACTTGATTCCCACCCTGTCCAGAATCACTTGGATCCATGATTAAGTCCAATTGGTGTTTTGCAATTCCCACCTTTTCCTCTCCTTAGGGGGATTCTCTGTCTCTGGAGAGAAATGAGAAGCACCTGTATAAAAGTGCTGAGTTCTTACATTTTGTTAGATGAGGGTCCCTCGTCTAATAAACTGTAAGTTAAAATAGAAAGAAGGCGTATGACCTTACTTGTTGTCAAAGTCATTGCTTTTAGGCCTGGGAGGGGCTCCAGCACAACCTTTGGCCTTGTTCTAATCCTTTGTGTGAAGATTATTAAAATGGGTGGAAAACCCTTATATCATAGTAAACCTTGACTGCAGAATTCTCTTTTGAGGGAGATCTATCTTGAGACCTTGGAGGCAAAGTTGGCAGGAGAGGTGTGATAAAGAGTGAACTGGTGCTTTTGCATATACCAAAATAGAATTTGGTGAGAAGAACAGTGTAAACTGATAAGAAGGGGATGTAGCAATGAAAAACAGGTACCTGGGTGGACAAAACCTTTTAATAATCAATAATAATAATAAAAAACAACCCTAAAATCACTGCCACTGAGTTGAATCTGACTCATAGTGTCCCTGTAGTACAGAGTAGAGCTGCTTCGTAATCTTTCAGAGATTACAAATCTTCATGGGACAGACAGTCTTACTTTATTCAGTGGAACATCTGGTGGGTTTGCATCGCCAATGGTGAGGAGCCCCCAGCTTTACCCACAGCACCAGCAAGGTCCACCCTCTCCCCCCAACGTTTTTTTAAAGAACAAGACATCTATTTTTGACTGTACATTTTGTGTGCGTGCCTTAAACATTTCTCACTCTTCAGCAGAGACTGTCCACCTATTACCCAACTCCAACTCCTTGGCTTCCCTTCTCCCCAAAATACCTGGTTACTGTCACTGGAAAGACCTGCCTCCTTAGACTCGGAGCCCCTAAGAACAGGGCCTCCTTTTTTTTACCTCTTTCACCAGGGACTAGAACAGCTCTCTGCACAAGTGCAGAAACCGAGGGCTAAAAGCTATCTTCTTTCAGAAGGGAGAAGGAGGCAGGGGTGGGGAGGACTGACTGTCTGAGATCACTGGTGCCACCTTACTCTGTAATCTATGGCTTGCTTTTAATTTCCTGTGCTCAATGTCTGGCAGGCTGATGAAATGACACCGATAGCAAGGCTTCAGAGCTGGCCCGGGCTAGGCCAGAGTCCATGTGTTTGCTGCAGGGTCATGATCCCCTAGCCCTGATAAGTTGAGCGATGGTACCCACCCCTGCTAACTTCCTTCTAGGCAAGAGGAGACAGGCAACAATTTGAGCCTGCCTGGACAGTCTTCAGTTCATCCTTTGAGCTTGGGGTCAGAAGTGGTTTGGGGCCTGGCTGTGTTACCTCCTGGCTATCTGAGTTTGGGGCAAGCTCCTCAGTTCTCTGAACCTCAGTTTCCTCGACCATAAATGGAGGATAGTAAATAAACTCTACCTTATAGAGTTCTTATGAGGATTCAAAGAGATGATACATTTGATGTGGGAGGTGAAATGCTAGGATGTGGTAAATGCTGATTTAGTGACTGGAAAAATCATTATCTATAAGAGGGGGCTTCAAAAAGTGTGTGGAAAAATTCCATTATCTTTTAATCCCATTTTCCCATGATTTTTACAAAGGCTCCTCATATTTGCCTATAGTTACCGGGCTCAGTCTTCAACAAAATGGCCCATTTTGTCATCTGTTTCCTCTCTGTTCCCTCCCAGGTACTGTGTGGTCTCCACTTTCCTCATCTCTCCTGGTGTGGACAAGAACTCATAGCACTGCTACTGCTATTTTTCCTATTATCACTGCCACATCCCATTCATTCAATGCTGACTTTGTGCCACGCATTTGTGCCAGGCATTGTGTCATCAATATGGGTTGAGCCATCTAATATTTACAGTAATTTTTGTTCCCATTTTGCTACATATTGAATTGTGTTTGCTCAAAATGTGTGTTGAATTCATGGCCTTTATAATCCGGGTGTGACACTATGGGTTAATGTGCTGGGTTGCAAAGTTAGTTTGAACCACAAGGTTGGCAATTCAAGTTCACCAGCTTCTCCTAGGAAACCACATACAGGGTCACTATGGGTCAGAACTGCCTCAAAGACACTTAACAACAACAACAACATACTTATTGAGGTGCCCTGGTGTGGTGCTGCAGGTTAATGCACCGGAATGCAAGGTCAGTTTGAACTGCAAGGTCGTGGTTCATGCTCACCAGCAGCTCTTCAGAAACTCTATACAGGGTCGCTATGAGTCGGAACCAACTCGACGGCACTTAACAACAGCAACAATTTATGGAACTCTAAACATCTGTCTGAGTCCTGGTGTGGCGCTATAGGATAAGCACTGTATCACAGGGTTGATTTGAACCGCAAGGAAGTGGTTCACCAGCGCTCCTCGGAAACCCTATATAGGGTCATTATGAGTCAGAACCAACTCTACGGCACTTAACAACAGCAACAAATATTTATCAGTTTGTCATACTGTGGTGGATTGCATATTGCTGTGATGCTGGAAGCTATGCTATTAGTTTTTCTAATACCAGTTTTTGTTGTCGGTTGTCATCGAGTCCGAACCGACTCATAGCGACCCCATGCACAGCAGAACGAAACAATGTCTGATCCTGGGCAACCTCACTACTGCTGCCACACTTGAGTCCATCAATGATGCCACCTGGCTGATCCATCTCATTAGAGGTCTTCCTCTTTTTCTCTGACCCTCCACCTTACCCAG
>NW_006408591.1:2413432-2415456 GCF_000296735.1 Chrysochloris asiatica
ATTTCTGGATTCTCCTGCAAATTCCCCAGCTATAAACCCTCCAAACCTCCAAACCTACCTTTATATTTGTTACAGAGTTCCAACACCAACTCATGAGTCCTCTTTACCTGGTATTCCGTGTTGTTGTTGACCAAGCTCCTCACTACACGTCTACCCGATCTGCCATCTAACCCTAATACCAGTAGGGTTACCCAATGGTGGACAGGATTCAGAAAATCTTGCAAAATAAAAAGACTAGGAAGAAGGAATAGGCAGTTCACTTCTGAAGGAGTAGCTCCTGAAAACCTTATGGGTAGCAGGGAAATATTGTCTTATATAGTGCCAGATGATGAGTCTCTCAGGTTGAAAGGCATCCAAATATGACTAAGAAATAAGTGCCTCTTTGAAGTACAGAGGACCTTAATGATACGGATGAAGCAAAACATTCAGGACTTTCATTTTCTGATGGGACACAACTCAATATGAGAAGAAATAGCTGCAAACATCCATTAATGATCAGAATGCTGAATGTATGACGTGTGAATCTAGAAAAATTGGAAATTGTCAAAAATGAAGCAGAATGCATAGATACCAATATCTTTGGTATTATTGTTGTTGTTGCTGGTAAGTGCAGTCAGTAAGTTCTGGCTCATCGCGACCCAGCATAGAGTTTCAAAGGAGCTGCTGACGGTTTTAAACTATTGACCTTGGGGTTAGCAGTCCAGTGTTTATCCTACCGTCCACACTAGAACGCCAACATCCTTGGCATTAAAGAACTGAAATGGACTGATATTGGCCATTTTGAATTGTACAATCATATGATTTACTATGTTGGGAATGACAAATTGAAGAGGAATGTTGTACACTAATCATCAAAAAGAATATTTCAAGATCTAACTTGAAATACAGTGCTGTTTATGATAAGATAATATCTATAATTCTACAAGGAAGACCAGTTAATACAACCATTATTCAAATTTGTATACCAATAACCAAAGCCAATGATGAAGAAACTGAAGAATTCTACCATCTTCTTTAGTCTGAAGTTGATCAAATATTTAATAACCAAGATGCGTTGATTACCACTGGTGCTTGGAATGTGAAAGTTGGAAACCAAGAGGTGGGATTGGTAGTTAGAAAATATTGATGGCTTTGAAGATTGCATTATAAAAATTTGAAAGACCAATGACTTCTTCATTACAAATACTTTTTTAAAAAATGTTTTATTGTGAATTATGTGATAGTTTACATGGAGAACATTAGCTTTACATTCATTATATTTTATATCGTTTCATTGCCATGGTTACAATCCCTTCCATGCATCATCAACCAACCAAAGGGTATACCCTGTAAGACTGACCCCTGGTCATCAGCACACAGCCCCTCTCCCTCTCTAGGTCTAGAGTCCCCAGCTGCTCTATCTCTCCACGTCATTGTCTCTGCCTCCATCTCTGGTGTCACAGTTTCTCTGGGTAGGGTCCCGCACTCCACTCTTCTTCCTTGATGGTCCCAGGGACCTCTGCTCCTGGATTGCAAAGTCAATCACTCCTCTGATTTTGCTACAAAACATCTACCTTTACATTTCCAACCCTCACAGTCAGTCTTGATAACAATTATTCACTATTGTACCACAAGAGAACTATCCCCATCTCCTTTCATCAGCCCTGCCCAGATTGGATACTATTCAGTGGAGATTCTACCTTCCTCTGTGCCCTCGGAATCTAGACTCCCTCTTGAAAACTTGTAAGCCAGTCACTTCTTGCCTTTGTAGCCCTCCCCCCCACTCTGTATAGCCAATGTCCAAGTTGCCCATCCCTGTCTACCCTGTGTATTGAGGAGGTGGGAAAGGTCCTCGTTGTAGAGATTTGTTCCCTCTTTTGAGCTACTGCATCCATAGGTGTTGTTGTTGTTGTCAGGTGCCATGGAGTCGGAACTGACTTATAGCGACCCCATGCACAGCAGAACGAAACAATGTTCGATCCTGGGCAACCTCACTACTGCTGCCACACTTGAGTCCATCAATGATGCCACCTGGCTGATCCATC
>NW_006408591.1:2416233-2418031 GCF_000296735.1 Chrysochloris asiatica
CAGCATACAGGTTGAATAAGTATGGTGAAAGAATACAACCCTGTCTCACACCTTTCCCAATTTTAAAACATTCAGTGTTTTAACATCCATAGGTGTAAGTCACATTAATCAAATTGTATCAGATTACTCTTTTTTTTTTTCCTCTTCTTTTTTCTTCTTGTTGAGTTCTGATCATCCAACCATTGAAGCCAGATCAAGTGGGTATTATCTGTAAATGTTGGTGTTCTTGTGCACATGCCCTCACTTATCAGCTGGATGCTTCATTCTCCACTCTAGTCCTCTGTGGCTATGTCACTGATTCTGGGCCCAGGTGTCCCAAGTTCTTGCCATACTGCTGGCCAACCAGGTCTCCACTGGGGTTCACAGGAGTCTATTGAGACTGGTAGGACTTAGCTTACAGCTTCATTGCTGTTTTTTCCTCACTTTCCCTTATCAGTGACCAATGCGGTAACCAGTCAGAGTGCATATCTGCTCGTGTATTCCCCTTGAGTCTTAGTCTTGGAAGGGGGTTTGCCCTGAGGGGATCTGACCACTTGCCTTGATGTCTCCTGGGTGAGCTACTTGCTTGTTCTTGGAGTATTCAGTCAGACTGCCATTATTGTTTTGTATTTTACCTGTTGGTCTTTCTTTCAAGAAGTATCTTCTGTTCTTCTAGCTGCTTCAGGCTCATTGCTTGTTCTTTCAAGTGGAGATTTCCCACCTCAGAAGATTCTAGATGGGTTCAGGATTCTACCTATGGTCTTATGCAATGCAGAGGCTTTGCAGGAAGTCTCCTTCATTGGGCAAGTTGTACCCCATTTTAGTTATTCCAATCAATTATGGGCATAAGATGGACTTACAAGCTTTCTATGATGATATTTCTGGCAATTTCTCTCTCCCCCTCAAGTATCTATTTTACAGTGGTATGCAAGGGAAACCAAAATTCAAAAGACAGCCAAGCATCTTAACCTTAATTCCCTCCTTTTACTCATTCAAACCATGCCGCAATCCCTGTTTCCCAGTGCCTTGTTGTTCCAGGATTGTGAATACATCATTATTTACCTCTGTCCCACTTAGCCCATTCAAACCTGTTATCTGTTCTCCCATCTGCCTTGTTCTTCCATTCTCCTCCCCTTTCTTGTGTATTGGCCCCCTCCTCAGTACCCAAACTATCCTGTTTCTATTCCCTACCCTATGTTCCACCTTACCCTCCTTCCCTCACTCCACCCCCACCCCCACCTACCAATAAACAACAAAAAAAATTTTTTTCTCCTTTTTTATTATGGGTTGTTTTTCTTAATCTTTTTCAATAGTGGTCTTATGCAGTATTTCTCCTTTTGTGACTGACTAATTTCACTCAACATAATGCCCTCAGTGTTCATCCATGTTATGCGGTGGCTTGCAGCTTCCTTGTTATTTTTCAAGGTAGCATAATATTCCATTGTGTATATGTACCACAATTCGTTTATCCATTATTCAACTGATGGGCACTAAGGCTGTGTCCATCTTATTGCTATTGTAAAGAGTGCTGTTATGAACATTGGTGTGCATATGTCTACTTGTGTTATGGCTCATATTTCTTGTGAGTCAATACCAAGCTGAGGAATTGCTGGATCCAATGGAAGTGCCATATTGCTTTCCAGAATGGTTGGACCATTTTGCATTCCCACCAGCAATGCAGGCGTGTCCCAGTCTGCCCACATCCTCGCCAGCATTTATTGTCCTCTACTTTTTTGATCTTTGATGTGTTTTCTGGTGTGAGATGATATCTCATTGTTGTTTTGATTTGCATCTCTCTAATGGCTAGTGCAGCGTAGTG
>NW_006408591.1:2418368-2442686 GCF_000296735.1 Chrysochloris asiatica
TAGTGATCGTGAACATTTCTTCACATGTTTGTTGGCTGCCTGGATCTCTTGCTTGGTGAAGTGTCTGTTCATGTCCTGTGACCAGTTTTTAATTGTGTTATTTGTCTTTTTCTTGTAGAGGTGTTGTAGTTTCCTATATATTTTAGAAAATAGTCCCTTGTGCGATGTATCATTGCAAAAGGTTTTTTTCCCCATTCAGTGGGTTCCCTTTTTACTCTTTTAGTGAAGACTTTTGATGCACATAAGTTTTTAATTTGTACTATGTCTGAATCATCTATGTTGTGTACTTTTGTTTGTGTAGTTTTCAAAATGTTTGGAAGTCTGTGTATTCCCTGAATTAGAGCCCTCACATTTGTGTCTATTTTTTCATTGATGGCCTTCATAATTCTGGGGTTCACATTACATCTTTAATCCATGCTGAGTTGGTTTGTATAAGGTATGAAGTAAAGTTCTTGTTTCAAATCTTTGCATATCTCTTTCCAGTTCTGCCAGCACCATCTGTTGAAGAGATTATCACCTCCCCATGCGATATATTTAGCCACTTTATAAAAAAGTGGATGGGTTAATTTCTGGACTCTGGAGTCTATTCCATTGAACTATGTATCTTTCATTTTACCTATACCAAGATGTCTTGACCACTAGAGCCCTGTAATAAAATTTGAAATCAGGGAGTGAGAGGATTCCAACCTTATTCTTCTTCTTAAGCAGTGCTCTGCTTATCCTGGGTCTCTTTCCTTTTCATATAAAGTTTGAAATTGTTTTTTTCCATCTCTTTGAAGAATGTCATTGGAATCTGGATTGGGATTGCATTAGATGTGTAAATTGCTTTGGGCATTATTAACATTTTCACAATATTAAGTCTTACTATCCAGGAGCATGGTACATTCTTCCATTTTTGTAGGTCTCTTTTGGTTTCTTGTAGGAGCATTTTGTAGTTTTCTTTGTATAAGTCCTTTGTTTCTCTGGTTACATTTATTCCTAGATATTTTATCCTTTGGGTGGCTATTGTAAATGGTATTACTCTCCTAAGTTCTTTTCAGCACTGTCATTAATAGTATAGAGGAATTGATCTGATTTTTGTATGTTGATCTTATATCCTACCACTTTGCTGAATCTTCCAATGAGGTCTAGTAGTTTTTTTACTGAGTCTTTGGGGTTTTCTATAGAGAGAATTTTACTTTCTCTTTGCCAATTTGTATGCTTTAATTTCCTTGTATTGCCATATAGCTCTTGCTAAGACTTCCAAAACAATATTGAATAGGAGTGGTGACAGAGGGCATCCTTCTCAGGTTCCTGTTTGCAGAGGAAAGGCTTTCAGTTTTGCTCCATTGAGAGTAATGTAGGCTGTTGGTTTTGTGTATATGCTCTTCATTATGTTGAAAAATTGCCCTCAATTCCTACTTTGCTGAGTGTTTTTTTTTTACCAGGAATGGATGTTGGATTTTGTCAAATGTCTTTTCTGTATCAGTTGATATGATTATGTGGTTCTTTTCTTTTTTTCTTATTTTTATGGTGGATAACGTTGGTTGTTTTTCTAATATTGAACCATCCTTGCATTCCTGATATGAATCCCACTTGATCATGATGTATTATTTTTTTTGATGTGCTGCTGGATTCTGTTGGCTAGGATTTTGTTGAGAATTTTTGCATCTATGTTCATGAGTGAGGTTGGCCCAGGATCGGGCAGTGTTTCATTCTGTTGTGCATAAGGTCGCTATGATTCGGCACTGACTCAATGGCACCTAACAACAATAACAACAACATGTTCATGAGAGATTTTGGTCTATAATTTTCTTTCTTAATGACGTCCTCCCCTGGTTGTAGTCAAGAGATCAAACGACATATTTCATTAGGCAAATCTGCTGCACAAGACGTTTTTTAAGTGTTGAAGAGCAAAGTTGTCAGTTTGAGGACTAAGGTGCACCTGGCCCAAGTCAATAACCTCATATGTGTACGAAAGCTGGACAGTGAATAAGGAAGACTGTAGAAGAATTGATGCCTTTGAGTTATGGTGTTGGAGGAGAATATTGAATGTGCCGGGGACTGACAAAAGAACCGATAGATCCATTTTGGAAGAAGTGCAGTCAGAGTGCTCCTTAGAGGCCAAGATGGCCAAACTTCGTTTCTCATACTTTGGACATATTGTCAGGAGGGACCAGTCACTGGAGAAGGATATCATGTTTGGTAAGGTGGAGGGTCAGAGAAAAAGAGGAAAACCCCAATGAGATGGATTGGCCTAGTGGCAGCATCGATGGACTCAAGCGTGGCAACAGTAGTGAGGTTGGCCCAGGACCGGGCAGTGTTTTGTTCTGCTGTGCATAAGGTCGCCATGGTTTGGTACCGACTCGATGGCACCTAACAACAATAATGTACAAATGAGATCCTACCTTCTTGTATGATCTCAGGGAGTGAAAGGGCCCTCAAAACCACAGCTGAGATGGAATTTTCTACCAGCCTGGTGAATAAGGGCATCGAGTGAAATTTAATTTGACTTGAAATAATGTGGTGTTTCTTCTACTTAATCTGTGAAACAAAATGCTTGCCAATTTCTTGAGGACCAGGCACACATGGGTTACATCTGAATATAAATTATGTAATTTTTTTCACTGTAGATAGATCTTTGATTGGTGCCCTTGCCCCATCCACTCAAAACAAAATAGCAGAGAGAGAGTTCTCAGTATACTAGATCCATTCTATCAACCCATCTGTGGTCTCAGTCATCAGTGATGAGTGCTGTTTTACCGTTCTGGCAGCTAGTCTCATGGACATGGTTACAAAATTAAATGAAAGTGGCAATTTTAGAGTTAAGGTGGGACAGGAAGTAGAGGGTAGCCTACAGAAGCTGGTCTGGACAGCTGGATAAGGCTGAGCTCCACCCACCTTCCTTCTACTCTGCCCACAGGTTTCCTTTCTTGCTGATCCTGAATGCTTTTTTATCTCCCTTTTTATACTTCTTGAAATACCAGCAGTAAAAGATTCAATTTAGTTGACAAAACCCTGTAGAAGGTTTAAGGGGTGATCAGTTGTTTCATTAATTCTGTAACAGGACAGTTTTGGTTTAGTTGAGTCAGGGATTCATTACCCTTCCCTTAGAAGAAGGGGGTCTGGGTTACTGCTGAAGAGAGATGGGTGAGCTATTTGCAGTTATCTATTTGTACAGGAGTTCTGGTAGTGTAGTGGTTATAAAATGGGCTGCCAACCTCAAGGTCAGCAGTTTGAAACTACCAGAGGTTCCACAGGAGAAAGATGAGGCGTTCTGCTCCCGTAAAGATTTATAGCCTTGGAAACCCTGTGCAGGGTCATTATGAGTCAGAACCGACTCCATGGTACTTCACAACAACAACAATATATATAGGAACACAGTGGTCCCTTGGGATGAAAGAGGCAAAAATTTCAACTTAATCTCTTGGAGGTTCAGAGTTATGGAATTTGCCTGTAGGCATGTGGTGATCTCATCAAGGTCAGATTGTTGAAGAGGTAATGAAGCCTCAGAAAGAGGCTCCTCCATAAGGCTAAGGTTGAACCAATGTACTGGGTTTTGCAACAAAGGTGATATGTGAAAGAGGGTGTTGGTTCTAGGTCTGTGGAGGTGGCTGATCTACCGCCAGAATCAGCAATGAGAGCAACTCAACCAGTATACCTTCCATCTTCCCTTATTTCAGCTTATGTCAACTTCAAGCTTCTGCAGTGTTAAACAAGGAAAAAAAGACCATCTGAAGTGACTGGACTGGTCACACCAGATTCCAAAAAGCAAAAAAAAAAAAAAAAAAAAAAGATTTAATTTACCTAAAAATTAAAGTGTCCATATGGAAGAAAATTCCACAAAATGAAGAGATAAATGATAAAGTAGAACAGAATATTTGCAACACATAGAACAGACAAAGAGATAATTTCCTTGTTTTGCAAAGAGCTCACACAAATCAATAAGAATAAATATGAACAGACCAACCGAAAAATGAGCAAAGGATATGAAAGGCAATTTTTAGAAAAACAAATTCAAATAGCCAATAAATGGATGAAAAGATGTTCAGCTTCCCTCAAATTAAGGACAGCAATGAAATGTCAGTTTTCACCTATCAGATTGGCAACAATTAAAAAAAGTTTCATAGTGTTGATGAAACAGAGAGTCTCACTCAAAGTTGATAATAGGAAAACTGGGTGCAATATTTTAGGGCATTTTGGCAATATCAATCATAATTGTGAATACATATACTTTTTGATCCATTAGCAAGAATTTAAACCACATTTACAAAAGTATACCAGGTTATAGGTACAAGAATGTTCATGGCAACACTACAAAGTGGAAAAAAATAGGAAAATGGGAGCTGTTTATCCTAATCATGGAATATCCATACAATATAATATTACATGACCATTAAAAATCATGTGATAAACTATTTACAAGTTATTGAAGAAAGAGGAAAAGGGCAGAATACTATGCATAAAATGGCCCAATTTGCTTGACTGAAAAGAATATACATATCACTGAATGCATAAAACATCTCTAGACAGTTTTACACATACCATTGAGGAAAAGGAATGGGAAGTCAGGAGTGGGATGAAGCCGTTTTTCTTTTATTTTCATACTTAGTCTTTATGTCTGTTTTAATTCAACTATTTGCATTTTTTACTTTGCTTGTTTTTTGTTTTTGTTTTTTTAATTTTACGGAGACCAGCCTCTTTACAAATCTGTTGTTTCATATGAGGGGAGTTCCTGGTTGATTCAAATGATTAAGGAACTCAGCTGCTACCTGAAAGGCTGGGGATTCCAGTTCGCTGAGAGTCCTCTCAAAAGAAAGTCCGAGAAATTGACTTCCAACTAAATGAACTCCCATATCCCTATGGAGCACATATCTACTCTGACACACATGAGTTTACCATGAATCAGAAATCACTTGATGCAACTGGTTAGGTGCTCCATGTTATTCTGAACTTACTGAATAGTGTAGTGTTCAAGGGAGGGTATCCGTGCATGGGGAGGTGACTGTGGCAGTTGCCTGACTTAAGAGCATTGAATGAGATAATGGAAGTGGCTTGAGAAGCTGAGGTCCTCCATGAACAAAATCCATTGTTGTTGAGTTGATTCTGATTCAGGGTAAACACTATAGGACAGAGGAGAACTGTCCCTTTGGGTTTCCAAGACTGTTATCTTTACAGAA
Organism: Chrysochloris asiatica; assembly: GCF_000296735.1. NCBI lineage: Eukaryota > Metazoa > Chordata > Mammalia > Afrosoricida > Chrysochloridae > Chrysochloris > Chrysochloris asiatica. Next base: position 2,423,528 of record NW_006408591.1, read on the forward strand.
GCATATTGCCACATCTTTCTTCTGCAGAGCAGCTGGTGGGTTTGATTCACCAACCTTTTAGTCAGCAGTTGAGCACTTAACCATTGCACCATCAGAGCTCCTTTCTGTGAACAAGGGGAGAAAAGTCAGTGAGATTATGTGGGTTTATAGACTAATGGGATGTAAAAAACCTTAGGTCACATGTTTTTTCTGTACTCCTCTAGCCTCTGCCCCAAATTCTAGTTAAAGTTTTAGGTAATATTATTGTTTGGAGCAGAAATTAAATGTGCCATCCTTTATTGAATGAAAACAGGATTTTGCAAACGTTAGTACTTGAACAAAACTCCAAAGAATAAAAGATCCTTTAGCTTTATAAACATCTTATGATTTATTTTCCAAGTAGCATTGTCTGTCTAGGGACAAGAAAACAGAAGTCTTGGTGGATGATTCAGCACAAGAGCAAGACACCATCTCAAAATGAAGGCACTTGAACTCACACCATTTTTCCACATAATGAATCCCAGTAAGAAGAGTGGAACCCTAGCATGTGGGTGATTCATATCTTCCAGTCTCAAAGTTAAAGTGTTGTGGGCTAAGAGAGTACTGTAGTTTCACATGAATTCAAACTCATTCACTATGGAAAGAATACTGAGTTTAGAATGACAGTTCTAAAACTTTAGTGGGCATTAGGATCACCTGGAAGGCATGTTAAACTAGATTGCAGGCTCCTCAGAAACTCTTAACAACAACAAATCCCCAGAGAATCTTATTCAGCTGATATGGGTGGAGCCTGAGAATTTGCATTTATAACAAGTTTACAGTGACGTTAATGTTATGTTTTGGGATTGATGGTGGTTGTGTGCCAAGTTGGTTCTGAGTCAGTGACACTGTATAGGGTCTCTGAGGCTGTAACTCTTTATGGACAGAAAGCCCTACTGTTTACTTGTGGAGCAACTAGTAGATTCAAACTACTGACCTTGGAATTAGCATCCCAGCTCATAATCCACTATATTACTAGGACTCCTTGGTCTTGGAATTACACTTTGAGAATCACTGGCTTATAAAAATTCATAATTTCTCTCCCTCTTCCCTCAATAACCGAGTCCTAGTGTGGGTTAATGCGGTGAACTGCAAAGTCAGTTTGAATCTCAGTGGGTTAATGTGCTGGATTGCAAAATCAGTTTGGACTGCAAAGTCGGCAGTTCGAGCTCATCAGTCGCTTTTCATAAACCCATACAGGGTCACTATGGGTCTAAACTGCCTCAATATCACTTACCAACAACAACAATCCATCAATAACACTCATATCCTTTGGTTGTTCTCATGCTCTTTCTCCTTAAAACTCTCCTAAACAGATCCCTCCTTTCAGTTTCCAAGTTCTGGGCTGCTTTCCCCCTTTCCTTGTTACTGCCCTGTCCACTTTCCAAAGAGCTCATCCAATCATAGTAGAGCACCCCTGAAGGGTAGACACTCAGCAGGCAAAACCTAGATCCTCAGTTATAGCTAGGGGAAGACTGAAACATTCATGTGTTAATTTTTGACTTGTAATAAGATTTGTTGTTGTTGTTAAGTGCCATCAAGTCGGTTCCAACCCATAGCGACCCTGTACAGGGTTTCCAAGGGTGTAAATCTTTACGGGTGTAGAAAGCCTCATCTTTCTCCCACGGAGCGGCTGGTAGTTTCGATTCACTGACCTTAAGGTTCGCAGCCTGATTCGTAACCACTATGCTACCAGAGCTAGGTGGACATTAATCTTCAACCGGGATCTGGACATACGAGCAGCAGGTGGCAGGAATGACTGTTCTCTGAATCATTCTGTGACTGCCTGAGTATAAGGGCAAAGTAGAGTAAGAATTATCCAGCATGTTTCCAGAAGCTGGTTCAGTAGGGCCTGGCTCTCTGCAGAGTCCTCTCAGTGCTCCTCATCCCCTCCCTCGCTTCCAGGACCTCTCACCACCTCCCTCCTCAGCTGGATGGCCCTGAGAGGCTGCCTTCTCCTGTAGGTGTCAGGCTAACTCATAGGGATCACCCAGGGTGGACAAGGGTCTTTGCAGAAACAAGTAGAACAATTCTTGCATTGGATGACAGTAGGATCTTCCTCCACACTCCAGTTTGCTTGTGAAAAGGGGGGAAAGCAAGGAAAGAAGGAAGACAAAAGGAGGGATGGCAACAACAAGGGTTCAGAGTTTGCATAGGTAGTATGGACTGAGGAAACCCTGTTCAGAAAGCTATGCTTTGTCCTTCTCTGGGTAACATTTATCTTGTAAATAGAAGCAGCTCTTCTTGAAATTTGAAATTTCTTTTCTGGAAAGAGGGGAGCTATAGACTGACAGCTGTTCTCACAGAGCTTAAGTTGAAGTGCTCCTATGGGAATCCCCTGAGGGTTCTTGGTAAAAATGCAGATTCTAATTCTGGAGGTTTGGTGCAAAGCCTGAGAGTTTGCATTTTTAACAAGTTCCCAGGTGATGTCAATCAGGCCATACTTTGCAAAGTCCCAGAGTACTGAGAACTAGAAGCAACCTTACACACGAGAAAACTGGGACCCTGAGTGGTTCTGTGAAGCATCCCCCAAGGCTACATCATACTTGAACCGTGTATAGAAGTGGGTCCTCTGGTCCAGATGCTCTTTCTACTTTCCCAGGAGGGAAACTAACTGTGACTCAAAGCCATGGCAGAGATAGAAAAATATTTATAAGGAACATGTGGACCATGGTAAACCAGCACCCAAGTCCCCTCTGTGCCAGTCACAAAATTGGGGACCCTTCACTCCTGTGAGAAATTCTCAAAATGGTCCATCTTCAGAAATAAAGGGCCCAGCAGATTGCTAGATTCACTTAGCAACAGGGATCTACGTCCCTGGGGTATGTGAACAGGATGAAATGGGGAGGAGGATGAAGAACTCCATTCACTAGGAACTTTAAGTAAGAATACAGTCATTAAGGTCATAGGCCCTGTCCAGGGAAAGATTATGAACCCCATATTACTGGAAAAGGAGCTCTGGTTGTGTAGTGGTTATGAATCGGGCTGTGAACCGCAAGGTCAGCAGTTCGAAACTACCAGCTGTTCCGCGAGAGAAAGATGAGAGGCTTTGTGCTCCCGTAAAGATTTACGGCTTCAGAAACCCTGTACAGGGTCGCTGTGAGTTGGAACTGACTCCATGGCACTTAACAACAACAACAGCAACATATTACTGGAGGGGAAAGGAAGGGGCTTCTCAGACTTATGTATAAATTCTTTGCAAACCAGCTGTGCTGTGCTGCGCCAGTGTCTACTGGGTTGGTTGTCCAATTTAACAAAATCGAATAAAGAACACCTCACTCTCACTAAAATGAGTACATATTGGATTTCTTGAGCATTTGTCGGTAAACACCTGTGATAACTCATCCATGACCTCATAACCAAGAGGAACCGAGACAGTATCAGGGTATAGACAATGTTTCTCACACTCCTTACTTCCTCCCTTGCTCTTGTCATCCTTCCCTGTGTCTTCCCTTCTTTCCTTACTCCATTCCTTTTTTTCCTCTTTCCTCCCATTTTTCCTTTTTTTCACTAGCACTGAGGAGGAACTGGTTGCTACTGACCGATCACTCTGACACACACAGATTTGAGAAAAGCAAAAATGCTAGTGATTTCTGAGTCTTGGTTGGACCTGGTAATTTATGGTGGTTGTCTAGATTGTGCTAGAATCTTAAGTTAGTGCCTGTTTTGGTCCATCAGACAGCTCCCAGGAAGAAAGACATCACTGCCCAGAACAATGAAGCCAGGGTGGTACAGTTGGGGTCCTGGCCAGGATATACCCTTAGGAGAAAATCTAAAATGATATACTGGAAACTGAGAGGCTCACCACTTCCTGGGTCCTCTCACTTTTTATATTGTTGTCCCTCACTATTTTGTTTTTGTTATGTGCCGTGGAGTTGGTTCTGACTCATAGCGACCCTGTACAGGATTTCCGAGGCTATAACTCTTTATGAGATCAGAAAGCCTCATTTTTCTCCCATGGAACAGTTTGTAGTTTCGAACTGCTGACCTTGTGGTTCACAACCCGATTTGTAACCACGATGCTACCAGAGCTCCTTCTCATTGTTTTGAAGGTCCACTTAATCCAAGACAGCTGAGAATACTGGAATAGGAGGTAAAGTTTCTAGAAGAGAGAACAATGATTCTGGAATATTGACCAGCATAAACCATTGCCATCTTTCAGTGAACAGGGCTGCCATAGAAAGACATCAGGATTGGATGTTGAAAGACTCACATCTTAGGGCCAGTTCTTTCTGACTCTTAAGAGGGTTTCTAGAGAAGTGGTACCACTCATGCATTTACTCACTCACTCATTTATTCATTCTATCCATCAACAGCCATTTACTGAGCACCAACTCTTGTGCCAGAATTTGAAGCCATGAAAAATACCCTCCATGCTCCTAGGGGATTCACAGACTATTATGAGAGATGGATCAACTAACTGATAACTATAATACAGCTATGAGAAGTACAGAGTTACTTGGAGGTTTGAGTCAACCCAGAGGCACCTTAGAAGATAGGCCTGGCCATCAACTTCTAGAATAATCAGTCACTAAAATCTCTATGGAGCACAGTTGTACTCTGACAAACATGGAGTTGTCATGAGTCAGAGTTGACGCTAAGGTCAGTTATTTTCAGTTATGAGAGGTACATGAAAAACAAGCTGCTTTAGAAGTAGATGGGAGAGGCAGTGCCATCTGACTGAGTAAAGGGAGAGGGCTTCCTGGAAACGGTGCATGGAGTCTTGATGGAAGAGTGGAGTCAGATGGGAACACAGAAAAAACCTCTTAGACAGAGGAGACAACATGCTCAGATCCCTTAGGGAATTTCAAGTTTTCCAGTGAGGTTGGCTCATGGTGTAATGTAGGTGAGATTAGCTCACAAGCAAACTTTTATGTACAGAGCTAAAACAAGTTTCAATTAGACAGATTTTATATTATTAGTTAAAATCACAACTGTAAGCATCATAATAATCACTGCATGCATATGATCAGTGAATCCTTCATGATCGTTCATTCGCTACAACAACCATAAGAGGTAAGTACTGATGTTGTATAGATGTGGACTTTGAGGCCACAGAAGTTACATAGCTCACCTTCATAGAGCTAGGATTCTGGACAGCAGTTCTGTCAACCTCTTCAGATCCAAAATCGTTACCCTTTTGTAACAATTCATTTAAACCCTGCTTGCTGCTACTGTTGTTAGGGGCCACAGAGTAGAACGGCCCCTTAGAGTTTTCTAGGCTGTGATCTTTAGCAAATCTCTAGGTCTTTCTCCCCCAGAGCCACTGGGGAGGTTTGAGCCCCAGCCTTTGGATAGCAGCTGAGCACTTACCCATTGTGCCATCAGGCCTCTTTTGTTGTTGTTAAGTACTGTCAAGTTCATTACAATTCACAGTGACCCTGTATAGGGTTTCCAAAGAGCAGTTGGTGGATTTGAACCACCAACCTTGTGGTTAGTAATCCAGCACTTATCCTACAGCACCACACCAAGACTCATTAGATCTCTCTTATCCTGAAATTAAACTCAAGTATAACGTAATCCATGAAGACACATAATTAAAAAAAATAATAAATAAATATATGGCCTTTCTGTAAGGTTGTTAAGTCCCATAAAGTTAGCTCCAATTCACAGCGACCCTGTACAGAGGTTTCTGAGGAGCAGCTGGTCGGACTGAACAACAGCTCTTATCCTACAGTGCCACACCAGGATTCAAATGAGAGAAAAAAAAAGGATAATAAAATAATATGTACCACTGTAGTTGTTAAGGATCTCTGGTAGTGTAGTGGTTACGGATCGGGCTACTAATCTCATGGTCAGCAGCTAGAAACTACCAGCTGTTCCACGGGAGAAAGATGAGGCTTTCTGCTCCCGTAAAGATTTATAACCTCGGAAACCCTATACAGGGGCGCTATGAGTTGGAACCGACTCCACGGCACAGCTGGTAGTTTCAAACTGCTGACTGTGAGATTAACAGCCTGATTCTTAACCACTATGCTACCAGAGCTCCTTAATATGTACCATAGATCTACACAAAAATGTGTAAATGATACGTAAACGTACAATGTGTGCTATATGTATTTTGGAAACCAAGCAATCTCCCTTATGTTAGTTTTCTATGTGGTATGTGCATTATTCACGAGGTTTTCAGTGACTAAATATTCGGAAGTAGTTCCTCACTCCTTCTTCCTAGTCTGACTTCTTCTGGAAGCTCATGTGAAACCTGTCCACCACTGGTGATCCTGCTGGTATTTAAAATACCCGTGGCACAACTTCCAGACTCACAACAACTCACAAGCCACCACAATATGACAAATGACAGACGAGTGGTGGGAAGAGATTCGTATTTGTGCCCATTCCAAAGAGAGGTGACCCACTGGAATGCGGAAATCATTGGACAATCTCTTTGATATCCCATGCGAGTAAAGTGTTTACTAAAGGTAATACAGAAATGGCTACAAGCATACATCGACAGAGAACTTCCAGAGGTTCAAGCTGGATTCAGAAGAGGACATGGAATGAGGGATATCATTGCTGCTGTCCGATGGATCTTGGCTGAAAGCAGAGAATATCAGAAAGATGTTTATGTGTGCTTTATTGACTACACAAAGGCTTTTATTTGTGTGAATCAAGACAAGATATGGACAACATTGCGAACTCTGAGTATTCCTGAACACTTAATTCTGCTCATGAGGAATGTGTACCTGGACCAAGAGGCAGTTGTTCGAACAGAACACTGAATGTTTTAAAATTAAGAAAGGTGTGCAACTAGGTTGTATTCTTTCACCATACTTATTCAACATGTATGCTGAGCAAATAATACGAAAAGCTGGGTTCTATGAAGAAAAAACATGGCATCAGGATTGGAGGAAGACTCATTAACAATCTGCACTATGCAGATGATACAACCTTGCTTGCTGAAAGTGAAGAGGACTTAAAATATTTACTGATGAAGATCAAAGAGCACAGCCTTCGGTATGGAGTGCATCTCAATGTAAAGAAAACAAAAATCCTCACCACTGGACCAATAAACAACATTCTCATCAACAGAGAAAAGACTGAAGTTGTCAAGGACTTCGTTCTTCTTGGATCAACTATCAACACTCATGGACACAACATATTGCATTAGGCAAATCTGCTGCACAAGATCTTTTTAAAGTGTTGAAGAGCAAAGATGTCAGCTTGAGGTCTAAGGTGCGCCTGACCCAAGCCATGGTATTTTCAATAACCTCATATGCATGCGAAAGCTGGACAGTGAATAAGGAAGACTGTAGAAGAATTGATGCTTTTGAGTTATAGTGTTGGAGGAGAATATTGAAAGTGTCATGGTCTGCCAAAAGAATCAACAGATCCGTTTTGAAAGAAGTGCAGCCAGAGTGCTCCTTGGAGGCCAAGATGGCCAAACTTCGTCTCTCATATGTTGGAATATTGTCAGAAAGGACCAGTCGCTGGAGAAGGATATCATGTTTGGTAAGAAGGAGGGTCAGAAAAAAAGAGGAAGACCCCCAGTGAGATGGATTGGCAAAGTGGCAGCATCAATGGGTCAAGCGTGGCAACAATTGTGAGGTTTGCTCAGGACTGGTCAGTGTTTCGTTCTGTTGTTCATAGGGTCATTATGAGTTGGTACCTGACTCGATGGCACCTAACAACAACAAAAAACACATTATATATGTATGTACATTCTTTACAATGGTGCATTATTTGTGGCAACATGGCATTTCAATATGCAAATACTCACAGCTGACTGCTCTTGAAGCATGATGAAGTAGTTGGGTTTCTTTACTTATATGTACACCCCTTGAGTTTAAGAGCTACAGACACAGATGGAACGGGGATGTTTAAAAATACTGTAAGCAGTTGTACCAGTGGTGAGCCAAATATATGAATTGGTAAACAATCCTTGGTAAAGTTCTGGAAAACATAATACAATATTTTTTGTATTATGTTTTTCAGAACTTTTAAGAACAATAGTTCCTCAAAGACTGGTGGTTGGACTGGGATTTGAATCTTTATCAGCAAATTGCAGTGTTTAAACAAATACCTACATAGAAAAGGTTGTACCCACACAGAGATTACCTCCTACCTCAGGGTTCTGGAAAGAGCTAGTGTGGATTTTGATCAATTTACCTTGGTAAAAATGTGGACAATAAAATGGTTTAGAGAGGTACCTGGTGGGCTTTAATTGCAGAGGAGGAGGGAGAAGGGAGGTCAGTTAGGATGCTACATTTGTTTTTTGTTGTTAGGTGCCATAGAGTTGGTACCAACTCATAGTGACCTTATGCACAGCAGAACGAAACACTGATGGATGCTACATAAGACCAGGCAAACCAAGTGATGGATGTAGAGTTAGAAAGAACTCTGAGGAATTCTATGAAGACTCTAAATGGATGACCAGTTCCCCTTCTGTCAGCTCCCACTGCCTTTGGAACTGTGGAAGTCTGTGGGCAGTCTGGACTAGCCAGAGGGGGTCTGAGCCCCCGGAAGGCAAATTGTTACCTCTATCAAGGGAGACACAAAGAGGAAGTGACTCACTGTCACCCCTCAAACCAGATGTCAGGCACCTCTGCCCTGCCCAGGCTCTGGGAAGGAATATTGATTTCCACAGCTGAGAATTTAATTTTGGCACCTGCTTTCAAGCTTCTCACCTTGCCCTGCTTTTACAATGGGGAGAATGAGAGCACTTCGCCAAAGATCAATGACTGTGAACAGACCTGAGAAGAGCAGGGTTTTCTTACTCAGCTTATGTTGTACCAAGGTGCTGCACAAATGAATCACTGTCAACTCTGGGACACAGGAACCCACAGAGACAGGGGCTGAGCCATCTGAGATCCACTAACAGCAGCACTGCTTGATATTTGTTTGTAAATTTTAAGGGATCTCTAATACTTACCATTCATTCCAACAGTGCCCAGTTCATAGCCAGTCTTCTTTCATCTAAACCCTCAGCTTTTCCCCCTGTGTTGTTTTGCAGCCAATCCTAGACAGCATATAATTTCATCTGTAAGTATTTCACTTAGAGTGCTTGTTTAAAATATAAAGGCTCTCTTGTGGTAGCTAAGGTTTAGCGTCAACTTGGTTGAGCCACGATCGTCAGTGGTTTCGCAGTTAAGACATAGTACTCACTTCCATGATGAGATCTAATATGGCGTAATCATTCCCATGATGTGATCAACTCCAATCTGATATAATTATCCTTACTTATAAATTATAAATCCTTACTTCGATGATGTTAATGAAGGAGTCCTGGGAGGGCAGTGAATTAAGAGCTGGGCTCTACCTGCAAGGTCAGCAGTTTGAATGTACCAGTCACTCAGAGGGAGAAAGATGTGGTTTCATGCGCCTGTAAAGATTTACAGTCTGTGAAACCCTATACAAGAGTCCTGATATGGCACTGTAGGATAAGCATTGGACCTCAAGGTCGGTTTCAACTGCAAGGTCAGCAGTTCAAACTAACCAGCTGCTTGGTGGAAACCCTATTTGGGTCTCTATGAGTCAGAACTGACTCAACAGCGTTTCATAATAACAACAACATGAGTAGGAACTGACTCAGTGACACAACCACCACCACAACCATGATGTTAATGAGGTCAGATGTAATATACAGGATTCGCTTGTATTTTGAGTCAATCTCTTTTAAGATATAAAAAAGATTAAACAAGCAAGCAGAGTTCAGAGTGAACTACTATCACTAAGAAAAAAGAGCTGGGAGTATAATGGGTCCTTTGCACCTAGGGCCCGGGAACTATGAAGCTTCTAGATCCACGGAAAGACCGATAACAAGATGCACAGAGATCTTCGAGGAATGCTGGCCCTATAGATAATAAAAGGAGACAAGGACCTTTTTCTAGAGCTGATGTTCTGAATTCAGACTTTGAACCTCCTAAACTGTGAGAAAATAAATTTCTGTTTGTAAAATCCATTCACTTAGGGTATTTCTGTTATAATCGCTCATGATAACGAAGACAGCTGTTTAATAATAATAAAAAAATCACAATAGTACTATTATCACACTTGAAAATATTAGCAATCTACAATACCATTATTGCTGTTATTGTTAAGAGCTGTTGAGTCAGTTTAAGTTCATACTGACTTTGTATAGAGTTTCCAAAGAGTAGCTGGTGAATTTGAACCACTGACCTTGTAGTCTAGTGTATTGTCCTGCAAAGCCATACCAGGATTCGAAAATACCATTATCACACTTAAACATTAATAAAAATGACAAAACATCATCAAATAGTCAGTGCACTTTTTTTTATGTGTGCCTTACCCTGTTTGTCTTTTAAGCAGTTGATGTTTCTTTGAATCAGAATCCAAATAAACCCTGTATGTTGATGGCTATGCCTTTTTGGGTTTCTTGTGGTGTATATGTTCTCCATCACTCTCTTGTTTAATTTTTCCTTGCAATTATTTTGCAGAAGAACCTGGGTGGCTTGTCCTGTAGAGTTTCCCACACATCAGTCTTGCTGATGACATCTCTGTGGAGACATTTAACAGACTCGCCCACCTCTTGTGTTTCTTATAAATTGGTAGTTGGTTGTAGAAGTTTCATTAAATTCACAGTCAAGTGTTTTTCCAAGACCCTTTCACTGGGGTGCTATGTTCTTCTATCAGGAGGCACACAAGGTTTGTGTACCTGTCTCTGCCATAAGGTAGCATCAGTCATTACTTAGATCTGTTAACTCGTTGGGGATTTCAGCATGCTGATAAATCAATGTTACATTCTTTCTTGATTTTTTTGCTAGAACACTTCAATACAGAGAAATTTTCCCTCATCAATGATTTTTCTATCTTGAGGCATAGTTCTTACCGAAAAACTTGATAAATGCTTAACACTTCTCTCTTACTTACCAGTTTTCTAAATACTGTGTAGTCTCTAAGGGTGACAAATATTTTGTATGTATCATATATTTCAACATATTTAGCGTGTTTTACAGGTTATTGATGCTCAAGTGATCTTATCTTTGGCGAATGGGAACCTTTTCAGGTTGGCTCCTGAGTGCTTTTGACACAATCTCAGTAATCTTTGAGAACATTCTTGCTTTCTGGTATAACAAATGCACCTGCTTAGTTTGGACATTTCCTGGCCCAGACCTGAAATCAGTCTTTTCTTCAAGGAGCCCTGGTTCCTTTTAGTGAGCAAATGTCCTGAGAGATAGCAATCTCAGCATAGGGATATTCAATGCTTCTGGATTGGTGTTTCTAGATCTTTCCAGTGGATAAAACTAGACCATATGCATTATGCTGATCATTTTTACTCAATTCAAGATTACAGGGTTTTTACTTACCATCATCTATCTTACATCTACATTTCCTTTTTCCCATGTTGAAATTCTGGATTTCAATGATACCAACAAAATTACTCATTTGATTCATCACACTTACCACTCACATTAATCCAAGGATAACAATACCAACGCTACCACCACCAACATTTTTAGTAAAGACAGGTTTGTTCATGTGTTATTTTTTTTCCCCAGTTCTTTTTGTCCTTAAGACATATCATAGTAATGATATACAGCCATATTACTATACTTTGAAGTTATTTTGAATAGCTTTCTCCTTTATGTAGCACATCAAAAACTGACTATATATTTAAATTGATTTGCTTCATCTTGCTTTCACTTTTTAGGGAGTGTTTTTAAAATTACATTATGCGTTAAAAGACATTTCTACCACCACAACCTTCCTTCTATGTGTAACCATTTAAATATTTTATGGTTTAGATTTCTATTGTTTATATACACATGTGATGTACTTGTGTATGTGTGTGTGTATAATTTATATCTGCCACCGTTCCTTTTTTAGATATATTGTAACATAAAAAAGGTTTGTCTTTGAGTTGGTTCCAACACATGGATACCTCTACTCACAGCCGCCCCATATGCAACTGTGCTCCACAAGGTTTTCAATGATTGGTTTTTCAAAAGTAGAATACAAAAAAAGAACAGGCCTTTCTTTGGAGGTGCTTCTGAGTGGACTTACATTGCTAACTTTTCAATTAGCAGCCAAGTATGTTAACCATCCATACCACCCAGGCTGTCGTGCTGTAGGGTAAGCACTGGATTGCAAGGACAGTTTGAACTGCAAGGTTGATATGATAGTTCAACTCTATCAGCAGTTCCTTGGACATCTTATAATACAGGGTCATTATGAGTCAGAACTGACTGGACTGTATGAAGCAACAACAACAACATACATACATGTAAGCACTGGACTACTAACCACAAAGTCAGAAGTTCAAACCCACCAGCTGGTCCTTGGAAACCCTGTACAGAGCTGCTATGAGATGGTAACCACTTGATGGCACTTAACAACAATAAGAACAACATGCATACACTGGCGCCCTGGTAGTGTAGTCATCAACACTCAGTTGCTAATCCAAAGGTTGGTGGTTTCAACCCACCAGCTATTCCATGAGAGAAAAATGTGACACTCTACATTCACAAAGATTGTTGTTGTTAGGTGCCATCGAGTCGGTACTGACTCATAGTGACCCTATGCACAGCAGAACGAAACACTGCCCGATCCTGGGCCAACCTCACTATCATTGCCATGCTTGAACATAATGATGTTGCCACTTTGTCAATCCATCTCATTGGGGGGTCTTCCTCTTTTTCTCTGACCCTCTACCTTACCAAACATGATGTCGTTCTCCAGTGACTGGTCCCTCCTGACAATATGTCTGAAGTATGAAGATGAAGTTTGGCCATCTTGGCCTCCCAGGAGCACTCTGGCTGCACTTCTTCCAACACCATAACTCAAAAGCATCGATTTTTTCTCTGGTCTTCCTTATTCACTGTCCAGCTTTTGCATGAATATGAGGTTATTGAAAATACCATGGCTTGGGTCAGGCACACCTTAGTCCTCAAGCTGACATCTTTGCTCTTCAACACTTTAAAAAGGTCTTGTGCAGCAGATTTGCCTAATGCAATACGTCGTTTGATTTCTTGACTGCTGCTTCCATGAGTGTTGATAGTTGATCCAAGAAGAATGAAGTCCTTGACAACTTCAATCTTTTCTCTGTTGATGAGAATGTTGTTTATTGGTCCAGTGGTGAGGATTTTTGTTTTCTTTACATTGAGATGCAATCCATACGGAAGGCTGTACTCTTTGATCTTCATCAGTAAATATTTTAAGTCTTCTTCACTTTTAGCAAACAAGATTGTATCAACTGCATATTGCAGGTTGTTAATGAATCTTCCTCCAATCCTGATGCCACGTTTTTCTTCATAGAACCCAGCTTCTCAGATTATTTGCTCAGCATACAGGTTGAATAATTATGGTGAAAGAAACAACCCTTGTTGCATGCCTTTCTTAATTTTAAACCATTCAATGTTCCCTGTTCTGTACAGATTCCTCATGAGCACAATTAAGTGTTCAGGAATACTTATATTTCTCAATATTGTCCATAGCTTGTCATGATACACACACTCAAAAGCCTTTGTGTAGTCAATAAAGCACATGTAAACATCTTTCTGATAGTCTCCTCTTTCAGCCAAGATCCACTGGACAACAGCAATGATATCCCTTGTTCCACGGCCTCTTCTGAATCTGGCTTGAACCTCTGGAAGTTCTCTGTCAATGTATGTTTGCAGCCGTTTCTGTATTACCTTTAATAAAACTTAATTTACATGGGATATCAAAGATTAAAGCCTTGAAAATTCTATGGGGTGGTTCTACTTTGTTATAAATTGGAATCGATTGTAGGGAAACAGATTTATACATACACACACACGTATTTTACCATTTGCCTCCAAAAGACTTAATAATATATCATGAATCACAAAGCAATAAACAAAATGACAACAACAACAGCAAAAAATTGGGTTCAAATGCCAGCTATGGTACTTCCTAGTTATATGATCCTGGGCATTTACATTAAACTCTTTGAGCCTCAGTTACATCATCTGCAAAATGGGAGAAATAATACCTACCTTGCATGGTTGTTGTAAAAGTTGCATGTAGTACATAAAGGGCTTTCAATGTATATGTTAGCTCCGATGATTTTGTAGGTATAATAATTAATGGTCATTTTTATGCACTTCACATTTGAAGAGACACTTGTCATGCCCCATTCAGTGTCCCACAGTGAGATTTAGAAAGGGTGGGTGAGGAATTTGAGAGTCATTAAATAGCCCTCAGAGAAACTATATATTTAAAACTCTAATACTGGTAGGAACCCTAGGAAATCTGAGCAACTCTCCTGCTTATTTTACAGGGGTAGAAATAGAAATCCAAAGAGTAAGGAACTTGCCCAAAGTCACAAATAGGATGGGAAATGCCTGCCTTGGGGTACCAGTATATAATTATCAGAGTAACGTTTATCTAAAGCAAAGCTCATCGTTTGCAGTTGGTCAAAGTTTCCCTGCACACATCCCTGCATTTTCTCTGTAAAAGAAGAAATCTGGTAAGGAAGAGGTCAGAGAAACTATGCCTTGAAGAAGAGTCTTTTCCTTCACTTGGTATGTAAACATAATAACAAGGACTGGAACTGATCTTTATCCGTGAGCACAGGCTCCATGATGGTGATGATAAAGTTCAAGTCACATAGTCCCTTGCCCTCAGGGAGCTTTCAAACAAAACAATCTTAAGCTCATTTAAAAACCAACTTTGGCTGTAAAAATGCATCAGGCCTTAAAGTAACTATAAATAATAATGTGTTTTAATGGCATTATATTATTTCATTACAACAACTTTATAAGATGGCAACAGATCTGTGTTGGACGAAGTGCAGCCAGAGTGCTCCATGAGGCCAGGATGGCCAAACTTCGTCTCTCATACTTGGGACATATTGTCAGGAGGGACAACTCGCTGGAGAAGGATATCATGTTTGGTAGGGTGGAAGGTCAGAGAAAAAGAGGATGACCCCAGCAAGATGGATTAGCAAAGTGGCAGCATCAATGGGCTCAAGTGTGCAAAACAATTATGAGGTTGGCCCAGTATTGGGCAGTGTTTCGTTCTGCTGTGCATAAGGTTGCTATGAGTCAGTAATGACTCCATGGCACCTAACAACAACAAATAACATAAGATGGCTACAATTATTGCTTCTAATTTACATATAAGGAAATTCAGGTTGAAGTAGTTTTATGACTTTGTCTAAGTTATATAGTTAATAGACAGAACACATGGGTTTAAGTTAAGGACTGTGGGATTCCAGCTCATCTGATCATAAATGCTAATAGCAGTATGGTGGTTTTGTTTTTTGTTTTTCACTTTTATCCACTTCCAAATTAGTTTGATTTTGGGGGAGAAAAGCAGGGAAAAAGGAATGTGTATTCCAGAACAATTTGCATATATTTCTTAATTAATTCAATTATTCAATCATTCACTCACTCACTCATTCATTCTTTGCTTATTAGAGCCTTAAGAATCTGAAGTTTAAAGTCAAATTACCTCCTTTTCCTCTAATAGTACTTCCTCATGAGTTGTTTTGCGCCCTCTTGTAGCGTCAAAGGTCAAAATGGATGTCACAAGAGACACTGAAACTTGTTCTCCAGCACAGAGATGCTAAAGCAAATGGAAGAAATTACGAGGTACAAGAGCTGAACAGAAAGTTTCAAAGATCAGCTCAAGAAGATAAAGACAAATATTATACCAAAATGTGCAAAGATCTGGAGTCAGAAAACCAAAAAGGAAGAACAAGCTCAGCATTTCTCAGGCTGGGGGAACTGAAGAAAAAATTCAAGCCTCCATTTTCATTATTGAAGGATTCTCTGGGCAAATTATTGAATGATGCAGAAAGCATCTAGAGAATATACAGAGTCACTGTACCAAAAGGAAATGGTTAATGTTCAACCATTTCAAGAGTTAGCATATGATCATAGTATAAGCTGACCAGCAGTTCCTCAAAATCCCTACACAGAATCACTATGAGTCAGAATCAAGTTTAGGGTTGTTGTTGTTAAGTGCCGTCGAGTCGGTTCCGACCCATAGCGACCCTGTACAGGGTTTCCGAGGGTGTAAATCTTTACGGGAGTAGAAAGCCTGATCTTTCTCCCGCGGAGCAGCTGGTACCTAACAACAAAAACAGCATGAGTTGTTGTAGATTTAATGAGTTATTATGTGAATAGACTTAGAACTGTGCCTGGTCCATGATAAGAACTTTATAATTGTCAGTTGCAATGCTGCTGCTGATTGGCTTTGTGTTCAGTGATCTCTGTGTGCTTTTAGTAGAAAGAATCTTGAGTCTTTTACTCCGGTTTAGTCTGTCACCGGTGAGTCACACGATGATGGGCAAGTTATCTGTCAATTTTCTCTTAGGTAACAGGAAGGGCTTTGGACAAAGTGATCTCTAAAATCCCCCTACTTCCATGTTTCAGTGTTTTGATTACGGCTCATTCAGGTTTGGAGTCCTGGTGTGGCAGGCGCTGTGGGCTAATGCACTGGACTGCAAAGTCATTTTGAACCACAGGATCAGCAGTTCAAACTCACCAGTTGATCCTCAGAAACCCTATAAAGGGTTGCTATGGGTCAGAAATTATCGGATAGCACTTGTCAACAGCAACAGCATTCTGGTTTGGCCCCCTGATGAGTGATACTGAATCAGAATCTCTATTTTACAAGACACTAGGTGATTCCTAACCATTCATCTGTCAATTTGTCATACTGTGGTGTCTGGTGTGTTGCTGTGATGCTGGATGCTATGACACCGGAATTTTAAATACCAGCAGGGTCACCCATGGTGCACAGGTTTTAACAGAGCATCCAGACGAAGACAGACTAGGATGAAGGAAAGGTAGACCACCTAAAAACCTTAGGAATAACATAAATGAATACATTGTTTAATATTGTAACTGAAGTACCCTGGATTCCCACAAGAAGAGACAAATCTGTCTTGGAAAAAGTACAGTCAGAATGCTTGTTAGAATCTAAGATGGCTATATGTCCTTTCTTGTGTTTTCGGCATGTTTTCAGGAGAAACCAGTCCCTAGAGAGGAACATCATGCTTGGTAAAGTAGAGGGTCAATTAAAAAGAAGAAGCTCTCCAATGAAACAGATTCACAGAGTGGCTGCAACCATGGGCTCAAACATAACAATTATGAGGATGGCTCAGGAACAGGCAGTATTTTGTTCTGTTTTGCATACAATTGCTATGAGTCTGAACTGACTCAAATGGCACCTCACATCAACCTTCACCCCAACCCAGGGTATTCTTATGCATATAATTTAGTTAAAATGTTCTTTCTGGATCTGGAAATGCAAAGTCTAAGTCCTGTGTATGTGTCCAAGTGCTCCAGAACCAGAATGAACCTTGGTTTTATGAAGGACCAGAATCAGAAGCCTTGGTTTTATGCTGTGGAATAAACACTTAACCATGAGGTTAGCAGTTCAAACCTGCCAGCCACTCCTTGAAAACCCTATACAGGGTTGCTATGAATAGAAATGAACTCTTCAACATTTAACAACAACACTCACAAATACAGATGCCAATCTTAAAAGCAGTGTTTACAGCTAGAAGGTTTTTTTGTTTGTTTGTTTGTTTTTAATTTCCTCTCTCACAGATATGTGAGGACAATGCTTTCTTATGTGTGTTCCTCAAAGTATGATTCTCAGACCATTCACATCAGAATTACTGGGTTAATAGCTAAAAATACAGATTCTTGGGCTTCTGCCCAAACTTATTGAATCAGAGTTTCTGGCAGTGAGGCCTGGTGGCAGCGGAGTCTGTTTAATAAGCATCCCATAATAAACCGACTGTTATGGGAACTGCTATTTGAGAATCAGTGGAGAGGAGGGTTGTTGAGGTTATTAAATGCAATTGAGTTGGTTCCAACTCCTAGTAACACTGTATAGGGTTTCCAAGGAGTGGCTGGGGGGCTTGAACCACTGACCTTACGGTCAGCAGTCCAGTACTTACTGCATAGTGCCACTCCAGTGTTGTTGTTGTTGTTGTTGTTAAGTGCCGTTGAGTTGGGTCCGACCCATAGCGACCCTGTACAGGGTTTCCGAGGGTGTAAATCTTTACGGGAGTAGAAAGCCTCATCTTTCTCCCGCGGAGCAGCTGGTAGTTTCGAACCGCTGACCTTAAGGTTCGCAGCCCGATTCGTAACCACTACGCTACCAGAGCTCCTTAGAGTCCTTAAATTTAATGTGCACATTAGTCAGTTGAAGTTCTTATTAGAATACAGATTCAGATTTAGGAGTAGAATTGGCACTGGACTGGAAACCTCAAATTTAGGGCTTCAAACCCACCAGCAACACTGAGGGAGAAAGATGAGGCTGTCTGCATCTGTAAAGATTTATTCTCAGAAACCCTATCTAGGGTCACCATTGATAGCATGGATCTACTAACCTAAACAAAATGGAGTCAGTTTAGTCATTGTTGTTGTTGTTAGGTGCCATTGAGTCGGTACCGAACCATAGCACAGCAGAATGCCTGATCCTGGGCCAACCTCATGACTGTTGCCATGCTTGAGTCCATCGATAATGCCACTAGACCAATCCATTTTTTTGGGTGTCTTTCTCTTTTTCTCCAACCCTCCAACTTACAAAGAAAATCCTTCTCCAGCGACTGGTCCCTCCTGACAATATGTCTGAAGTATGAGAGAAGAAGTTTGGCCATCTTGGCCTCTAAGGAGCACTCTGGCTGCACTTCTTCCAAAACGGATTATTTTCTCAGCGTACAGGTTGAATAAGTATGGTGAAAGAATACAATCTTGTCGCACACCTTTCTTAATTTTAAACCATTCAGTGTTCCCATTCAGTGTTCTGTTCGAACAACTGCCTCTTGGTCCAGGTACAGATTCCTCATAAGCACAGTTAAGTGTGCCGGAATACCCATATTTCGCAATGTTGTCCATAGCTTGTCATGATCCACACAATCAAAGCCTTTTTGTGTAGTCATTAAAGCACAGGTAAACATCTTTCTGATATTCTCTGCTTTCAGCCAAGATCCATCGGACGTCAGCAATGATATCCCTTGTTCCATGGCCTCTTCTGAATCCGGCTTGAACCTCTGGAAGTTCTCTGTCAGTGAATGCTTGCAGCTGTTTCTGTATTCCCTTTAATAAAACTTTACTCACATGAGATATCAAAGAGATTGTCCGATGATTTCCACATTCCATTGAGTCACCTCTCTTTGAAATGGGCACAAACACGGACCTTTTCCAAAACAGTCAGCCAGATAGTTGTCTTTCAAATTTCTTGGCAGAGATGAGTGAGT
>NW_006408591.1:2443667-2464031 GCF_000296735.1 Chrysochloris asiatica
AATACATCTTGATTGCATGTTTGATAAATTTCAGATTGAAGAAGTTGGTAGAATTCTTCTATTTCATCCTCACTGGCTTTAGTGGTTGGTGCATAAATTTGAAAAATAGTGGTATTAACTGGGCTTCCCTGTAGACGCATGGATATTATCCTATCACAGACAGCATTGTACCTCATGACTGATCTGGGTTTGTTCTTTTTGAGAATGAATGCAACACCATTCCTTTTCAATTTGTCATTCCCGGCATAGTAAACCATGTGGTCATCAGATTCAAAATTGCCAGTCCCAGTCCATTTCAGCTAACTAATGCCTAAGATGTGTTGGCCAAGTGGCAATATGGATGGACTCAAGTGTGGCAACAATACTTAGGTTGGCCCAGGATAGGGCAGTGTTTCATTCTGCTATGCATAAAGTTCCAATGGTTCAGTACTGACTCAATGGCACCTAACAGCAACAACAACAATGCCTAAGATATTGATGATTGTGCATTCCATTTCATTTTTGACAACTTCCAATGTTCCCAGATTCATACTTCATACATTCTATGCTCTGATTTTCAATGGATGATTACAGCTCTTTCTCTTCATTTTGAGTTGTGCCCCATCAGCAAATGAAGGTCCCGTGGTCTTTTCTCCCATGGGCTTTATTTCATTTGTGTCATCATGGTCAACTCTACTTTGAGGCGGGAGCTCTTCCCTAATTGCATTTTGAGTGCCTTCCAACATGAGGGGCTTATTTTCCAGCACTATATCTGACAGTGTTTCTCTGCTATTCGTAAGGTTTTCAGTGACTAAATATTCAGAAGTAGTTCATCACTCCTTCTTCCTTGTCTGTCTTTGTCTGGAAGCTCATCTGAAACCTGTCCACCATGGATGACCTGCTGGTATTTAAAATACTGGTGGCATAGCTTTCAGAATCACAGCAATTCACAAGCCACCACAGTATGACCAACTGACGGAGGAGTGGTGGAGTTTAGTCATTAGGTGGATAAATAAACACCCTGCAAATGGGGAAGTTAGTTTAAAAATTAGCCAAAATGACCTCATGGTCCTAGAAGGAGAAAGGGAGTGCTTAAACCCACCCAGACAGTTATTGCAGGAACTAAGCAGTTTGAACTCTAAAATATGGAATGTTTGAGAATGATCATTGCCTAATTCTTTCTCTCCCCCCGCTCCCCCCAAAAATGCTATCTTGATGTTAAAATAGATTAAGTGTACATCCAAATGTAGCTCACCCTATATAATGTGCCCACTCTTCATAATGGACAGGACAGAATGGTCTTGAGAGACTATTCTCTCCATCCTCCAGATGCTGGCTTTCTGCTAATAAAGCTTGGATTGGATCTCTCCTGTCTCTGTGACTGACAGTGACAGGTGGCAAGGCCTCATTTCAGTTTGGCAACACTATGAGTTATAATCGACTCAATGGCAAGTTGTTGTTGTTGTCAGGTGCCATCGAGTTGGAACCAACTCATAGCAACCCCATGCACAGCAGAATGAAACAATGTCTGATCCTGGGCCAACCTCGCTACCGCTGTCACACTTGAGTCCATCAATGATGCCACCTGGCCAATCCATCTTGTTGGGGGGTCTTCCTCTCTTTCTCCGACCCTCCATCTTACCAAACATGATATTCTTCTCCAGCGACTGTTCCCTCTTGACAATATGTCCAAAGTATGAGAGAAGAAATTTAGCCATCTTGGCCTCTAAGCAGCACTCTGGCTGCACTTCTTCCAAAACAGATCTATAGTTTCTTTTGGCAGCCCATGGCACTTTTAGTATTGTCCTCCAACACCACAATTCAATGGAAGTAGGTTTAGTTTATTTTGGGCTAATATGGGGTTCCAGGTCTGCATTTCTAACAAGCTCCTTGGTAATTGTGATATTGTTACTTCAAAGATCACACTTTGAGTAGCTAGGCTTTTTCTTTATTTACAAGCTGCCTGGCCTTGGGAAAATATGCTTAATTTTTTCTGAGCCCCAGCATTTGATGTATTAAAAGGTATAAAAGTAGTGCATATATCATGGGATTTTACATTAAATCAAATAATGTTCATGCTGCACTCAGCACATTCCAAACCAGTGATTATTGAGTCCATTCTGACTCATGGTGCCTCTATGCATGTCACATCACCTCAAGGTATGTTTGTATTTAAGCCCAGAAGGGAGAACCCTTCAAAGTAGGTTGTTTCCAAAAGACCAAAAGAAACTGACTAGTAGGTAGTCTGAGAGACTTTCATTTATTCCAAAGGGAAATTTCTGACTGGGACAGCAGTACTGCATGCAATGACAGCCAGCTGGACAGTCAAGATTCTGGGTCAGGTACTGGGCTAGTGTCTTTTTATATCATGGAATAAACAAGCCTCAGGGCAGTTAAGAGTGTTAAAGGTAACAAGAAAAGGCAGGAAAACCACAAGGTGCTAGGCTGTCTGTTCCTTCCTTGCACATGAATAACTAAATCATGGGAACAAAGAGTTTTGGTTTGCATAGCAGGAGATGGGGACTATCTGCCCCTTCTTAACATATGTATAAGAGTTTCAGTATGCAGAGCAGGAGCAGGAGGCTGTCTGCCCTTTCCTAGAAAACAAAAACTTTGGTATGCAGAGAATGGGAGCAGTGGGAAGGGATAAGAAGCTATGGTTTGGGCTAACCTCAGGGAGGTCATTTTGGAACATTTGCACTGTAACCCTACATAGTAGAACTATACTCTTGCGGAGTTTTCAATGACTGTTTTCTTTTTCAAAAATTTCCCTAAAGGTGTCTCTTAAAGGACTTGAACCTCCAACCTTTTGACTGCCAGCCAAGTGTGTTAACTGCACTACCCGGGCACTCCATTCTGCACATACTGTTATTGTTTGATGCTCCTGTTGAAGCCAACTCATTGTGAGAGAGTAAAACTGCCTCCTAGGATTTTCTAGGCTGCAATCTTAAGGAAAAGGAGCTCTGGTAGCATAGTAGTTAGCAGTCCAGCTCCCAACCTCAAGATCAGCAGGTCAAAACTACCAGCAGTTCCACGGGAGAAAGATGAGGCGTTCTGCTCCCGTAAAGATTTACAGCTTCGGAAACCCTGTGCAGGGTCGCTATGAGTCTGAATGGACTCCAAGGTACTTAACAACAGCAACAACAATCTTTAAGAAAGCAGATTTCTGGGTAGTTGCTGAGTGGATTAGAACTGCAGCTGATTGCTTAACCATTGTGTCACCAGAACTACCAGCTCATAAACACTTACAGGAAATATTTCTGAATAAATACTATTACAGCAAAAGCTCTATTGAGTCACACACTCCTCTCTCAGGGAATGAGGTTCTGGTAATGTACATTTTTAAATAAGATCTGTAAGTGACTCCTACTTGCAAACAAGATGAAAACCCTGCACTCTGTCTCTGTCAAGCACAAGAAAATTCCTCAGCCTCATTCAAGTTCCATAGGTCTCCCAGGCATCCAGTTTGGAAATGTTTGATGCAGGAAGTGATGTGGTGATTCCTTCAATAAACTGTTGCTCCCCAAGCACCATAGGTAATGAGAGCTTTGTGAGGCAGCTTTTATTGCTTTCTAAACAAATGTACATTGAAAGGTTCCCAGTCCCCCTCAGGGTGTCAGGAATGGCACAAATCATCAAACACATGGCATGAACATCTAACTCTCTGATCAGGGCACGTGTGCTACGAGATAAATGGGAAAGGGGGTCTGAGGCAGAATGCCAGAGCCATTGGCTCAGAGCCCTTGATGGTGACTGAGGTTCCTGTGGGAGAGAAAGCCATTTGCTCCACAAACGATTTCCCTTTCCATTGTGGTACCTCTGACTGTAACCTGACCTGGATTTAGATTCTGAAGTTTTCATTTATTGCATTGGGAAATGCAATTCAACAAATCTTTATTGAACATCCATCATGCAGAGCACTGTGCTGGATGCAGGGACATGGAAATCAACAAGATATTTTAAATTCTAGTGGTGGTAGCAGCAGGTAATAGGTATATAAAGTAACAAGTGAATAAGGCTGTTTTAGATTCTGATGAGGGCTAAGAAGGTGCAAAAATGGCATGGAGGCAGTGCCTGACCCCCTCTGACTACACAAGGAAGAAGGAGACTCAAACTTCCATAAACCCAAGACTGATTCCTTTGAGGTAGAGGTCAGACATGCCTCCACCCTCCAACCTGCCTTATCATATTTTGACACCAACCATCTCTTCCACAGCACTCTAATTCTATGCTGGGTTTGATCATCTGTTGCAGTGGCCACACAGAATTCACATTCAATACTCACAATTATGGGGTTTATTAAGGAAGTTAACAGAGTACAATTCAGAATCATAAACAACTCAGGATACAGCAGTTCTTCAGTCAAGAATGCCTTTTCTCAGTCATACCGTGGGCACACCTTTCTCGCATCCTTGGCCTTTCCACCATTCGGTCCTTGTTCTCTGCCCTGCAAGTGTAGAAATGAGGGAACTTAGAAATGCAGCAAGTTTTAGCTTAACCTAAAGTTAAATGAAATATGCATAGTCATCTTAGAATAGTGGGTATAGTTACAAACTAATACCCTCTCTAACTACATTCCATAATTAATCACTGCTTTCAATCTCTAAAGTAGAACTTGAAGCCTAAATAAATGGGACAATTCTCTTCCAGGGAAAAAAGGCAAAATCAGTAAACAGGAGCCATTGAAACAGTCACTATGCCCAGGATATGACCATCCTAACTACTGGAATAGAAAACAACAACACAGTGACTGATCACAAGTTCTGAAATCCTGATTTTCATTCCACTTAAGAACCCCAGGCTGTGCTCCAATTGGAAAGGCAGATCCAGGAGATTCCTACTCCCCTGTGCTCAGGATTATTGATACTCAATAAATACTCAGCTCTTTGCTCTGAGTCCTGTCTCTGGATATTGGCTTTATCAACAGTAGGTAACTAGAAACCCCTTTGTGGTTACAGTGTTACAAAGTTCCTTTAGTGAGGCAGGCAGGCCTGCCGGAAATAGGTGCTCGCTGGGCCCCCATGTCCCCCAGGCTCATAGCTATTCCTGAAGCAAGATTCACATTCCAGGAAATAAGCAACAGACCACCTCAGTTTCATGTGATTACCCAGGCTAATCTGCCCTTCCTTTGTTACAACCGGTAACATTGTTATGTGCCGTGGAGTAGGTTCTGACTCATAGCAACCCTGTACAGGGTTTCCGAGGCTGTAAATCTTTACAGGAGCAGAAAGCCTCATCTTTCTCCAGCGGAACAGCTGGTAGTTTCGAACTGCTGACCCTGAGGTTCACAGCCCGATTCGTAAACACTACGCTATCAGAGCTCCTTTTCTGTAACATTAGCACTGATGATAAATGCCCAGAGAACACTCTCAGTTTTACTTAATCCATGAGCCAGGAAGCCTGCTGCTCTGCTCTGTCTTCTGGTCTTGGTTTTGCTGCTGCCGCTGCTGTTGCTGACACTACTATGCACAGGGATCTCAGGGTCCAAAAAACATGCTCTGCTAGTGCCTTTTCTTTCTTGATGGTCATGAGATTTCCTATTCCTGCTTCGGAAATGGCTAATTTTACACTCAGTGGAATGTCAAAACCAACCAATCCCCACATTATAGTCCCATACACTCTATTTGTAGGGTCCCACTTAATCATTTGGTGGTGATTGCTAGGACTATGGATAGAAGAGACATATCAAGTAAGTTTAGTATGAGACAAAAGGAAAGAAGCTAAGTTTTATAATCAAAAGAGATAGAACAAGGCGGTATTTGGAAGAGATTCATAGAAGCCCTTTCTGAGGAGGTGATCATTTAGCTAAGGCTTAAAATATAAGCATAAACCAACCGTTCAAAGAGGGGAAGAAGAGCATCCCAGATAGAAGAAGTAACATTTGCAAAGACTTTAAAGAAATAACAAGCTTGGATTGTTGAAAGAAAACCAACATGGCTGGGGAATGTATGGGGCAGGGAGTTGGGGGAGTGACACAAAATGAGATTGGAAAGTTGGTTAAAAGAATAGGTTATACATCTCTAGGGCTTGCAGTGTACTAGGCACTGTTCTGGAGTCCTGGTGTGGTACTGTAGGGTAAGCCCTGGACTGAAAGGTTGGGTTGAACCACAAAATTGGCAATTAAAATTCACCAAACACTCCTTAGAAGTCCTATATAGGGTAGTGATGAGTTGGGCCAGACTGGACTTGACAGCACTTTACAACAAGGCATTGTTCTAAGTACCTTGCCTGGAAATCATTTGTTGTTACTGCAATACTCACAACAACTCTAATCCTATCCATTTTACAGATAATGAGTCTGAGTTTCAGAGTGGTTGTTGTTGTTGTTATGTGCCGTGGAGTTGGTTCTGACTCATAACTACCCTGTACAGGGTTTCCGAGAGGTTAAGCAAGGGCAATGTCAGATAGGACCTAATTGACTCACAATTTGCAACATCTGTTTCCTGTAAACATGATATGAGAAGACTGACTTGGTGACCCTCTTTTAGCAGTTTAGAGTCGAGAGGGTCACTGCAACTCTTGATCCATCATGGAAGAAACTGAGGCCACTCAGAGAGATGAAGCAGAGTTTCAGATTTTATCAAGCCGACTGGCTCAGAGGAGCTAATTTCTCCAGATTCTGAGCCCGAATGGAGTGCAACAGAGGCCTATATGGAGTCAGAGTCAGGGAGGGGCTAGGCTGCAGACCTGTTTGAGGATGGGGAATGGAGTCAGAGTCAGGACCTGATTAGCATTCTAGTCTGTCTCCTGGGCGGAGAGGGCAGTGAATGATTTTACCTTTTCCTGTTCAGCCCCTTTCTTTCTATGCCTTCTTCTTACCCTCTTGGTGCTGTTATCTTCTCATCCTCTCCTCTATCTGTTAAAATATTTGAAAGGAGAAACTGAAAAGCAGAAGACTGGAGGGGGAGATTTCTCTACTTGTCAAGCTGCAATACACAGTCAACTAAGCTTTTTTTTTTTTTTTTTTTTTTTTAAGTTTTTATTGTGAATTGAGTGATAGTTTACATGGGAGAACATCAGTTTTACACTCATCGTTTCATTGCAATGATTACAATCCCCTCTGTGCATCATCACTCAACAGTATTTTTTTTTTTTTTTAATGTACACAAAAACACTTAGGAATATATAATAATTTAAACAACCAAAGGGCACATTCTGCAAGCCTGCCTCCTAGGCACCAGCACACAGCCTTCCTCTTCCCATGAATCTAGAGTCCACAACTGCTTTATCTCTCCAGGTCATCATCTCTGCCTCCATCTCTGGTGTTGCTGCTTCTCTGGATAGGGTCCCACATTTTGCTTGTGCTCTTCCCCTGTAGATGGTCCTAGGGTCCTCTGTTTCTGGAATGTAAGATTAACTACTCCCTCCTTTATGTTACAAAACTTCTACCTTTACACCAACTAAGCTTTTTAAAAGAATTTCTCTCCTCATTTATATGGATTTTTTAATAAGCATTCATTAAGTATGTGTAATGCAGCAGTTCCGGACAAGGAATCTTATGGAACTGGGTTACATACATGTGAGTTCTGGTCTGCCATTAATCATATGCTCTGGAGTCTAAGAAGCAATCAGGTAGATGTTCCACTGAAATAGTAAAAAATCTGTAGTGATGCATACTACAAATGTACATCAGTTATGAGACTATCTTTTTTCCAAAAATATTAAAATAGAGGGGGAACAACATGGTGTTTTAAATTCCGGGAAGTAGTGTGTCAGTGGGATTTCTGGATGATATAAATGAACTATGTTGTTGTTGTTAAGTACTATGGAGTTTGTTCCAACTCATAGTGACCCTGCAGAGGGTTTCCAAGGCTGTAAATCTTTACAGGAGCAGAACGCCTCATCTTTCTCCCATGGAATCGCTGGTAGTTTTGAACTGCTGACCTTGAGGTTGGCAGCCCAATTCGTAATCACTATACTACCATGATTTATACCCAACAATTCACCTAAAGGCTGATTCAAACGTCCCCAGCAACACTGTAGAAGAAAGGCCTGGCTATCTGCTGCTGTAATAATTAAAGTTACGAAACCTTACACAGCAGTTCTACTCTGTAAAGCAGGAAGTAACCATGAGTTGGAATTGACTTGACAGAAATGAGCTTGTTTTGTTTTCTTGGGTAGTAAGTTCTCTAAGCCCAGGTGTGTCATCTGTAAAATGGGCATAATGACACCTTAGTTATGGGTATCTTAGTTCTCTAGTACTGCTATCACAGAAATACCACAAGTAGAAGGCTTTTAGCAAAGAAAACTTTGCTCTCTCACAGTTGAGGAGGCTAGGAGTCTTAATTCAACTTGCTCCTGGCTCCTTTCAGCATGTATAGGCCCAGCACTCTTTGGAAATCTCCTTGTCTTGGCATCAATCTTCCCCTGGATCTAGGAGCTTCACCTTGTAGGGACCCCAGAACCAAGCACACACTCCACTCCTGGATTTTCTTTCTTCATGGTGGTAACTGCCTTTGATTTCTGCTCACTTTTGTGTCCTTTTATCTCTTGTAAAGAAAAGGTGTTATGATATTGTAGGCCTCACCATTGTGAGACTCCCCTTACATAGGATCAGAGCTGGGCTGGGATTAAGAGTGCTGCATCCCATCCTTAATCCTTTTAATGGTTTATTACATTAGATCACCTCATGGGGGATCATCACATAACTGCTATATTACATAGTTACATAATTGACAAACCACAGAAAATCATTTCCAAGACAAGTTGATGTGTATTTATTTGGTTGGCTGGGTAGGGTAAACAGGAGTGTGTGTGTGTGTGTGTGTGTGTGTGTGGTGTGTATAGACACAATTCAATCCATGAATTAGTATTACTGTACATAAATTTAGATTTGTGAGCACAGGTGGACCCAGTATATATATAAGTGCCAGTAGGGAAAGCACACCAAGGGGAAAAAAATGTAGAAAGATCAGTTTTGATGAGTGAATTTAGAACTTTGCAATAATCTATCTAGAAAGAAGCTATTTAAATTTCAAAATACATGCAGGCTTTTAAATTTTCACTTAGCACGCATAGCTGTTTACATGTTGAATTACATATAGTTGGGGGATAGGGTACATGGTAATGTTCCTGTGCCCACATCCCTGGAAAGCTTCTCTGAACCCTGTTGAGAAGAATGAACGAAACACTATATGGTGAGTGTTCTGCCCAGTGCACACAGCCATCCAATCAAAACTGCTGACATGATTGTAACTCATAAAGTCACTGTAGGACAGAGTGGAACTACCCTATAGGGTTTGCAAGGCTGTAATATTTACAGAAGCAGACTGCCACATCTTTCTCTCTCAGCGTGGCTAATGGGTTCATACTGCTCACCTTTCAGTTAGCAACTGATCACTCCACCACTGTTCCACCAGGGTTCCACAACACACAGCAAAGGTTCTGCAAATGTCCTTTTCATCATTATTAAAAGCCATGTTTGGTCTTAGGTACTCCACTTGAGAGACATGTTAGAATGTGAATAGGGTGACCATATAACAACATTCAAACTGAGACAATACTTACAGTGTAAGAAATCACTACTATCATTAAACAGCAATGATAGGCATAAATGGAAACGATCTCTCAGGCAAGCCAGGATATGTGGTTTCTACAGCTACAAGCCCCAGGACCTACTGTCCAGGAATTGACCAGACAATGAAGAGTTGTTGGATGTCATCAAGTTGTTGGGTGTCATCTGACTCATCCAAAACCCCAGACCTACTGCAGTCAATCTAGACTCATAGATATCCTACAAGACAGAGTAGAACTGTCATATATTTGCCTGAGAAGCAGCTAGTGGGTTTGAACCCTTAACCTCTCAGTTATTAACCATGTACTTAATCACTCTGCAACCAGTAACTCTATATGACAGAATAGAAGTGTTCAACAGGGTTTTCTAGGCTGTAATCTGTATGGGAGCAGATCACCAGGTCTTTTCTCCCATGGAGCCACCGATGGATTTGAACAGCTGACCTTTCAGATAGCAGTTGAGCTCTTTAACCCCTGCACCAACAGGACTCCGGAAGAGTAGTTGTTGTTGCTAAGTGCCATGGCATTTGTTCCAACTCATAGCAACCTTGTATAGGGTTTCTGAGTAGCGACTGGTGGGTTTGAACCACCGATGTTTCCATTAGTAGTCCAGTGTTTATCCTACAGCAACACACCAGGACCCTAGAAGAGTCATTAGCAAACCCCATTACCTCCAAATTTTGTTCAAAGTTTCTACAAGGCATGGACAGGAATCTACTTGCATAGCGACAGGGTTTTGTTGTTGTTGTTTGCTTACAACTGAAACCAAAGTTTTCCATAATAAAGGATCTTAGTTTGAATATGAGAATTCATTATAGTAGACTTTTCTTTGCAAAGCTCCTGTGCAAGTTAGGGGGATACTGTTCAGCATGATGCAACAGTGAAATTCTCCCTTCTAGGAAGAAAATACTTTCATTCTAAATTACAATGTCAGAGGCAGAGGAAAGCCAATTAATTTCAGACTCCACTAACCTGAAATTTATATTAACTTGGACAGAAGCTGGGACTGATAATCTTTTTTGCATTAGCTATTGCAGGATCTAACTGTTTCCTTCTGTTGTGCATAGGGTTGCTATGAGTCAGAACTGACTCAATGGCACCTAACAACAATGGGGTAATGAATTTGTAAAGACGCTTTTGCTGTCCATATGCATGAAATGGGGCTAGATGTGAAATTTAAAAGGTGGTAATAATGTTGTTGTTGTGTACCATTCATTCATCTCCAACTCACAGTGACCCCATGTGTATATAACATGTTGGTTGATAACTTTCTCTAATCCCAATGCCCTATTCTTCTTCATATAGTCCAGCTTCTCATATTATTTATTCAGCAAACAGATTGAATAAACATGGTGAAAGAATACAACTCTGACACATAACTTTCTTAATTTTAAACCATGCAGTATCCCTTTGTTTTGTATGAACAACTGTCTCTTGTTCTATGTATATATTCTTTATGAGAAATTAAGCATTCTAGAATTTCCATTCTTCTCAAAGTTGTACATAATTTATTATGATGTACACAGTTGAATGTCTTTATATAGCCAATAAAACACAAGTAATCATTTTTCTGGTATTCTTTGCTTTCAGCCAAGTTCCATCTGACTTCAGCAATCATATCCCTGGTTTCACATCCTCTTCTGAATTCAGCTAGAATTTCTGGAAGCTCTCTGTTGATGTACTGCTGCAACTGTTGAATTATCTTCAGCAAAATTTTGCTTGCCTGTGATATTAATAATATTGTTTGGTAGTTTCCACATTCCGTAGGGTAACTTATCTTTGGAATTGGCATAAATATAGATTTCTTGCAGTTGGTTGGTCAAGTAGCTGTCTTCCAAATTTCCTTCATGGACTAGTGAGTGCTTCCAGCAGTGCACCAGTTTACTGAACCATTTTAACTGGTATTCTATAAATTCTGGGAGCCCTGTTTTTCACTAGTGTCTTCAGTGCAGTTTAAATTTTTTCCTTCAATACCACTGGTTCTTGATCGTATGCTATCTCTTGAAATGATTGACTAAATTTTTGGTACAGTGAAGGTCTGCGTTCCTTCCATCTTCTTTTTTTTCTTTATTAACATTTTAAAACTTGATTTAAGGAAGATACAGACTGATTACACATTTGACAAACTGCAAGGATAATTTCTGATTGCAGGAAAAACACAACCAGACATGCAGAGAAGCAGAATTCTTCTTCCTGTAGGGCTGGTTTTATGATACATTTGGACCATACAACTGGGTTCTCTCTCAAGGTATAATGTAAATGCCTATGTTTTATTGTCCTTTACAGACAACTTCTCATTTACTCATCAAGCATGTCAGCTGCACTTGTAGCCCCTTCAATGAGCACAGTTCTCTGAAGGGGAAAAACTTGTCCAATTCATCAGTGCACACCGGACAGACCAGGAATGCGACCGAGGACCAGACACTCTGACCTCCATGTGCTCAATTCTTCAGTTCCTAGCTAGGCGATCAGAAAATTTCTTAGTTAGTGAACAGCAAATTGACTTGCTGGTTAAATGATCGATTATTGCACTGCCAAACCATAGTATAGAAAATGGGTAATTCACTCAAAACTGGCTTCCAGATTTTAAAAATGTTGTGATCTTTAAATTAAATGATTACTAAGCACCTATTATAACTTCTATAACTGTGAAGCTAGCATTACTTATATTGGACCAGCTATACAAAACTCAAGTTTTCTTTTGAAAAAGAGCAGCAGAAATCCCAGAGAACAAAAAGGAGACGACAAAGTGAATGTCATGTTTACGGACCCAGCACCAAAATCCAGGTCTCCCAAGCAGCAGAAAGAAGGATGGGAGAAGAAAGGATGTGGGAACAGTATGGGTAACTCATAACTGATGCCCCATTTTTGCTCTAAGGCAGGGATGGGGAAACTTTTTTCTGCCAGGCAATTTGAATATTTATAACATCATTCTCTTTTTGAAAATTTTAAACTTAAAAATTAGTCTGCTATATTTGGTCCAACATTTAATTAACTCATCCCTAATGTGATGGCTGGAAATGCTTCTCTTTGATGAGGCGTTTGATGTTAGCTGGTATTGATGATGTTGCTACTCACAACTGTTTTTCCAGGTTTGCATTGGTGCAGTCGACTCTTTATGATGTTAAGTTTTGAAAAGAACTGCTTACAGCAGTAAGTTGTTCCGAACATGGATGCATATTTCAATGCATGTCTCCTCAAAGTGGGAAACTCATCACTGCTTATGTAACGTTTATAGAACATCAGCAGTGGGAGGTTATAATACCTTTCAGCTCATAATTGCTTTGCAGGTGAATGAGTTTGTGTTGTAGGTTACCAGGGATATCGGCTGGTTCCATATTAAACGGTGTAGCAAATATGTTCAATTCTATTTGTTTACTTTTCATGTCCTTGAATCTTTCATTAAATGCCTCAATTAGTTTCGCACACTCATCAAGCATATTCAAGTGTGGTACAAGGCTTTTGCCCTTCTAGAGTGGGGAAATGCACTGTGTTCTTTCTTTCAAGTTGCACTTTCCACAGCCTTAACTTAGTTTCAAATGATTTCAAATTTGGAAGCAGGGAGCTGACAAGCTGGTTAGAGCTTGACAAGCTGGTTGACAAGCTGATGAGCTGGTTGAGCTCTGAGTGGTACTCAGTAATGTCCACCATGAAAGCGCGATCACACAACCACTTGCTATAATCAAGCTCCTTGACAAGTTCTGTCTATCCCGTAATGGACATTCCTTGCTTGTCCTCCAAAATTTACATAATTATTATGATCCACTTAATACAAATTTGCTATGGAAAAAACTCCTAGATTTATTGAATTTTTTGCCCTGCCTCCAGTTGCCTTGGCCAGGCCAGACCAAATGATCTCAAGGGCCTATACAGCCTGTGGGTCAGACATTCCCCACCTCTGCTCTAAAGGAACTCAGGGTCTAGCCCAGAGGAGCACAGTGTTGCTGTGATGAATACTGGAGCATTTGGTTCGAAGGTGCTATGGCCCTCCAGGGAAGTCCGGTCAGTGTATCCTGGGCAGCTGAAGTCACCTTAAGAGCTAGGCAGCTTCTTCTTGGCATTCAGGTCTTTCTTCATTTCTTCCAGCTTTTTGGCCAAGTTTGGTATGTTGTGGTTCTGAGCCAGATACATTCCAACGATATTTCCAAAAGTAAATTCAAGAAAGAACTGGAGTGTGATGTCAGCAGGGAGGGAGAGAAGGTGAGAGGCAAGGAGGAGAGAAGGTAGGCTGCAGCTGCTAAGCCGGTTGGAGCCTGCCTCCCTGGTGCAAGGGGTGAAATCCGCTGTCTCCTTCCATCTTCTTTTGATCCTTCCTGTATTGTTCAATATCTTGTCCATAGAATACTTCAATATTGCAAGTTGAGATTTAGATTTAATGGTTCAAACCCACTAGTTGGTCCTCAGACACACTCTACAGGGTTGCTCTGAGTCAGAACCAACTCAGTGGCACTTAATAGCAGCAGCAATAATAGCCAGTGTTTTTTTGAGTGCTAGTGTGGTGATGTAGGCTAAGTATTGCGGTTAAAGCATACCAGGGAACATTATAATGAGTCACTATGAGTTGGAACCGACTCGACAACACTTAAAAATAATTATGTCTCAGGACCTGGGCCTAACTTAACACATATATTCATTTATCTAATTCTCACTTCAGTCCCATGGGGTAGGTACAGGCATATTGCCCCCATTTCCAGAGATGGAAACTGAGGTATAGAAAGGTTAAGTATCAGAGTTACCTAAATAATGCAGAAGAAAAAAAACAAATTTTACCTGGACACATGTCCAAGGATAGTACAATTTGTACTTGAATACTAACCTACAGGTGGGCAGTTTGAAGCCAGTGGCAGCATGGAAGAAAGGGCTGGCAATCTGCTTCCATAAAAATTACAGCCAAGAAAACCCTGTGGAATCATTCTTGATGCCAGTGTGTTTGGTTTGTTTTTTGGTACAGTTAGTAGCATAGTGGTTATGAATCAGGCTGCGAACTGCAAGGTCAGCAGTTTGAAACTACCAGCTGTTCCACAGGAGAAAGATGAGGCTTTCTGCTCCTGTAAAGATTTATAGCCTTGGAAACCCTGTAAAGGGTCACTATGAGTCAGAACCAACTCCACAGCACATAAGCTAACCTAACATAACCTAACCTAACCTAAGCTTATATTATAATTATACATTTTCACTTTTGTCTTCTCACGATCTGTGAATTCCTTGTAGTTTCCAGTCAGTGTTTCGTTCTATTGTACATTGAGTCTCTATGAGTCAAAACCAAATTGAATGCACCACAACAGCATATGCACAACTATCACATTGGATGTCAAACTTACGACCTGGGATGCATACCAGTATTCATTAATTCATCGATTGGTTTGTTGTTATTGTTACGTACCATCGAGTAGGTATCAACTCATAGCAACCCTATGCTTAACAGAGCAAAACACTACCCAGTCGCTGCTAACCTCACAATTGTTATGCCTGAGCCCATTGCTGCCTTCACTTTGCCAATCTGTCTCACTGGGGGTCTTCCTCTTTTTCTCCGACCCTCCACTTGACCAGCATGATATCCTTCTCCAGGGACTGTCCCTCCTGGTAATATGTCCAAAGTATGAGAGATGAACTCTGTTTATCTTGGCCTCCAAGGAGCACTCTGGTTGTACTTCTTCCAACACTGATCTGTTTGTTATTTTGGTGATCTATGATACTTTTAATATTCTCCTACAACACCATAATTCAAATACATCAATTATTCTATGGTCTTCCTAATTCACTGTCCAACTTTCACATGCATATGTGGTTATTGAAAATACCACGGCTTGGGCCATGGGCACATTAGGCCTCAAACTCACATCTTTGTTCTTCAACACTTTTAAGATATATTGTGCAGCAGATTTCCCTAATGCAATACGTAATTTGATTTCTTGACTTCAGCTTCCATGAGTGTTGATAGTTGAGCCGAGCAAAATGAAGTCAATCTTTTCTCCATTTATTCGGATGTTGTTTTTCATTCCAGCGGTGAGGATTGCTGTTTTCTTTACATTGAAGTGTAACCCATACTAAAGGCTGTGGTCTTTGACCTTCATTACTAAGTATTTTAAGTCCTCTTCTCTTTCAGCAAGCAAGGTTGTATCATCTGCATATTGCAGATAGTTAATTAGTCTTTCTCCAATCCTGATGTCAGGTTTTTCTTCATTTAATCCAGCTTCTTGAATTATTTGTTCAGCTACAGATTGAATAAACATGGTGAAAGAATACAAACTTGGTGCACATCTTTTGTAATTTTAAATCATTTGGTGTTCTGTTCAGTTTGAACAACTGCTTCTTGGTATATGTATAGTTTCCTCATAAGCACAGTTAAGTGTTTCAGAATATTCATTCTCCTCAATGTTGTCCATAGCTTGTAATGATCCACACAATCAAAATTCTTTGCATAGTCAATAAAGTACAGGTAAGCATCTTTCTGGTACTCTCTGCTTTCAGCCAAGATCCATCTGACATCAGCAATTATATCCCTTATTCCACGTCCTCTTCTGAAACCGGCTTGAACCTCTGGAAGTTCTCTGTCAACATATGGTTGCAGCCTTTTTGTATTATATTTAACAAAATTTTACTTGCATGTGAAATTAATGATATTGTCCAGTAATTTCTGCATTCCACTGGGTCACTGCTTTTTGGAATGTGCACAAATACGCATCTTTTCCAGTCAGTTTATCAGTAGTTGTCTTCTAAATTTCTTGGCATAGATGAGTACTTCCTGTGAGTGCTTCATCAGTTTGTTGAATGGTTTCTATTTGTATCCTATAATTCCCAGAGCTTTGTTCTTTGCCAATGCTCTCAATGTACCTTGGGCGTCTTCCTTTAGTATCATTGGCTCTTGATTATATGCTACCTCTCCATATAGATGAACATTAACCATTTCTTTTTGGTACAGTGATTCTGTGTATTTCTCCCGTCTTCTTTTGATGCTTTCTGCATCATTCAGTATTTTTCCCATAGAGTCTTTCAGTAGTGTAAATCGAGGCTTGATTTTTTTTCTTCAGTTCCCTCAGCTTGAGAAATGTTGAGTGTGTTCTTTCCTTTTGGTTTTCTAACTGCAGATCTTTGCACTTTTTGATGTAATATTTGACTATGTCTTCTCGAGCTGATGTTTGAAATTTTCTGTTCAGTTCTTTTATCTCCTCATTTCTTCCATGTGCTTTAGCATCTTTATTCTGGAGAATAAATTTCATTTTGGTCTTTTCCTTCTTTCTTTTTTTCTTAATGACCTTTTGTTTTCTTCCTATATAATGTTCTTGATGTCATCCCACAACTCTTCTGGTCTTCGGTCATACTGAAGAAGTTAGTAGAATTCTACAATTTCATCATCACTGGTTTTAGCAGTTGGACCTCACCAGATAGAATACACAGAAATCAAGTTGACTACCTCTGGGAAAGACACAGTGGAAAAGCTCCATATCGTCCGTAAGAACAAAGCCAGATTATTTGTTCAGATAAAGATACAAGTTCAGGCTGAAGCTGAAGAAAAGTAAAACAAGTCCATGAGAGAAAGCATTGAACCTTGAATATATCCCAGCTAAATTTGAGATTATCTGTAGCATTATTCAAATTTACACACCTACAACTGAAGCCATCTGAACAACAGATTTGATGCCTTAGACACCAAGGACAGAAGACTAGAAGTGTTGTGTCATGACATCAAGAACATCATACTGGTAGAGTTCTTCAATTCCACTGGCTTCACTTGTTGGTATGTAAATTTGAATAATAGTGGTATTAACTGGTCTTCTTGTATTAGTATACTTCCTCATAGTATGGATATTATCCTATCATCGATAGTATTGTATTTCAAGATAGATCTTGAAATGTTCTTTTTGATGATGAATGTGACACCATTCCTCTTCAAATTGTCATTCCTGGCATAAATTATGTGATTATCAGATTCAAAATGGCCAATATCAGTCCATTTCAATTCACTAACGCCTAAGATATTGATGCTTATGTGTTCCATTTAATATTTGACAACTTCCAATTTTCCTGGATTCATACTTTGTACATTCCATGGTCCAATCATTAATGGATGTTTCCATCTCTTTCCATTCATTTTGAGTTATGCCCCATTAGCAAATGAAGATTCT
This sequence comes from Chrysochloris asiatica, assembly GCF_000296735.1. NCBI lineage: Eukaryota > Metazoa > Chordata > Mammalia > Afrosoricida > Chrysochloridae > Chrysochloris > Chrysochloris asiatica. The sequence goes on from NW_006408591.1 coordinate 2,461,286, forward strand.
GAAAGCTTTACTCCATTCTCATCATCACAGTCAACTCTACTTTGAGGAATCAGCTATTCCCCAGTTGTATTTTGAGTGCCTTTCAACTTGAGAATGCTCATCTTCTGGCTTGATATCTGAAAATATTCCAGTGCTATTCATTATGTTTTAGTATTCAGTATTTTGGTGCCATTCTACAGTGTTTCACTGCTATCCATACAGTTTTCAGTGGCTAGGATGTAGTCCCTTTTTCCTTTGTTCTAGTTTGTCTTAGTCTGGAAGCTCAACTTAAACTTGTCTATCATTTGTGATCCTGCTGGAATTCAAAATACCAGTGCTATAACTGCTAACACCACAGTAACATGCAAGCCAGCACAGTATGAGAGACTGACAGATTTGTGGATGTGAAGCCTTAGAAGGAATTAAAGCAACAAAAAGCCATAACTCTTGGACTTTATTTTGAGAAACTCTAACAGAATGGGTTGACCTCAAAGAAATACATTCCCAGGAAGCTCATCTTCTTTTTCTCATCCCCAATTGGCACTCCAGAATAACCATCAAGTGCAGTGGTAGCTATCTTGTTCTGTCACTGTTATTACTTGAAGGCTGTGTTTGTGTGGGAATCCTGGTGTAGCACTGTGGGTTAATGCACTGGACTGCAAGGTTGGTTTGAACTGCAAGGTTCCTATATAGGGTTGCTATAAGTCACAATTGACTCCATGGCACTTTAACAACAACAACATGCTTGGGTGAGAAGCCTAAACAGATCAGTGATATCATCACCTCATAAATACTTGTGGCAGGCTAAGGGGCATAATGCTCCTTTAGAGGCTTTGGTGTCCAGATGACAGAAAGAACATCTGTTTCCTCTGCTCACATTAAGGACTTAAGCCCTCTTCATATTGACGAGCTTCCATAAACAAAAGCTGAGATTACTGGATGTTCCCACAAAAATTGTTTGTGTAACTGTAAGGCATCTGTTTAAAGGGGAGTTCTTGAAGTTTGCGAATGGCATGAAAAATGTTCCGTTTTGAGGCCTGGGGGCCAGAGGGCCAGGGCAGATTCCCAGACTGCATGGGATTGTCCTTTCTGGGTAATTCTGTTCTGGGAGATGAGCCCTGAGTTTCATGAAGTATCTGTGATAAGGATTGTTTCCTATCCTCCACCTAAGACTTCTGAGCCAACATTGAGTATATGTTGCATGGTATCTTTTGGTCTGATGTTAGGCAGGTTCCTAGGTGTATGGCTCACAATACCTTTGATCTTACTAGAGATAAATGGAGAGAGACTTGAGCAGAGAAAAGAAGACCAATTACCACCAAGAAAGAAGAGCCAGGAGTGGACCTGCGACGCTTTGTGAGGCTCCTAGATCCAGGAAAATATTAATGCCATGACATTAGGAGACCTTCATGGAATGCTGCACCTAAAGACGCTGAAAGGAGACAAGAACTTTTCTCCAGAGCTGGCATTCTGAATTTGGACTTCTAGCCTTCTAAACTGTTAGAGAATAAATTTCTGTTTGTCAAAGCCACTCAGTTATTGCGTTTCTGTTATAGCAGCACTAGATACTTAAGACAGTTACCAAGTTTATAGAATGTGACCCTTGCCGTACTAGCCAAGACTGATTGGATGTGGACTAATCACAGTATTTGTCCTGAAAGTTTGAAATTAAGCTTCAAAATTGTTAGTCAGTTTCTGCTGGCTGACAAAATCAAGGACACATGAATTGTAGAACTCTATCTGCTAATCACTGGCCACTTGAAATGTGATCAGTACAATGCTCTTAAAGGTAAACTACATGTTGGATTTCAAAGATTTAGAATGAAGTAAGAATTAATAATATTCCATGTGAATGTTAATTATATGTTACATGGTATTTTGGATATAGTGAGTAAAATATATTTTAATAATCAAGTTTATCTTTTTATTCTACTTTTTGAATAGGGTTACTAAAAAATTAAAAATTATAGTTGTAGCTCAAATTGTAGACTGTTGTTAGGCGCCATCTAGTCAGTTTCAAGCCATAGTGACCCGATGGTCCTGTGCCATCCTCACAATTGCTGCTATGCTTGAACCCATTGCTGCTGCCACTGTGCCAATCATCTCATTGAGGGTCTCCTTCTTATTTTCAGTCATTCCACTTGATGTCCTTATCTTCATGATATAGCATATAGTTAGGTGCCAGGAAGCCAGTCCCTATCTCATGGTGACCCTGGTATTATGAAACAAAATGCTTTCCAGACCTATGCCATCCTTATGAGCAGTTGTAGAATTGAATGTTGTGATTCATAGGGTTCTAACTGGTCCTCCCTTTCTTCCTTAGCTATTTAGTCTGGAAGCTCCATTGAAACTTGGTCAGCATCTTAACAACAAACAAGTCTCCAATGACACATGGGTGGTGGCTGTGCATGAGGCACATTGACAAAAATCAAAACCATATCTCACTCATAGAAGGAGAAAATTCTATCACTAAACCATAAAAGTAGCCCATTGCCATTGGGTTGATTCTGACTCAAAGAGACCCTATAGAACAAGGTAGAACTGTTCCATGGGATTTCTAAGACTGTAGTTTTTATGAACAGAACAAGAGATCACCAAATGGTTTACAATTAGGAAATTACAAGGCTGTATTCTTTCAGAAGAGACTCTGAAACTTGCTCTCCAACTTAGAGAAGCCAAAGCAAATGGAAAAATTGAAGAGGTGCAAGAGCTGAACAGGAAATTTCAAAGATCAGCTCGAGAAGATAAAGCCAAATACTATAATAAA
>NW_006408591.1:2465646-2474036 GCF_000296735.1 Chrysochloris asiatica
GGCCCAGGATCGAGCATTGTTTCGTTCTGCTGTGCATGGGGTCGCTATGAGTCGGTTCCGACTCGATGGCACCTGACAACAACAACAACATTCTTTCACCATACTTATTCATTTTGTATGTTGAGCAAACAATATGAGAAGCTGGATTATATAAAGAAGAACATGGCATCAGGATTGGAGGAAGACTCATTAACAAACTGCAATATGCAGATGATACAACCTTGCTTGCTGAAAGTGAAGAGGACTTAAAATATGTTCTGATGAATATCAAAGAGCACAGCCTTTGGTATGGATTATATCTCAATGTAAAGAAAACAAAAATCCACACTACTGTACTAAAAAATAACATCATGAAAAATGGAGAAAAGATTGAAATTGTCAAAGACTTCATTTTGCTTGGATCTACTATCAACACTCATGGAAACAGCAGTTAAGAAATAAAATGATGTATTGTACTAGTCAAATCTGCTGCATGATATTTCTTCAAACTGTTCAAGAGCTAAGATGTTAGTTTGAGGACTAAAGTACATCTGATCCAAGTCATGATAATTTCAATAGTCTTATATGTATGTGAAATTTGGACAATGAATAAGGAAGACCATAGAATTGATGCATCTGAGTTATGATGTTGGAGAAGAATATTAAAATTACCATCAACTACCAGAAAAACAAACAAACATATGTTGAAATAAGTGTAGCCAGAATGCTCCTATGAAGCCAGGGAGGCAAGACTTCATCTCTTGTACTTTGGACACATTATCAGGAGGTACCAGTTCCTGGAAAGGACATCATGCTTGTTAGAGTGGAGGGTTAGTGAAAATGAGAGAAACTCCCAGTTAGCTGGATTGGCACAGTGACAACAGCAATGGACTCAAGCATAACAACGAGAGTGAGGTTGGTACAGGTCCGGGTGGTGTTTCATTCTATTAGGTATAATATAAGGTAGGAACTCACTTGAAGTCACCTAACAACAGAGTAGTATAAATAAAAGCCTTTGGGAAACAAACATGGATGAATTTCTATTTTGATTCAGGCCCTCAATATTCAAGACCCCGGAGGGTCATTCTTCCTTTATACTTGGCCTCAGGACAAATTTGAAGTAGAAAGGCCCTACCATAAGTGATTACAACTCAATGTAAAGAAAACAAAAATCCTCACAACTGAACAAATAAACAATAATATAATAAATGGAGAAATGATTGAAATTATTAAGGATTTCATTTTACTTGGATTCACAACAAATGCAAATGGAAACAACTGTTTTTTAAAAAATCAAATGATATATTGCATTGTGCAAATCTACTACAGATGACCACTCTTTAAAATGTTAAAAGCAAAGCTGTCACTTTGAGAATTAAGGTGCATCTGACCCAAGTTGTATTTTCAACTGTCTCCTATGCATGTGATAAGTAAACAATGAATAAGGAAGACTGGAGAAGAATTGATACATTTGGATTATGGAGTTGTTGAAGAACAATGAGAATACTATGGGTTGCCAGGAGAACAAAGGAATCTGTCTTGGAAGCTGGACAGTCAGAATAGCCTTAGAAGTGTGGATGGTGAGACTTCTTTTCACAAAGTTTGGATGCGCTGATCAGGAGGAAACAGTCCTACAAAAAGAAGATCATGCTTGGTAGAGTAAAGCAAAAGAAAGGAAGACCCCCAACAAGATGGACTGACACAGTGGCAGCAACTACAGGCTAATACATAACAACAATTGTGAGGATGGTGAAGGACCACAGTGTTTCATTATTGTGATAGTTAAGATTTCATGTCAATTTGCCTTGGAAAGGATTCTCTGTAGTTTAGCAGTTAATATGTAGTTATCACCTCCATGGTGAGATGTAATATCATGTAATATCACCTTCATGAAATGATTTGATGCAATCAGCCCTGACCTGTTGTAAATCCAATGCATTGTAAGTCTTTACTTCTATGATGTTAATGAGGTCAGATGCAATCGACATGATTTGGTTGTATCTTCATCCAATCTCTTTTGAGATATGAAAGAAGAGAGAAGTGAGCAGAGAAAGAAGGACCTCCAAGAAAGAAGAGCCAGAGTGGAGTGAGTCCTTTGAGACTGGGGTCCCTGTAATATGTAGCTCTTAGATCCAGAGAAACACTGATGCCAAGAACTCCAAGGAACGCTGGACATTTCTCCAGAGCCCATGCTCTGAATTTGGACTTCCAGCCTTCTAACCTGTGACAGAAGAAATGTCTGTTTGTTAAAGTTGTTCACTTATAGTGTTTCTGTTATAGTAGCACTAGGTAACTAAAACAGTCATCGTGTGCATAGGGTTGCTATGAGTCAGAGCCGACTTGATGGCACCTAACAGAAACAACAACAAACATAAAAGACTGGGAATTGGAAATTATTCCCAATAATAACTTTATTGTAGTAAATAACTTTCTACATCCCAGCAGAACTTCATCAACTTCACTTTTTTTAAAAACAATTTTATTTTCGGTGCAGAGGAAGTTGACACTAAAGAGTCCTGACAAGGGAGATTTTGGAAAATGACTCATTTGGAATGTGTTGGAGGAGTTTGAAATGGGTGGACCTACAGTTTTTGGAAGAAAAAAGAAAGTGCGTGTGTGTGGTGTCCCTAAGTGTTGCTCTCGCCCTGCTGTAAGTATGCCTTATGGAAGATCATTCTCAGGGAGAGTAACTGGGTCTGGGTCTATAGCTATTGATATCTCCTTTTGGCCTGTAAAAAGGTTTGTTAAGGGGACAGACAGGACTATGGATTGAAAAGTGAAATCTACTCATAATTATGGCAAGATATCAGGACAAATTTTATTTAAAATGATCTTTCCCACTTGCCTAATGACTCTACTCAGACTTGTAAAATATGGGGTTTAAAAAATATGACCATAATCCACCACTTGTCTGTCTGTTTTCTGTGGTGACTAACATGTTGCTGTGATGATGGTATGCCACTGATATTTAAAATACCAGCAGAGTTACCCATGGTAGTTAGGTTTCAGCAGAGCACCCAGACTATGACAGACTAGGAGAAAAACCTGGTAACCTAATTCTAAAAGAAAAAAAAAAAAGTGGCTAATAGAACCCTTCTGAATAACAGTGGAACATTGTGTAAAATAGTTACAGAAAATTAGCCCTTCAGATTGGAAGGCATTCAAAATATGACTGGGTAAACTGGGTAAGAGCTGCCTCTTCAAAGTAAAGTTGACCTTAATGACATGGATGGAATAAAGCTTTCAGGACCTTCATTTCCAGATGTGGCATGATAAATAATGAGAAGAAACAGTTGCAGATATACATTAATGATCAGAATGTAGAGTGTACAAAGTATGAATATAGGAAAATTAGAAGGTGTCAAAATGAAATGGAACATTTAAAAAGAAATATTCAATGAACTGAAGTGGACTGTATTGGTCATTTTGTATCAGACATATGATATACTATACGGGAAATGACAAACTGAAGAGAAATGACATTGCATTCATGTCAGAAAGAAATTTTCAAGGTCTATAAGGAGCTCTGGTAGCGTAGTGGTTACGAATCAGGCTGTGAACCACAAGGTCAGCAGTTTGAAACTACCAGCTGCTCCACAGGAGAAAGATGAGGCTTTCTGCTCCCATAAAGATTTACAGCCTCGGAAAACCTCTTTAGGGTCGCTATGGGTCGGAACTGACTCAACAGCACTTAACAATAACATCTTAAAGTACAGTGCTGTAAGATATAGGATAAAATATCCATATGCTTACAAAGAAGACCAGTTAATATAACTATTATTATTAAAATGTATGTACAAGCTACTAATGCCAAAAATGAAGAAATTGGAGTGTTTTTTGTTTTTTTGTTTTTTACCAATTTCTGCATTCTAAAATTGATCAAACATGCCATTAAGATGCATTGGTGATTATTGGAAACTGGAATGCAAATGTTAGAAACAAAGAAAAGAAATTAATAGTTGGAAAATATGGCCTTGGAGACAGACATAATGCTGGAGATTGCATGATAGATTTTCGCAAGACCAATTACTTCTTCACTGCAAATACCCTTTTTGCAATAAGATAAATGGCAGCTATACACATGGACTTCACCAGATGGAATACACAAGAATTAAATCGACTTCATCTGTGGAAATAGACAACGAAGAAGAACAATATCATCAATCAGTATAAACACAGGGGCTGACTGAAGAAGAGACAGTCAATTATTCCTATGCAAGTTCAAGTTGAAGCTGAAGAAAATTAAAACAGTCCCATGAAAGCTTTGAATAAATCTCACCTGAATTTAGGGGATGAATTGAACACTAATGTCTGAAGACCACACAAGTTGTTGAGTCAAGGACATATCATACATGAAGTAAGCAAGAGGTCATAAAAAGATAAGAAAGAAAAAATGACCCAGATGAATGTCAGAAGAGATTCTGAAATTTGCTATTGAACAATGAGTAACTAAAGCAAATGGTAGAAATGATGACATAAAAAAACTGAACAGAAGATTTCAAAGGTTCGCTTGAGAAGACAAAGTTGTATAATGAAATGCACAAAGACCTGGAGTCAGAAAACCTAAAGAAAAGAACATGCTCAACATTTCTCAAGTTGAAAGGACTGACCAAAAAAAAAAAAAAAAATTCAAACCTTGGTTTGCAATAGTAAATGATTCTATAGGCAAAATATTGAAGGAGGCAAAATATTGAAAAGCAGGGCTCCAGAAACTGATGGGATACCAAGTGAGATGTTTCAACAAATCGACGCAACACCGGAAGAGCTTGCTTGTTTTTGCCAAAAAAAAAAATGTGGAAGATAGGTACCTGGCCAACCCACTAGAAGAAAGCCATATCAGTGCCCATTCCAAATAAAGGCGATCCAACAGAATGTAGACATTATTGAACATTATCATTAATGGCACATGAAAGTAAAATTTTGCCCAAGATAATTAAAAAATTGTCACAGTAGAATATTGATAGGAAACTACCAGAAATTCATGCTGAATTTAGAAGAGGATGTAGAAAGAAGCATGCCATTACTGATGTCAGATGGATCTTGGCTGAAAGCAGAGAATACCAGAAAGATGCTTACCTGTTTTTTATGACTATTCAGAGACATATGATTATGTGGATCATAACAATTTATGTATAACGTTTCAAAGAATAGGAATTACAGAACATTTCATTGTGTTAATGTGTAAACTATACACAAACCAAAAGGCAATAATTTTAATAGTACAAGGAGACACTGCATGGTTTTAAATCTGAAAAGTGTGTGAGGTTTGCATTTTTTCACTGTAATTATTCTATCTGTATGCTGAGCAAATCATCTGAGAAGCTTGACTATATTAAGAAGAATGCAGTCTCAAGATTGCAAGAAGAGTCATTAACAACTTGTGATATGCAGAGATATAATCTTGCTTGCTAAAAGCAAATAGGACTTGAAACAGTTAACTGAAAAATCAGAATGGATTATGTTGTTAAGTGCCATTGAGTCGGTTCTGACCCATAGCGACCCTGAATAAGGTTTCCGAGGCTGCAAATCTTTAAGGGAGCAGAAAGCCTCATCTTTCTTCCGAGGAGCAACTGGTAGTTTCGAACTGCTGACCTTGCGGTTCTCAATCCGATTCATAACCACGATGCTGCCAGATCTCCTTAGAATGGATTATATCTCGACATAAAAAAAAAAAAAATAATCCTCACAACTGGACCAATAAGTAACAACATGATAACCAGAGTAAAGATTGACATTGCAAGGATTTCATTCTACTTGGATTTACAATTAATTCTCATAGAAGCAGTAGTCAAGAAGTCAATGACATATTGCATTGTGCAAATTTGTTGAAAAAGACCTCTTTACAGTGTTCAAAGCAAAGATGTCATTTTGAGGACTGAGGTGAGTCTGACTCAAACAATGGCATTTTCAATAGCGTCATATGCATGGGAAAACTGGCAAATCAATAAGATTAATAATCAAAATGGATGCATTTGAATTATTGTTGGTAAAGAATGTTGTACATACCATGGACTGTCAGAGAATGAACACATCTGTCTTGGATGAAGTACAGCCAGAATGTTCCATAGAGGCAAAGACTGCCGGAGTTCTTCTCAAACTTTGGACATGACCCTGCAGAAAGACATCAATGTTTGGTAGAGGGCCAGCAAAAAAGAGGAAAATCTTCAACAATATAGATTGACACCGTAACTGCAGCAGTGGGCTCACACATAGCAGTGATAGGGAGGATAGAGCAGGGTCATATGGTATTTTGTTCTGTTGTACATAGGGTTGTTGAGTTGGAACCCACTTGAGGGTACCTAACAACATAGCCATAATGCACTCCTTTGCTTTTTAAGCCCAAAGGAAACTGTCTTCATGGACACTCTGAAAAATATGTTGACCAACAAGGAGCTCTGGTAGCGTAGAGGTTACGAATCGGGCTGCGAACCTTAAGGTCAGCGGTTTGAAACTACCAGCTGCTCCGTGGGAGAAAGATGAGGCTTTCTACTCCCGTAAAGATTTACACCCTCGGAAACCCTGTACAGGGTCGCTATGGGTCGAAACTGACTCGACGGCACTTAACAACAACAACAACAAGGTGTTCTGTCAAGTCTTTTTCATAGTCCTATGTCCCAGGCTTCAAGAACTCTTCTTCCTAAGAGAAGTTAAGATACAATAATTCTAATAATAGTTAACTGTTATGTTGTACTTACAATTTGCCTCACACTGTCCTAAGCACTTTACATATATTGATTTAATTTAATTCTTGTTGTTGTTGTAAAGTGTTGTCAAGTCAGTTCCAACTCATAGAGACCCTGTATAGGGTTTCTAAGGAGTGGCTGGTGAGCTTGAACCACTGACCTTGTGGTTCAAACCAACCTTGCAGTCCAGTGCATTAACCTGCAGCACCACACCAGGACTCTAATTTAATTCTTACAGCAAGCAATCCAAATGAGTTGTTGTTGTTGTTAGGTGCCATTGAGTTGATACCAACTTACAGCAACCTTATGCACAGCAGAATGAAGCACTGCCCAATCCTGGGCCAGCCTCACTATTGTTTGAATCCATTGCCACGCTTGAGTCCATTGATGCTGCCACTTGGCCAATCCATCTTGTTGGGGGTCTTTCTCTTTTTCTCTGACCCTCCATGTTACCAAACATGATATCCTTCTCCAGAGACTGGTCCCTCCTTACAATATGTCTGAAGTATGAGAGATGAAGTTTGGCCATCCTGACCTCCAAGGAGCATTCTGGTTTAGGGAATATTATTATTCCCATTTTACAGGTGAGGAAACTGAGATAATTAGAGACTAGATCATTTGCCCAAGATTCCACAGATGGTAAGTAAAAGAGCCTCCACTTCTACTATCTTTAGTCCTGGTTCATTAAAGCAGGAAGAATGAATCCTAGAGTAATTATGAAGGAAGTATCAGTTATACTCATCTCCAGAAATAACTGTGCAGAAAGTCAGAACGGAAAAGGAAGCTAGTGACCACACAACCTTCCTGGCTTATTTTAAGAAATAAGGAAACTAAGATCTAGAAAGGTTGCATGATTTGCCCAGGGTCATGAGCGAGTTAGTGGCAGAGTCAGGGAGATAAACCATGCTTCCGGAGGTCATTTTTGTTCTGTCCCTCATTCCCTCGCTGCATTGTGGACTTAAGGTTAAATTCTGTCCAAAGGAAGGCCAACAGCTGTTGCGTTTTGGTCTCCTATAATGCTTTCTGGAGTCCTAGAGTGGCACTGCGATATAATGCACTGGACCACATGGTCGGTTTGAACTGCAAAATCAGCAGTTCAAACCCATCAGCGATTCCTCAGAACCCCTATTCAGGGTCGAGATGAGTTGGAACTGCCCTGATGGCACACAGCAGTAGCAGTATAATGTTTTTTAAGGAACCCTGGTATCGTCATGGGGTAGGCATGGAGCTGATAACCACAAGGTTGGCAGTTCAAACCCACCAGCAACTCCGCAGAAGAAGGATGATGCTGTCTGTTCCTGTAAAAGTATATCACAACTTGAGAACAACAGAGTTCTGCCATACAGAGATCGAGCCATGGTTGGAACGTGGAAAAGGGGGAACTATATTAAGATGCTTGGCTGTCTTTTGAATCTTGGTTTTCTTTGCATTATATTATAAAATAGACACTGGAGGGGGAGAGAAAAGAATAGCAAAAAGCATCACCATAGAAAGTTTGTAAATCCGTCTTCTGCCTATAACTGATTGGAATACCTAAAATGGGGCTACAACGTGCCCAGTGAACGAGGCTTCCTACGGATTCTCTGCAATACATAAGACTATAGGTGGAAGCCTGAACCACATCCAGATTTCCAGAGATGGGAAATTCCCACTTGAAAGGACAAGCAGACCAACCTGGAGTGGCTAGAAGAACAGAAGATACTTCTTGAAAGAAAGACCTACAGGAAA
>NW_006408591.1:2475161-2500006 GCF_000296735.1 Chrysochloris asiatica
AAAAAAAAAAAAAAAGTTTATCTCAGAATCTTCATATAGGGAAGCGATGAGTCAGAATTGACTCAGTGGCTGTGGCTTTTAGTTATAACGCTTTCTAAAGAGCTCTGGTGCTGCTATGGACTAAGCATTGGGGTGCTAACTGCAGGATCAGAAGTTCAAACACACCAGCTGCTCTATAGGAGAAAGATGTGGCTGGATGCTCCCATAAGGATTTACAATCTCAGCAACACTATGGAGCAGTTCCACTTTGCCCTAAAGGGTCTCTGTAAGTCAGATTTGACTTGTGACTATGGAGTAAGTTGGTTGGTTGGTATATTGCTTCCGGGAGGTCCTGAACGGCACAAATGGTTAATGTTCTTGATTGCCAAAGGAAAGGTTGGAGGTTTGAGTCTACCCAAAGGTATCCCAAAAGAAAAGCCAGATGACCTCGTCCAAAATACCAGCCATTGAAAATCCCAGGGAACACAGTTCTGCTTTGACACATTAGGGCTTGCTATGAACTAGGATTGATTTGGTTCTGATAGGACTGCTTTTTGCTGTTTGGTACAATGCTCTTTACCCCTCTGCTTTGGCTATCCTTTCCTGTGAAGAGAGTATTGCTGCCCCAGTCATAGAATTCCAGTATCATTTTTGGCTCTCCTCTACTATCTGGGATTGTCAGCCCCTTTTCACTGCAAGCCTGGGTCATGGGAATACCCTCCTAACTGGCATCCAAGGCCCAGGCTTTTCCCTTTCCAATCCATTCTTTACACCTCCATGAGGTTGCTTTCCAAGCCATACTACCTGAGCAGTTATTTATCCCTCCTTTGCTCGAGTCTCCCTAGTCCTCCAGCTCTTCTAGAATAAGGTGGTGCAGAGCCATTGGGTGTGATCTCAGCTCAGTCAATAACACTTAATCCTAGAATTTAACAAAGAGATACTCTTTTTCTCCAGGATTTCAAAGCTGAGAGGACAGAGGCTTAGGAACCAGTCTGGAAATCTGTCTGAGAACTGGTCAGCACAATGCCAAGCAGCGCTGACCAAAGGAGAGGGAGATTACTGATGACACAGAACGACTCATGGATTTCTGTACTACCATAGTCTGTATATTCTATTTTTTGTTGTTGTTGAAGCCAATTTGAGTGGGATTTCTGAGAACTTGTAACCAAAACACTATCATCACAACTAGCAGTTGCAATCAAATCAGTTCTGCCTCGCAGCAATCTTGTGTGTGTCAGACTAGAACTGTGCTTGTAGGGTAGTCAATGTCTGATTTCCAGAAGTAGATTGTCAGGACTTTCCACCAAGGCATCCCTGGGTGGACTCAAACCTCTAACCCTTCAGTAAGCAGCCAAGCTATTTGTATCACCCAGGGACTTTATAACCCTAACAATCTTGCTAACAGTCTCTGTCTGAAAACAGAGTCATAAACGAATTGGCATATATAACTTTGCCCAAAGTCCAGAGCGTTTCTCTTCTGCATTCTCTCTGAGTCCTACTCCTCCTTGCTTGCTAGCTCCATTGAGATCTTTTAGAAAAGTGTGCTGGTCCATGAGGCATTAGGATGTAAATGCTCATTGTTCAGCACCTGGCAAAATCAAAGAACAATGAAGATGAAGGCAACGATTAATACCACATGTCTGTGAGGTAGAGAAGAAGCCATTCTCTACATCTTTGGGTTAAAACCAGGTTAGACCATATTTTCCCATGGTACAGAGAGAATGGCAAATCTGCTGTAGTTATGGGGGCAGGGGCTCAGGCAGGGGAGAAAAAGGAGTGGGGGCCAGATTTCAAACAATGGAATAAATGAGAATGCTGATGTGTTTTAATTTGGAGATTTCTATGCAAGTCATGCTTGTTAGCTTTTTTTCTTTTTTTAATTCAAACTAATGAAAAATTGAAGGGAAATGAAATGTTCCATGAGATTTAACCAAACACTGAATAGGTATTGTGGAATCTGACTGCAAAATTAGTTATGGATGGCTTTTGGTGAAAGATGCAAATACTGCCTGTCTATTTCTAAAAGGAGATGATGCCAACTGTGGGGCCTCTGGAGGACTATTGCAAGGAGCGCCATTGTTGTCCAGGTCATAATTACCTAGGAGATGAAAGTAAAAGAAAAAAACAACAACAAAAAACCAGTTTACCTGTAGTGTATGAGCTGTACTCAGTTGGGGATATTTACTCAAGCCACCAAAGACCAGATAACAAATGCAGAAAACTGATAAATTAGATTGATTCTGAAACTATTTTTGTGTGTGTGGTATATGTTTATGTATGGGCAGTATACACACAAGCACACACACACGTATATACATGGAAATGCCACACAGATGCAGCAGTTTTTTTAATGATAACCTAACCATGACTAAAGCAATATATTTAGTGTGACATTGAGTATCTCACACGAATTTGTCTATCTTTCACATCTTAAAACATTTGGGATAATAAACTCTGAAAACCACGGCTGTCTGGATTAATCTTACCTAGAGCCTTCTGTCTGGACAGAAGCGAGGGAAACATTTACACTTAAAGCAATCTGTATTCCTTCTAGTGGATTGGTAGTTGAGTAGGATTTCATGTTAATACAGCAAGAGCTTGCCAGTTCAATCCAGTTAGTTTTGTTTTGTTGTGTAGATTTCACACATTTTCTGACTGACAGGCAATCTTGACAGATGGATGTGAAGATGAAGGGAGGTTTCTTCTCCAGCAGTGATTCATTACTACTTTCCAGTCCCGCTGACCTTTTCTCGGTTCCTCTGAGCATGCTAACCTGTTGTTGGGCTCAGGCCCTTTGCAGTGCTGCTCTCTCTTTTCTGCTCTCTTTTCCTGACTAATTTATCAAATCTCAACTTAAATGTCCTTTCTACAAAGGAGACTTCCCTAACCCTCCATATTCCTTCCCACCTTCTCATAGCACCACACTTTTTCACTATTTATAATTCTCTATCTTTTGATGCAGTGTTGTAAGATAAACAGCTAACCTCAAGTTTGGTGGTTCAAACTCACGAGCTCTTCCTCGGAAATTGTACACTGGGTTGCTCTGAGTAGGAAGGCAGTTTGACGGTGCTTAACAACAACAATAATTTGTTTATTTGGATGTTTGATATTTTCTCTTTTGCCACACCATAATAGCGGAGAGAGTATCTATTTTGTTCATCATTGCTTCTTAAGCTCTTAGCAGAGTGTCTGACATATACTAGAAGTTTAATACATGGTTGATGAATAAATAAGCCTTCTTCACATTTGTTCAGTTTAGATGTGGAAAGATCTTAGAAGTCACATGTTACTAACCCTTCAGGACATCAGACCCATGTTGATCCAGAGCACTGCTGTGATTTTCATTATGTTCTATGAATATGCAATAGCTCATTTATTTTCAGGCAATAATCATTTGCTTTCTTTCCAGTTGTTTAAACAATGCAACTATGAATATTATTATAGATGTTTCTTTGTACACATGTGCAACAATTTCCCTTGAGAGTATGCTTAGGAATGGAATTGCTAAGTAATTGAATGTTGTTGTTAGTTGTTAAATGCAGCTGAGTTGATTCTGAGTTATAGTGACTCTGTCTAGGTTTCTGAGGAGCAGCTGGTAGGTTTGAACTGCCTACTTTGCAGTTCAAAACAGCTTTGTGTAGAGTGCATTATCCTGCAATGCATGCTAGAACTCGAAGTAATTGGACAAGCATATTCTTATAGGCATATTATTATCTTTACAAGGTAATGTCACTTTGTTTTCCAGAATGGTGATGCTAATCATCTCTTCAATTAGCAGTGTATGAACACTCCTGTTGCTCCTCTTCCTTGGCAGCATTTGATGTTATCAGATTTCTTAACATTTGTCAATCTGGTGGGTGCAAGCGGGGGTTTTCATTTTCATGAGTTTATCCATTTAACCAAGAGATTGTAAACTAGGTGTTAATGGCTGAATAAGACCTGTAGTCTGAATGTTATGATTTGTTTTGTGTGACAATAAGGAGTGTCTTTGAACTGAAATTAATTGGGAACTTTTGAAATTTGGAAGATTTCACTTAAGAATTTGTATTTGTATATTTTCTTGGGAAAAAAAAGTGGGAAGCTGTGACCACACATGGCCCACACTGACACATGATAACTGGCAGTAGTAGAGAAACAGTTGTCAGGCAGAGACAGTACTCTGTAATTGGCCATGATCCTACAGCCAACTTGAAATTCTTGTTTATCTTAGCTTCCGTGACTCTGCAGACTTCTAAATTGTCTGCCTTGCTTTGAACTTTCATGAAACAGAAGAAGTTGGAAGTGGGATGTAACAGATGGGAACCTCACTTACCCAAGTTTAGCCCAGAAAGCTCCCTGCAAAAAAGGCCCTAGATATATTGCTTCCATGTAAAGACTGGAACAGCCACAGGCTCAGAGCCACTTCCTTCCTGGAACCTATCCCAATTCATGCCTCTGTTGTGTCTGCCTTCCTTCCAAACCCCTCTCTGTCATTAGATATGGTCTTTCCTGACTCTGAACTTTCTTATCCCTTTTATTTGCATTCCTCCCCTACCATTTATTTCTTTTCACTATGTGACATTGTTATTTCTGGACTTGCCCCTTTCCTCTATTTGGCTGAAAGCTCTTTGAGGTTTGGAACCAGGTATTCTACATGTTTGACTGTTTGATTTTGGTTCTTCATGGTACTTTAAAGAAGTGAATTGTACATGGGAGTTTCATTCACATAACAAACACTAAGTGGTTATATAATGAGCACTAAGCTGGGCACTAGGAGCATGAGACACTGCATTATTTTCAAGGATCTGACTGTATTTTCTCATTCATTCATTGTTTGAAACAACAAATACATATTGAGTGCTTACTATGGGCAAGGCACTATGCTAGGTGTTGGGGAGCAAAACCTCTTGGTGCTTACAGAATGATGTTCAGTTGAGTATGACTCAAGAAGTTGACTTTGTCTGAGAAGTTGGGAAAGCAAATCAAGACTTGAGCTGAGATTTAAAGGATGAGTAGAAGCTAGCCAGATGAAGGAGGGAGGTAGAAATGGATGCTTGCTCCATGTATAAAAGGGAGTTAGTGTGGGAAGGAGGAGGCTACCTTACAGAGTTGGAAAGAGAGTCATGGTGGTAGAAGTTTAGTGTTCAGTGTGAGGTATCGGAAATGAGGCTAAAGATATAGATAGGTAGGCAGTACATCTCAACTAGAAATAAGTGAGAGCAATAAAATGTGTTAGGTGATAACATAAAGTATATACAATTGAAGCATTCAATTGTTAATTGATCTTGTTGTTAATGCCATCAAGTCAGGTTCTATTCATAGTGACACTGTATAGGATTTCCCAGAGGTGTTTTGTGGATTTGAATCACCCACTTGCTATTAGCTGTCCAGGACTATTCTACAGTACCACACCAGGACTCCACTGATTGAATAGTTATCCTTGTAGTTAGCCACCCAGTGTATATTACACCCTGGGAAATCCTATGGGGCAGTTATACCCTGTCCAATAGGGTCACTATGAGTTGGAATTGACTCAACAACACACAAAAAATGCAACCACAAATGAGTATATAGAAACCGAATTTTGGTGTGGCGCTGTAGGATCAACACTGGACAATGAACCACAGACTCAGCAGTTCAAATCCATCATTGAAATCCCTATACAGGTTTGAACCTTTAGGCTAGCAGTCAAGCACAAACCATTTGTGCCACCCAAGGACCTGGTTTCTAGAATGTTAATGTTGTTAAGTGCCATTGAGTTAGTTTCAATAGGGTCACTTTAAGGTAGAACTAACTCAACTGCACTTAACAACAACATTCTGGGTCTTCGGGTGGCATAAATGGTTTGTGCTTAACTGCTAACTTAAAGGTTGGTAGTTTGAACCCTCTAAGTGGCACTTCAGAAGAAGGCCTAGTGATTTGCTTCTGCAAAGATTATCATCAGGAAAGCCCTGTGGGCATTTCTACTCTGTAATACATGAGTAGAGTTAGAGGGTAACTGGATGGTAATGGATATTCCAGAAACTTACTACTTAATAAAGAAGATAAAACAAGACAGGATTCCCCTCATTGTTTTTGTTATTTAATTCGATAGGGCAAAATGGACGCTGAACATTTCAGAGACTGCCAATCTTGCCTCGATCAGCACTAGCCCCAATGTGAAGAATCCTCTGAACCTAGGGATTTATGAATGATGGATAGTTCTCAAACCTGACTGGAAAAAGAATGGCCTTCCCCAGGCTCTGTAGTCCCTGAAAGAGAAAAATTGTTGCCTATGTAGGATTAGCCTAAATGGCTCCAAAATCAGCCAGCTCCAAGTCCCTGACAGCACTTTATGCCTAACTGTAAGAGCAAGTTTTATTTCCTAAGTGCTTTCCTTGCTAGTGAAACTCAGGCTTCTGAGGCCTACCATCCTAATCAGCTGATTTTTTTTTTTTTTTTTTTTTTTTTTTCTCACCTTCTGTTGCATTGAAGAGGCCTGAAAGCTTCCTGCCTGCAAGCTGATATTCCAAGCTAGGCTGATTGCAAAAACGTTCTAAGGCATACAATTGAAATCTAAAGCTTCCTTGAGGAAAATTCCCCTTTGATCTAATGCGACTCTTAATAACAAAGAAATGTTTTCCTTTTAGAGTTCAATATAGTTGATTCCCTGGTAGAGTAGTGGTTACGAATCGGGCTGCGAACCTTCAGGTCAGCGGTTTGAAACTACCAGCTGCTCCGCGGGAGAAAGATGAGGCTTTCTACTCCCGTAAAGATTTACACCCTCGGAAACCCTGTACAGGGTCGCTTTCGACGGCACTTGACAACAATAGTTGATTCCTGAAAATTATACTTAAGAAGTATGAGACTGCTGATGGGACTTTTTTGTTTTGTTTTTTTCATTGTGAATTTGTCACCTATTAAGAAAAAGAGCCTCCTGCCTCTTGGTCTTGCCTCTGACCTTTGGCTCACATTGCATGTTTGTCTGGAATGTCCACCCTCCTTTCTAAGGCCATTTCTTCCACGAAGCCTTCCTTAGTAATGTCAGGTCACAAAGGCACATACATCTCTGTTATGGCTTAAACTGTGTCCCTCCAAAATATGTGTTGGAGTCCTGATGTGGCACTGTAGGCTCAGCACTGGACTACTAACCACTAGGTCAGCAACTCAAACTCACCAACCACTCCTCTGAAACATATACAGGGTTGCTATGAGTCAGAATCAACTGTGCCATTGAGTTGGTTCAACTGACCTTGAGGTTTAAACATACCTTGCAGTCCAGCACATAAACCCACAGCACCACACCTAGATACCATCCTCATAATTGTTCTTAAATTTGAGTCCATTGTTGCTGTCACTGTGCCAGTTCATCTTGTTGAGGTGTTTCCTCTTTTTAGCTCACCCTTCACTTTGCCAAACATGATGTCTTTCTCATCTCACAACATGTCCAAAGCATAAGAGATGTCTCACTATCTTCGCTTCTAAAGAACATTCTGGCTGTACTTTTTTCAAGACAAATGTATTTGTTCTGATGTTCCATAGAACTTTCTGTATTCTTCACCAACACTATAATTCAAATGCATTGACTTTTCTATAGTCTTCCTAATTCATTGTCTGATGTTTACATGCATATGTTGTTTTAAGTGCTGTAGAGTTCCAACTCATAGTGACCCTGTATAGGGTTTCAAAGTAGTAGCTGGTAAGTTTGAACCACCGACCTGTGGCTCAAACTGACCGTGTGGTTGAGTGTGTTTCTTACAGCACCACACCAGGACATGCATATGAGGAGATTGAAGATACCATGACTTGGATCAGGCACACCCTAGTTCTCAAAGTGATGTCTTTACTCTTTAACACTATTTTTTTTTTTTTTTTAAGAAAAAAACCTTCTTATTGTGAATTGAGTGAAGATTTATAGAGCGGATCATCAGTTTTACATTCCACAAATTGTATACTCTGCTTCATTACAACGATTGAAATCCCTCACGTAGCATCAGTTAACAGTATTTCCCTCTGTTCACTTTAAACTTGTGCATCCCTCCCTGTGACTTTCTCAACCTTATCTTCCCTCTGTCAACCTACCTCTTGTTTCTTGCCCCATCACTCATGTTAACATGTGTCAACTCTTTAGCCCATGAATCCTTTTCCTTTTCCCCTTCACTGTAACCATCATAGACTGTTTCTTTTATCAAGAAAACATTTTTTAAACTTTTTATAACAGTGGCAATATTTTTCATTTTCGATTGACTAATTTCACTCAGCAAAATTGCTATAGGTAGGTGCTGACTCCATACCATTTAACAACAAAAAATGCCCTACAGGGTCATTCATGTTGTAAGGTGTTTTGCAGATTCGTCATTCATTACTCATCAACTTCTTGACTGCTGCTTCCATGAGCGTTGTGGATCCAAGCAAAATGAAGTCTTTGACAACTTCATTTTTGTCCTCTGTGTATTATGTTGTTATTTATTGATCCAGCTGTGAGGATTTTCATTTTCTGTACATTGAGGTGTAAGCCATACAGAAGGCCTTGATCTTTATTTGCAAGTATTTCAAGTCTTCTTTGCTTCCAGAAAGTAAGATGTGTCATCTGCCAATCACAGGATGTTAATGAGTCTTCCTCCAGTCCTGATGCCACATTTTTCTTCATATAATCCAGGTTCTTGGATTGCTTGCTCAGCATACATATTGAATAAATATGGTGAAAGGATACAATTTTGACACACACCTTTCCTGATTTTAAACTATCCACTTGTTATGTTCAAACAACTGCCTCTTGGTCTATGTGCAGCTTCCAGATGAGCAAAATTAAATATTCTAGAATCCCCATTCTTTGCAGTGTTATCCATAGTTTGTTATGATCCACAGAGTTGAATGCCTTTGTATAGTCAATAACGTACAAATGGGTATTTTTGGGTATTCTTTGTTTTCAGCCAAAGTCCATCTGATATCAGCAATGATATCCCTCATTTCACATCATCTTTTGAATCCAGCTTGAATTTCTGGTGGCTCCCTGCCAATGTATTGCTTAACCATTTTTGAATTATCTTCAGTAAAAATTGACTTGCATGTGATATTAATGATATTGTTGAATGATTTCTGCCTACTGTTGGGTCACCTTTCTTTGAATGGGGCACAAACATGGATCTCTTTCTTGGTATAGAAGAGTGAGAGCCTCCAGCATGGCATCAGTTTGTTGAATGATATCAATTTGTATTCCTTCAATTCCTGGAGGTTTGTTTTTCACCAAAGCCTTCAGTGTAACTTGGATTTCTTCTTTCAACACCATCAGTTGTTGATCATATGTTAACTCTTGAAATGGCTGAACATTGACCAATTCTTTTTGGTACAGTGACTGTATTTCTTTGATCTTTTTTTGATGTTTCTTGTATTGTTCAATATTTTGCTCCCCAAATTATTCATTACTGAAACTTGAGGCTTGAATATTTTTTTCAGTCCTTTCATCTTGAGAAATGCTAAGCATTTTCTTACCCATTGGTTTGTAACTTCAGGTCTTTGCACAATTCATTATGATACTTGACTTTTTCTTCTCAAACTGACCTTTGAAATTTTCTGCTCACCTCTTTTACTTCTTTTTTTAGTCATTTAGCTCCTCTACATTTAAGAGCAAGTTTCAGAGTCTCTTCTTAAATCGATTTTGGTCTTTTCTTTCTTTCCTGTCTATTTAATTACCCTTTGATTTCTTCATGTATGATATACTTGATGTTATTCCAACTCCTCTGGGTCATTAATGTCTAATACATTAAATTTGTTCTTGAGATGGCCTCTAATTTCAGTATGGATATAATCAAGATCAGATTTTGACTCTCATAGTCTTATTTTAATTTTATTCAGCTTCAACCTGAACTTGCATATGAGCAACTGATGATCTCTTCTATAGTCAGCCCCTGGCCTTGATTTAGTTGATGATATTGAACTTGCCCAACATCTCTTTCCACAGATGCAGTGAATTTGATTCCTGAGTGTTCCATCTGGTGAGGTGCACATGTATAATTGCTGTTTACGTTGGTAACAAAAGGAATTTGCCTTGTCATCGGCCTTAGAAAATTCTATCATGCTATCTCCAATACCATTTCTATCACCAAAACCATATTGTCTAACTACAGATCCTTCCTTTTGGTTTCCAAGTTTTGCACTTTAATCGATAGTAATTATCAATGCATCTTGATAGCACGTTTGATGAATTTCACACTGAAAAAGTTGGTTGTTGTTGCTAAGTGCCGTCAAGTTGGTTCTGTCCTATAGCGACCCTGTATAGAGTTTCCAAGGAAGGGCTGGTGGGTTTGAATCGTTAACCTTGTGGTTCACAGTGACCTTACAGTCAAGCTCATGATCCTGAAGCACCACACCAGGACTCTGAAAAAGTTGGTAGAATTTCATCTTGAGAAATGCCAAGCATTTTCTTTCTCTTTGGTTTGTAACTCTTCATTTTTTTCATCATTGGCTTTGGTGGTTGGTGTGTACATTTGAATAATAGTTGTGTATCTGATCATTTTTGTAGGCATATGGGTATTATCTTATCACAGACAGCACTGTACTATTCTACTGCAGACAGCATTGTACTTCAAGATAGATCTTTAAATACTTTTTTATGAAAAATGCAGTGCCATTTCTCTTGAATTTATTATTCCTGTCATAATAAACGATATGATTGATTGTCCAATTGAAAATGGCCAATACTAGTCCATTTCACTCACCAATGCCTAGGATATCGATCTTTATGAATTGCATTCCATTTTTTGACAGCTTTCAATCTTCCTAGATTTGTTCTTATACATTCCATATTTTAATTATTAATGGATGTTTTCAGCTGTTTCTTTTCCGCAAAGAAGGTCTTGAAAGCTTTGTTTTATCCACATCATTAAGGTCAGTTCAACTTTGAGGAAGCAGCTTTTCCTCAGTCATATTTTGAGTGCCTTCCAACCTGAGAAGCTCATCTTCTGATACTTTATCAGACAATGCTGTTCATAAGGTTTTCAGTGACTAAACTTTCAAAAGTGATCTGCTTCTCCTTCTTCCTAATCAGTCTTAGTCTGAAAGCGCTGCTCAACCCTGTCAAATACACTGCTGGTATTTGAAACACCAGTGGTATATCTTCCAACATCACAACAACATACAAACCACTAGTACAACAAACTGACAGAGAAGTGGTGGAAAGTAGTATTAATTACTTAAAAAGGGATTGGTGATGACAGACTACTATATGCATGAGACTAAAGAGTAGCTAATAATAGCTTCAGACTAGACTGTGAACAGTTTAACTGTACAGAAATGTTGAGGGTTTGAATAGGGCTTCCAGATTGTGCAAGGAAGCACAGAAGTACTAGACAGCTTTATCAGACTTCAGAAACAGCCTGAAAACACAGGTCCAGCAGATGATAATTCTAAGTACAAGTGGCAGGTAAAAATATTGTGGGGAGAAAAGGAAGTGAAAACAAAGCAAAGTGGAACAGGTTTGTATTTCCTAAATTCATATCCCTCATACCCAGCCAAGGAAATGATTTCCTTTTCATTTTTTTTTCAAACAGGGAAGTCTTCGTTGGACATTTGGAAGCAAAGAAGAAGGATCAGTAGTTAGTGATAGAAACAAGAGTTGTTTACCATTGTTTAGGCCCTCTTGAACCCTTGCTATTTTGTTGTTGTTGTGTTTTGGTTTTTGAGGGAAAGTTCTGATTCTTAGATAATTTTATTGTTGCAGTTGTAGTTGTTATTGTTAAGGGCCATCGAGTCGGTTCCGACTCATAGTGACCCTGTATAGGGTTTTTGAGTAAAGACTGGTGAGGTTGAACCACAGAATAGTGGTTCAAACTGACCTTGGGGCCCAGTGCTTATTCTCTAGCTCTACAAATTATTAGCTGCTGGCAAGTCAACTTCCTGACTCACAGCAATCCTATACTCACAGAAAGAAATAATATCCATGTGCCATTCTCATGATTGGTTATAGATAAGACCGATGCTATCCATAGTGTTTGTTTGTTTTTTTTTAATTGTGAATTATGTGATAGTCTACATGGGAGAACACCAGCCCCATGTTCATCCTATCCTACTTTGCTTCATTGCAATGATTACAATTCCCCGCATGCATCATCAAACAACCAAATGACACACCCCTCAAACTTGCCCCTGGCTATCAACACAGAGACCCTTTCCCTGAGTCCAGAGTCCCCAGCAGCTCATCTCTCCATGTCATCGTCTCTACCTCCATCTCTGGCATTGCTGCTTCTCTCTCTGGACAGTGTTCTGCACTCTTGTCCTCTCTCTTGATGGTCCCAAGGACCTCCGCTCCTGGACTGCAAGATCAACCACTCCCTTCCTTTATATTCCAACACTCACAGTCAGACCTGTAGCAATCATTCACTATTGAGCCATAAGAGTTTTATCCCTATCTTCTTTCACCAGCCCCATGCAGACAGGTTGCAAAGCACTCAGTGGAGATTCTACATTCCCCTGCACCCTCTGAAAAAAGATTCTCTCTTGAAAGCTTGTAAGCCAGTCACTCTTTGCCTTTGTAGCTCCCCCATTTTGGGTAGCCAATGTTTAAGTTGCCCGTTATCCATAGGGTTTTCACTGGTCAATTTTCAAAAGTAAATCATCAAGGCTTTCTTCCTAGTGTGTCTAAGTCTGGAAACTCCACTGAAACATATCCATCATAACATCCTGTCAGCTCTCACTGACAGGTGGATCGTGGCTGCACATGAAGTGCATTGGCCAGGAATCAAACCTGGGTCTTGAGAGACCACTATATATTTTACCTAGAATTCAGCATTATTGTTTTGTTGTTTATTTTTATGACCCTCTTCTATTTATGTAATACTGTTTCTTTCTATTATTGGTTAACAATATTGTTTCCAATTATATTTTTGTATAATAAAAAGGTGAGATAATTAAAAATTAGGCAAATAGAGATTCATGGTTATATGATATAACATGCAAGTGGTATACAAATGACTGATTAGGAAATCCAAGTGCTGTGGTCTGATAGTTATAAGTGACCAGTCTGTAGCCTGGTTCTGCCCTTAAATAGTTACGCAACCTTGGGCATTGATTTCACCTGTCTGATTTTCCATTTTCAGATCTGTAAAGTGAATTAGTTGGCCAACAGATCCTTTCCACAGTTCTAGCTCACTGGCCCATGCTGGCATTTGGCTTGGAAAGGGTGTCAGGATGTCCTCCATGGTGGTGGTGCTGCTGCTGGTGTTAGAAGTGTTGTTGCTGCTAGAGGTGGTGTTGTCATGCTGGTGCTGGTGGTTCTGGTTAGTGGTGGAGGAGAAAGATTGACATAGCTTAGAAGGACTTACTTTACACAGAGGCAAGAAATGCTGTGACTGAGCAGATGCACTGCACCACGAACACAGAGGGTGTATTTATTCCCTGGCTATATTTATTCATGTTCACCAACCCCAAGTTGCCATCCTTATTTTAGGATGAAAAGCATTTCAGACACCCAAATGGTGGAGTTGGCAAGTAGATAGACACAAACATGTGGCCAAGTCAGACTTTTCTTCCATTTCTCAGATTTTCTTCCCTTGTGACCTCTAAAAAGAATGCTTTCAACCCTCTTAAAAAAAACACTCTAGGTGGTCCCTATTCTCTATTTTCTGTCTATTATACTGATAGCTATCACTTACTAAGCTTTTAGTATGCACCAGGCACTCTGTAAAGCACTTCAAAAATATTATGCTGCTTAAATCTTACAACAATTTGAAGAGGGAGATATTGTTATTATCTCTGCTTTACAATGAGGAAACTAGGGCTCAGAGAGCTTAAGTGATTGCCCAAGGTCACAAGTTTGTAAGAAGCAGAAATGAAATTCAAATATAGGTTTGTTGGATTACAAAGCCTATACCTTAAAATCACAAAGTTATACAATGTTAGCATTTATATTCTGCCTCCTCACTTATTGACTATCTTGTTATCTGACATTTAGTATTTAAGACAGCTTTGAAAAAATTCTCAGGTGGCACCTTCCAGGGTCTAGGTCCCAAGTGGACTGAAGCCAGGTAATCTTCCACCAGAAACCCTGAATAATAATACCCAAAGGTCTGGTGACACCGGACAACATAAGGGATGCTGGCTAACTGAATGCAGGATGCCTTCTCCCATTTATCCTCAACATCTCGGTCTGGCCATGGAGGGCACAGGGTGATGGCAGGGAAGGGGAGGTTGGATGAGTGCCCAAAGGTGCCGGGAAGGTTGGTGGTGAAAACTAAGAAGAGGGGTGGAAGGACAGGGGACTTCATGAGTGGGACCTCGGGCACTGGGAATAACAATGATAAGCAGGTCCTTGCCCAAGGCAGGCAGCAGGATACAGTACGTGGCAGCAAGTGGAGGGGTATCAGGGCATCTACCTAAGATGAGCTGTGGCAATAGACAACACCTGGTTACCATTAGTACCATGTCAACTCCCTAGGGACCTCCATAGTGGTGAGAAGACATGGTGGGGAAGGGGGGGGTGTGTCACCCTGACATGTATATCCCAAGAAATGCCAAGGGAGGTGAACAACAGGAAGGGGTGAACACTAGGCGTTAAGACTGAAGAAAATTAAAACAAGTCCACAAGACCCAAAGTATTATCTTAAGTATGTTGTTGCTGTTGCTAAGTGCCATCCAGTCGATTCTGACCCATAGAGACCCTATATAAGATTTCCAAGGAGCAGCTGGTGAGCTTGAACTACTGACCTTGCAGTTCAAAGGACTTTGCAGACTGACGCACTAGCCCACAGCGCCACACCAGGACTCCAATCTTAAGTATATCTCACCTGAATTTAGAGTCCATCGCAGGAAAAGATTTGAAACATTGAACTATAATAACTGAAGATCACAGGAATTATGGGATGACATCAGTATTATCATACAGGATAAAAACAAAAGGTCATTAAAAAAGCCAGAAGGTAAAAAAGCAAAAACCAAAATAATTGTCAGAAAAGACTCTGAGATGTAGAGTAGCTAAAGCAATTCGAAGAAATAATGAAGTGCAAGAGCTGAACAGAAAATTTCATAGGGTGACTCAAGAAGACAATGTAAAGTATCATAAGGCGATGTACAAAGACCTGGAGTTAGAAAGCATAAGGGGAAGAATAAGCTGAACATTTCTCAAGCTGAAAGAATGGAAGGAAAAATTCAAGCCTTGAGTTGAATATTGAAGAATTCTTTGGATGAAACATTTAATGATGTAGGAAGCATCAAAAAAAGATGGAAGGAATGCACAGAGTTACTGTACCAAAAAGAAATGATTGGAGTTCAACAAATTCAAGAGGTAGGATATGATCAAGAACTGATGGTATTGAACGAAGCAATCAAAGCTTCACCGAAGACATTGGCCAAAAACAAAGTTCCAGAAATTGATGGAATACCAACTGAGATGTTTCAACAAATTCATGTATTGCTGGAAGTGCTCACTTGAGTATGCCAAGAAATTTGGAAGTCAGCTACCTGGAGAATTGACTGAAAGAGATTCATATCTGTGCTTATACCAAAGTAAGGTGATCAGATGGAATGCTGAAATGATCGAGCAATATCATTAATATCACATGCAAGCAAAACTTTCCTGAAGATCATTCAAAAACATTTGCAGTGGCACATTAACAGGGAATTGCCAGACATTTATGTCAGATTCAGAAGAGGACATGGAACAAAGATATCATTTTCGACGTCACATGGATTTTAGCTGATGCAAAGAATACCAGGAGGATGTTTACCTGTGTTTTATTGACTATGCAAGCATATTCAACTATGTGGATCATAAAAAATTATGGATAATATTGTAGAGAATGGAATTTCCAGAAAACTTACTGTGCTTATTTGGAATCTATGCATAGACCAAGAGGCAGTTGTTCAAATAGAATTAGGGATTACTGAGAGATTTAAAATAAGAAAGGTGTGAGTTAGGCTTGTAGTCTTTCACCATACTTGCTCAGTCTGTATGTTGAGCAAATAATCAGTGAAGCTGGATTAAATGAAGGACAATAAAGCATCAGGATTGAAGGACTAAGGTGTGCCTGACCCAAGCCATGGTATTTTCAATAACCTCATATGCATGTGAAAGCTGGACAGTGAATAAGGAGGACTGTAGAAGAATTGATGCTTTTGAGTTATGGTGTTGGAGGAGAATATTGAAAGTGCCATGGGCTGCCAAAAGAACCAATAGATCTGTGTTGGAAGAAGTGCAGCCAGAGTACTTCTGGGAGGCCAGAATGGCCAAACTTCGTCTCTCATACTTCAGACATGTTGTCAGGAAGGGACCAGACACTGGAGAAGGATATCATGTTTGGTAAGGTGGAGGGTCAGAGCAAAATAGGAAGACCCCCAATGAGATGGATTGGCAAAGTGGCAGCATCAATGAGCTCAAGCATGGCAGCAATTGTGAGGTTGGCCCTTGACCAGGCAGTGTTTCGTTCTGTTGTGCATAGGATCACTATGAGTCAGTACCAACTCAATGGCATCTAACAACAACAAGAACAACAATCTTAAAAGCAAAAATCCAAAATTTAGTTTTCTGCATTGATTCTTTTTAAGGGAATACCTTCAAGATATGTCAACAGAATGGAATACTTTCAGGTTATTAAAATGACAAGTACATGGGTAATGCTACAATGTGGAAATGTTTATGTGAAATACTATTGTTTGAGAGACCAGTGCAAGGGGAAATGAACATATCAATTGTAACTCTGCAAAAGCATACTCATCATGCATCTCCTAAGACTGTAGAGAATTTGAAGGATATAAATAGTTCAGAGTTTAATGTGTTTTGCACTCTTTTTTTCTGCAAGCTTATTTCTTCAAAAACAATTGTTTTTGCTGCTTTTGAGCCCTTTTTGTATGTATCAAAATGGCCAAACTCCTGTGAGCCTCATGATGAATCTCTTATAGAGAGACAGGAAATATTTCCCCAAATCACAGTCAAACACACCCTCATTCAGATGATTCTAGATGGCACACATGATCGGTATTAAATACTATTGAATCATGTAGTGACAAAACTTCTGTTTTTGTTCTCTTTTCATTCTTTTTATTATGACAGAGAGAAAATCTTTCAGTGATATCATCATGTCTTTAAAAATGATTAAACGGTAATTCATAGCGATCTTGTATAGGATATCTAAGGAGCAACTGGTGGATTTGAACTTCCAACCTTGCAGTTAGCAGTCTTGTGCTTATCCCATAACACCACACTTTATAATACAATTAGTCCAAAGAGGAAGAGGTCAACAACAGCATTTTGTCAGAATTTATACACACTTTTGCTTTCAGTGATTTATATGTTTTTCTTTTTTTCCTTTTTTCAGAATAGGTCGCCATACACAATTATGGGATATGTTGAGTGATACTTGAAGAGTGAACATAAATGATCAGGATGATTAAATTTTTTTAGAAGGTTATTTACTTCTAACTATGCAAAGTTTGATAGAGACAGAAAGAATTCTTTGTGAGTCTTACCAGAAATAATTTTTTTTTTATTGGTTTGTTTTCATTTTTGAAAAAAATTTAAAAAAAAAATTGAGAATTGAGTGATAGTTTACATGGGAGAACATTGGTTTTACACTCATTGTTTCATTGCAATGATTATAATCTCCTCTGTATTTGCATCATCATTCCACAGTATTTGCATCTATTCCCTCTTTTTTGTTTTTGTTTTTGGGGGCGATGTACACCACTCAGGAATATACAATAATTTAACAACCAAAGGGCACATTCTGTAAGACTGCTTCCTGGCCGCCATGAGTCTAGAGTTCTCAGCTGCTCCCTCTCTCCGTGTCCTTATCTTTGCCTCCATCTCTGGTGTTGCTGCTTCTCTGAATAGGGTTCCACATTCCGCTCATGCTTTTCTCCCTTCATGGTCCTAGGATCCTCTGTCTCTGGAATGTAAGATTAACTACTCCCCCTTTTTGTTACAAAACTTCTACCTTTACAGTTGTGACAGTCTCAATTACTTATGGTAACAATTACTTACTATTGAATCATAAGAATCTTACCCTCATCTCTTTTCACCAGACCCATCTCCACAAGATGAAAACTATTCAGTGGATACTCTACCTTCCCTTGCACACTCTTAAACTAAGCTCCCTCTTGAAAACTTGTAAGCCAGTCACTTCGTGTCTTTATCGGCCCCTCATTTTAGGCAGCCAATGTCTAAGTTGTCTGTCCCTATATACCCTGTATACAGAGGAGATAGGATTGATACTTGATGTGAAGACTCCTTCCCACTCAGTTGATATTTTGAGCTACTTCATCCATAAGTAGGTCAAGTTGGGAGTAATTAATTTAAAAAGGAGTCCAGTTATGGCTAGAACTCTGGGCTGTGTACCTGACAGATCCACATGAAATGTTTGATGAGCGGGTGATTCCTGATTGGAACCAGATTATGTGCAAAGCATTTCCTAAAAAACCAGTCCCTTATCACCCAGAACCAACTTCCTTGGATCCAATTTGGAGAGAAGGTTCCTCTTTCCAGAAATTAAAAAAAAATTTTGGATAATTAATTCCAAAAATAATACTCAGGTGCACATACACAAAATATTTTACAGGCCATTTCAGTGGGTCATGGGACCCAGATTAAGCACCCTGTTAATGAAATGCCCCCTGAACTCCTGGTTTGGATGGTTGGAATAACATTGAAGGTAAATTGAAAGGGCCTAGATTTAATTTCAGGAAAGCAGAGGTGTTAATTAATCCATAGTGGCCTCTTACATTGGTGTGAGGCCTTGTGGGTTTTCCACAGTGATTTAAGGGTACATATTCTGAAGCTCCTTGGAGGCCAAGATGGCTAAGCTTCATCTCTCATACTTTGGACATATTGTCCAGAGGAAACAGTTGCTGGAGAAGGATGCCATGCTGGGTAAGGTGGAGGGTCAGAGAAAAAGAGGAAGACCCCTAACAAGATGGATTGTACAGGTGGCATCATTGATGGACTCAAGTGTGGCAGAGGTAGTGAGGTTGGCCCTGGATCGGACATTGTTTCATTCTGCTGTGCATGGGGTTGCTATGAGTCGGTTCAGACTCGATGGCACCTGACAACAACAACAACATTCTGAAGCCATAAGAAATGCTGGTGGCACAATGGGTTAAGCCTTGGGCTGTTAACTACATGGTTGGCATTTCAAACACACAGCTACTCCATAGCAAAAAGATGAGCTGTCTACTCCCATAAAGATTTACAGTCTCGGAAACACTACAGAGCATTTCTATTTTGTCACATAGAGTTGTTATTAGTTGGAATGAGCTCACGGCAGTGGCCTTCCGCAACCAACTGCTGCGGCTTAAATGTCAACTGTGTATTTATTTGCTATGTAAAACTGGGCATGTATTTAATTTTTCTAAGCTTCTGTCTCATCATCTGTAAAATGGAAATGATGATGATAATGATGATGATGTTGATAATGATGATGATGATGAGAACATGACATTAAGTAGCTCACTGGGTGGTTGTGAAAATCCAATGGTAAGTGTCATGGAATCACTCAGTACATTACCTGGCATGGAGCAAACTGTAAGTCAACTCACTCTAGAGGACACCACCAGTAATGATAAGGTTGAGATCCTATCCCAGATCATTCATCAATTTCACATTTATTTGTAATTTATTATAAATCATAATTGATTCATTCACTCATTTCATTTTATCTACTTAGCTATACTATGCAACATAGACACTAGTGTGGCATAGTAGGATCAGCAATGGACTGCAAACCATAAGATCGGCAGTTCAAATCCACCAATTGCTCTTTGGAAACCCTGTACAGGGTTGCTATAGTCAGAACTGACTTGGCAGTACTTAACAACAAGAGCATACTATGTAATTATATGAGGGGCTTCCAAAAGTTTTTGGAAAAATTCCATTATCTTTTCATTTAATTTTTCCATGAACTTTTTAAAGCCCCCTTGTTTACCTATGCTTTTATTGTTAGGAGCTATCAAGCTAATTCAGACTCATAACACCCCCATGGAGCAGAGTAGAAATGCACTATAGAGTTTTCTAGGCTGCAATTTTTATAAGAATAGATCATTAAGCCTTTCTCCCTTGGGTCCACTGGGTAGATTCAAATTACTAACCTTTAGGTTATCAATCAAGTGCTTATTCTGCAGTACTCGTGTGTTTAATCTACTCATAACTCAGAGGTGAGTAGGATTAGGAAACATCTTACAGTGATATGGCTGGTCATTGATTGAATTGTTCCCTTTTACCCCAAAGTATATGCCAATTTGGTTGGGTCATGATTCTCAGCAGTTTGATGTAATGTGACCATTATGTGATGATCCTCCATGATGTGGTCTGATGTGCTAAACCAACAAGAGATATTAAGGATGAGCTGTAATACCCTTATTTCTGCACAACCCTGATCCACGTAAGGAGTTTCTCAGGAATGTAGTCTGCAACACCATTTATCTTACAAGAGATAAAACAGAGAAGTAATCAGAGTAGGAGGGACCTACTACCACCAAGTAAAGTACATCCCTTGGACCTGGCATCCCTGCACTGTGAAGTGCCTAGATTCCGGGAAGATGTTATGCCAAGACACAGACAGATATTCAAGGAGTGCTGGAATTACAGATGCTAAAAAGAGACACGGACCTTTCTCCAGAACTGATGCTCTGAATTTGGGCTTCTAAATTCCTAAACTGTGAGTGAATAAATTTCTGTTTGCTAATGCCATCCACTGTGGTATTTCTGAAATAGTGGCACTAGATAACTAAGTAATCTGTCAGTTTGTCATACTGGTAGTGGCTTGAGTGTTTCTGTGATGCTGGAAGCTTTGCCACTGGTATTTTAAATACCAGCCAGATTACCTACAGTGGACAGGTTTAAGACTAGGAAGCAGGAGAAACAGACTACTTCTGAATGCTTAGCAACTAGAATTGTATGAATAGCAGTGGAACACACTGTCAGACAGCACCAGAATGTAGAATATTGAAATATTATGAATAACATTACATATTGTCAAATATAGTGTCAGAAAATGAGTCCCTCAGGTTAGAAGACACTCAAAATATGACTGGGAAAGAATTGCCTCCTTAAAGAAGAGTTGACCATGATGATGTGAATGTATTAAACTTTTTGAAACTTTCATTTGCCGATGAGGCACAACTCACAATTAGGAGAAACAGCTACAAACATCCATTAATAATCAGAACGTGGAATGTATGAAGAATGAATGTAGGAAAACTGGAAGTTGTCAAAAATGAAATAGAATACATAAAGATCAATATCCTAGGCATTGCTGAGCTGAAGTACATTGGTGTTGGCTGCTTTGAATTTGACACTATGCTAGGAATGACAAATGGCAGAAAAATGGCATGGCATTCATCATTAAACAGAACATTTCAAGCTCTATCTTGAAATATAATGCTGTGATCCATATACCTGTAAGGAAGATCAGTTAATACCACAATGATTCAAATTTACACACTAGTCTCTAAAGCCAGTGATGATTAAATTGAAGAATTCTACCAACATTTTCAAGCTGAAATTGATCAAATATACAATCAAGATGAACTGATAGTGTCTCGTGATTGGAATGCAAAGGTTGGTAAAAGAGAAGAGGGATCATTAGTTGGAAAATACGGCCTTGGTGATACAAATGATGCTGGAGATCACATGATAGAATTCTGCAAAATCAATGATGTGTTTATTTCAAATACCTTCTTTATACAGCATAAAGAGATGACTATACACATGGACCTCACCAGATGGAATGCATAGAAATCAAATTGACTATGTCTGTGGAAAGAGATGGTGGAAATGCTCCACATCATCACCCAAAACAAGGCTAAGGGAAGACCGTGTAATAGACTATCAACTGCTTATATGCAAGTTCAAGCTGAAGCTGAAGAAAATCAAAACAAGTCCACAAGAGCCAAAATATGACTTTAAAGAGATCCCACCTAAGATTAAAGATCATCTCAAGGACAGGTTTGATGCATGACCGGAAACCAAAAGACTTGTGGAATGACATCAAGAACATCATATGAGAATAAAGCAAAAGGTCATTAAGAAGACAAGAAAGAAGGAAAAGACCAAATGGCTGTCTGAAGAGACTCTGAAATTTGCTAAAGCAAATGGAAGAAATGGGAAGCACACAGAAAATTTCAAAGGGCAGCTCAAAAAGACAAAATCAACTATTAAAATGAAATTTACAAAGACCTGGAGATAGAAGACAAAACAGAAAAACAAGTTCAGCATTTCTTTTTTTAAAAAAATGTTTTATTGTGAATTATGTGATAGTTTACATGGGAGAACATTAGTTTTACATTCATTCTATCATATATATCATCTCATTGCCATGGTTACAATCCCCTCCATGCAATCCTTACCAACCACAATCCCCTCCATGCAATCCTTCCCCTCTACCCCCCAGGTCTTCAGCACACAGTCGTTCTCCCTCTCTGGATCTAAGGTCTCCAGCTGCTCCATCGCTCCACGTCATCATCTCTGCCTCCATTTCAGGCATCACTGCTTCTCTGGGTAGGGTCCCGTTCTCTGCTCTTCTCCCTTGATGGTCCTAGGGATCTCCGCTCCTAGACTGAAAAGTTAATCACTCCCCTCCTTAAGTTCAGCATTTCTTAAGCTGAAAGAACTGAAGAAAAAATTTAAGCTATGAGTTGCAATATTGATGGATTCTATGGGCAAAATATTGAATGATGCAGAAAGCATCAAAAGATGGAAGGAATACACAGCTGCTGTACCAAAAAGAAATTCTTGATGTTCATCCATTTCAAGTGATAGTATATGATCAAGAACCAATGGTATTGAAGGTAGATATCCAAGGTGCATTGAAGGTATTGGCAAAGAACAAGTCTTCATGATTGATGGAATACAAATTGAAATCTTTCAACAAACTGATGAAGCATTGGAGGCACTCATTCATCTATGTCAAGACAGTTGGAAAGAGCTACCTGGACAACTGATTGGAAGAGATACATATTTGTGCCCATGAGACGTGACACAAAGTACTGTGATGGCCCAACAGAATGTGAAAATCATCAGACAATATCATTAGTATCACAGGTAAGTAAAGTTTTTCTAAATTTTAATTCAAAACCAACTGAAACAGCACATTAATAGGGAACGGCCAGAGGTTCAAGATGGATTCAGACGAGGAAGTGGAATGGGCGATATTATTGCAGATGTCTGATGGATCTTGGCTGAAAACAGAATACCTGAAAAATGTTTACCTGTGTTTTATTAACTATGCAAAGTTTTTGACTATATGGATCATGACAAGCTAGGGACAACATTGTGCAAAATGGGCATTCCAAAACACTTAACTGTGCTCATGAGGAACCTGTACATAGAACAAGAGGTGACACTGAATGATTTAAAATCAGGAAAGGTGTGCAGCAGGTTTGTATTTTTTTCACCATAACTATTCAATCTGTGTACTGAGCAAATAATCTGAAGAGCTACATTATATGAAGAAGAGTATGTCATCTGATTGGTGGAAGAATCATTAACAAGTTGTGACAAGCAGATGAAACAAACTTGGTTGTTGAAAGTGAAGAGGACTTAAAATACTTAATGGATGAAGATCAAGGCCACAGCCTTTATTATGGGTTGCACCTCAATGTAAAGAAAACAAAAATCTTCATCATTGACCCAATAAATAACATCATAATAAATGGAGAAAAGATTGATGTTGTCAAAGACTTCATTTTACTTGGATCCACTATCAACTGTCATGGAAGCAGCAATGAAGAAATCAAATAATATATTGCATTGGTCAGTTCTGTTGTATAAGACTTGTTTAAAATGTTCAAAAGTGAAGATGTCAGTTTGAGTACTAAGGTGTGCCTGACCCAAGTCATGACATTTTTAACAGCTTTATATGAATGTGAAAGTTGGAAAATGAATAAGGAAAACTGTATATGAATTGATGCATTGGAGTTATGATGGAGAAGAATTGTCAAAGTACCAGACATCCAGAAGAAGAAACAAATCTATGCTGGAAGAAGTATAACCAGAATGCTTCGTGGAGACCAGGAGGGTGAGATTTTATCTCTTGCACATCTACAATCAAGATAGTGGATTGGGTAGACATGCAGTGAGGAGTTCCCTCAATAACAACATAAAATACCGGGCCAAGAAGGCTCAGGGGATGGTGCTGGAACTCTGAAACACATATAAAGGTATGTTTGGAGGATTGGAGGGTTTATAGCTGGGGGAATATGTAGGAGAATCCAAAAATCCATTGTTTTCTAGTTCGAGATGCTCAGCTGTTCCTGAAGCTGCCATCTTAGGAGAGAACATCTTGATTGTATCAGAATTACTATAGAAATTTAAAGTGACAGTTTCGACATAAAACCAAATGGCCACCACTCGTCTGTCTGTCATGCTGTGGTGGCTTGAGTTTCTGTGATTCTGAGGGCTATGCCACCAGTATTTTAAATAACCAGCAGGTTCACCCATGGTGGACAGTTTTCAGATGAGTTTCCAGACAATGACAGACTAGGAAGAAAGAGTGACGAACTACTTCCAAATTGCTAGTCACTGAAAATCTTATGAATAGCAGAGAAACACTGTCAGATACAGGGCTAGAAAATGAGCCCCTCAGGTTAGAAGGCACTCAAAATGCGACTGGGGAAGAGATGCCTCCTCAAAGTAGACTTGACCACGATGATGTGAATAGAGTTAAGTTCGTGGGAGAAAAGTCTACAGAACCTTCATTTGCTGATGGGCCACAACTCAAAATGAAAAGAAACAGCTGTAAACATCCATTAAAAATTGGAACATGGAATGTATGAAGTATGAATCTGGGAAAATTGGAAGTTGTCAAAAATGAAATGGAACACATCAACATTGATATCTTAGGCATTAGTGAACTGAAATGGACTGGTATTGGCTATTTTGAATCTGACAACCACATGGTTTACTATGCAGGGAATGAAAAATTGAA
>NW_006408591.1:2502681-2523488 GCF_000296735.1 Chrysochloris asiatica
CCGTAAGGATTTACACCCTCGGAAACCCTGTACAGGGTCGCTATGGGTCGGAACCGACTCGAAGGCAATTAACAACAACAACAACAACCCAACAAGCTGGACTGACATAGTGGTAGCAGCAATGGGCTTATGCTTAGTAACGATTGTGAGGATGGCACAGGATCAGGTTGTTGTGCATAGGGTTGCTGCAATTGGAACTGACTGGATGGTACCTATCAACAAAAACAAATAACTAAGACATTACCTCATAGACATAACATAGAAATTCCTGTACTCCTTATGGATTATATCTGCAGGATAAGGGTAAGGATTCCAACACATATTTTGGGGGGGACAGTTCAATCCATAACAATTACATTTAATTAATTTTATATCCCCAGGAGGTGGTTGGTCAGAGAGGACTAAAACCAAACCAAACCAAAACAAAAAACTACTTAAGATTATGATGCTCCTACATGCCATTGAGTCAGTTCACCATATATATGGTTTCCAAGGAGCTTCTGG
This sequence comes from Chrysochloris asiatica, assembly GCF_000296735.1. NCBI lineage: Eukaryota > Metazoa > Chordata > Mammalia > Afrosoricida > Chrysochloridae > Chrysochloris > Chrysochloris asiatica. Next base: position 2,503,186 of record NW_006408591.1, read on the forward strand.
TGGGTTTGAACTGTCAACATTTTGGTTATCAGTCCAGTGCTTATCCTATAGTGCCACACCAGGACTACTTTAGAATATAGGGTAAAGTTTATTCGTGTGTACCAAGGATGGATGGGAGGTGGAAATGGGAAGCTATTGCTTAAGGAATACAGAGTTTTTATTAAGAATAATGAAAAATTTTGTAACTAGATAGTGATAATTATACAATAATGAGTTGCTTTTAGAGTTCTTCATTTCAAAGTGTTTTTATTTTTTCTCCCTCAAAATGAAATCCTGGTGTGGTACTGTAGGAAAAGCACTGGATTGCTAACTACAAGGCTGACGATTCAAATCTGCTAGAGGTTCCTTGGAAACCCTATATAGGGTTGCTACGAATTATACAGAATAACAAATGTAAATGATATCACTGAATTGTATGCGCAAAAGTGGTTGGAATGACAAATGCTTTTTTGTATATCTATTTCACCACAATAAAACAAAATGCTTGGGATGGGGCACTGAATTTCTTTTAATGGTGAAGGAATAATTAGAAAAAGACAGGGCTAGTGGTTGCACACCACGAAGGCTATAATCAATGCCACTGATAGCACACGTAAAAACTGTTGAATTGGTGACTGTTTCGTTATGTATATTGTTACCATATGCACACAAAGTAAAAAACAAAAGAAGGGAGGTTACAGGGAAGCTCAATGGCAGAGCATCATGATTTTTTGAGGCCAGGGACCCTCAGCCAGTGAGAGTGGGTGGCCTCTGTGAGCCCCTGCTAAGCTGAAACCAGGATGTGTGGAGTTTTCCTCACCTCAGAGAGCATCAGTTTGTCTGCCGGTCAATTAGAGGTGCCATCATCAGAAATCAAGTCTCTCTGACTAATGAGGAGTCTGAAATTGAGATGTCACTTACAATCTCTTCCTTTCTAGACTATCTGAATCAAAATTCAAGGTGTTAGGAAATCATTTTTATTTTTCTAAAGGAAATCAAACACTTGGACATTTAAAAAACTTGTCACCAGGGAGAAAGTTAAATAGGTTTTAGTATTAAGTTCTTAATGATTGTTGGAATACGTAGATCTTGCTGGAGCAGATGTGCCACAAATGGATGGTTCCCAGTATCCTGTTAAGATCCAGGATGTCTCCAAGGCTATAAAAATAAAATTCAAAATACAATTTCATTTTGGCAAAGACTTGGTAACCATTGGGGATTAGACCAAAATATCTAATTGGCTCAGGCGCAGAGGATCAATGCAGCTCTCCAACTGGTGAACTTCTTATGTGGAGATTAAATGGAATCATGGGATTGTAATTAGTCGTAATTATAGAAATAGTTTCTTTGGTTTGTCTCTTTGCTGAAGCAATAGCCTGTGATAGCTTTGGAAAAACTTGTTCCCAAGGTTGAGAAGGGCTTAGAAAAGAAAATTTTCTATTCAGCTTTCAACTCCCCTACTTGCTCCTTAGGGCAATCATGAATTGCTTTTAGAGTTACTCATTTCAAAGGCTTTTTATTTCGTGTCCTTCAAACTGAAGTCTTTTGGCTTAGCAGGGGTTTAGGGAAGCATGCAGACCAGCTAGAACCACACTGATGAGTCCCCTAACAAGGCACAACTGAGTCACTGATGGTGGGCTGCCATGTCCGCAGTGAGAGCGTTGACAGTAACCCATCAGACTAAGTAGGGTTTCATTTCCTCAGGAAGACCAGGAATACAAATCCACCAGTGGTGGAGTGGGTTCAGTGTAGTGCTGCTAACTGCAAGTTGGAGATTGAACTCACCAGTTGCTGCTACTTCTGTAAAAATATAAAATTTCAGAAATGCTATAGAGAAGTTTTACTCTATCTTGTTGTTGTTGTTAAGTGTTGTTGAGTCGATTCCAACTCATAAGGACCCTGTATAGGATTTCCCAGAGTGACTGGTGGGTTTGGACCATGGACTTTGTGATTAACAGTCCAGTGTTTATCCTACAGCACCATACCAGGTCTCCTACTCTAGCCTACAGGGTTACTGTGAATTGGAGTTAACTCAATAGCATTGAGTTTGGTTTGTGTATAAGTTCCTGTAATTTTTCTCTTATGAGTTTTGAGCTCACATAATTCTCAAGGCACTTGCCTTCTAAGCCTTACATCAGCAGAGGCAAGAGCCGTGTGCTCAGAGACAAAGCAGGGTACAGCTAGTGGTTTCAAAGCATGGGGTTTGGAATCCAATAGAGCTATATTTGAAACTCATTTCTACCTCTTATAAGGTATGTGACCTTGGGCAAATTACCTAAGCCATCTGATCCCTAGTTTCCTCAGCCCTGTACACATAGTTTATTGCTCTTTTCTAGCTGTGGCATCTTAATGGAAGACTAAATTACCACCAGGAAGTCTGGGGCACACCTACTGGGAATAGTGGCTTTTCTCTTGAGGCTCCCACTTGATTATTGAATTCGTTGGTGAAAATATCCACTCTCTCTCTTTAAAATGTAGAGAATAATATGAGCCTAAACTGACCTGTTTATAGAAGATTTCAGAAACCCATACCCTGGGAATGCATACACTCTAGACCCTATAGTGATCTGGAGACAGAGAACGGGGTCTAAAAACAGCTTATCATGGAGCCCTTGTGAAGGAAGGTTTATGTCTGTGAGGTTTTCATTCCTTAGATGTCATAGTAAGAAGGTTGTTACTGAGTGCCATCCAATCAGTTCTGACTGATAGCAACTCCATGTGACAGAGTAGGAGTTTTCTAGGCTATAATCTTTATGGGAGCAAATCACTGAATCTTTCTCCTGCAGAACCACTGTGTGCATTCAAACTGCCAGCCTTTCAGTTAGTAGCTGAATGCTTAATTGTTTCTCCACTTGAGCTCCTTAATAGTAAGAAATGAGTAAAAAACTATGCACTGATTATTTGTTGCCGGTCAGGGTCAGTCAATCAATAGATCTTTATTGCATGCACACTAAGTTACTGGCACTGTTTGAACCACTAAGAATATAGCAATGGAATGGTTACTGACTCGGTCACTGCCCTTTTGGCACTTGCATATTGCAGTGGGGGAGGCTGGGCTTAAGTGTTTGAAGTTCTGTACAGTGGAAAAGGCAGAAGACTTGCTGGGACATTCTGGGAATCACAACTAGGGAAAGGGAGTGGAAATTAGGAAGAAGATGATAGGGCTAAGCCAGTTGTTCTCATGTGGTCGTGAACTTATTCATGCACAAATTCTCAGACCCCATCCTAGACCTAAAAACCCTAAACCCAAATCCATTGTAGTCAAGGTGTTGCTGATTCATGTGTCACAGAATAGAACTACTGAATAGGGTTTTCTTGGTTGTGACCTTTACAGAAGCAGATCATCAGGCCTTACTTCCACAGGGACACTGGGTGGATTCAAACTGACAACCTCTAGGTTCACAGTACAGTTCAGACCATTTGTGCTTCCCAGTCAGAAACAGGAACTACTACATCTGAAATTCAGGGAGTGGGTCTCAGAAAGCCATAATTTCACAAATCCCTACCGATTCTGACATGCACTAAAGTTTGAGTACCACTGGATTCAACATTCTAAGGCCCAATATTCTATTCAGTGGAATTTTCCAACAGTAAACTATGCATCATTCTGGTGGCATATAAATTCTCCAACATTGGATGTATGGAAACAAAACAGTTTGAAGGAGGAATGAGCAGTTTTGATTTCAGCATTTCTCAAGTTTATTTGACAACAAAATGCTTTTATTATTATATTATTATAAGATACCAACAGGGCACCAATGGGAGTTAGTAAAATACAATGCATAGTTGCATTAAATAGGCTGCCTTAAGGCTCCCAAATGAAATAACTGCTGCCAACACTTTTTTTTTTCATGTTTTATTGTGAATTCTATGATATTTTACATGAGAGAACTTTAGTTTTACATTCATTCCATCGTATATCGTCTCATTGCCATGGTTCCAATCTCCTCCATGCATCATCAACCGACCAAAGGGTATACCCTATTAACCCCCCTCCTCCCTCTCCCCACCCCTCACATTCTTCAGGACCTAGTCCCTCTCCCTCTCTGGATCCAAAGTCCCCATCTGCTTCATCTCTCCACGTCATAGTCTCTGCCTCCATCTCGAGCCTCGCTGCTTCTCTGGGTAGGGTCCCGCTCTCGACTCTTCTCCATTGATGGTCCCAGAGACCTCCACTCCTAGACTACCAAACATCTACCTTTACATTTCCAACCCTCACAATCAGTCCTGATAACAATCATTCTCTATTGTATCGCAAGTGACCCTTCTGCATTTCATTTCATCAGCTCCACCTAGATAGATTGGATAGTACTCACTGGAGATTCTGCCTTCCTCCATGACCCCTAGCTCTAGGTTCCCTCTTGAAAGCTTGTAAGCCAGTTACTTCTTGCCTTTGTGGTCTCTCCCCCACATTTGGGTATCCAATATCCAAGTTGCCCATCTCTGTCTACTCTGTGTGTGGAAGGGGTGGGAATGTTTCTTGCTGTAAGGGTTTGTTCCCTCTTTTGGGTTACTGCATCCATAGGTGTACGTCAAGTTCATCAAATTGTCTCAGATCACTCTTTTTTTTCCCCCCTCCCCCCATCTTCTTTCTTCTCCTGGTTGAGTTCTGACCATCCATTCATCAGGACCAGGTCATGTGGGTACATGCCATCTGCAAGTGTGGGTGTTCTTGTGCGTATGCCATCTCTTCCTATCAGCTGGTAGCTTTACTCTCCACTCTAGTCCTCTGTGGGCCATGCTGCTGACTCGGGGCCCAGGAGTCCCCAGGTCTCCCCACACTGCTTGCTGCAAACACTTTTAACTTGCTTTTTATTCTTTATAATGTTCAAACTAAACAAATTAGAAAGGTCACTTTATTTATTTATTACTACAAGTATTTATAACATAGACACTCCCCTCCCCCCAGATATAATATCTAGATTGTAGGTGAAAAATCAAATGTCTTGATGTTCCTTCCAATCCTGTATACATTCTAGGAAAAACAAACAAACAAACAAAACAGCCAAAAATGAGTTTGGAAGAACTCCCCTTTATCTTTCTCATTTTTTCTCATTTTTCCTGGGACGTAGGTGCTCCAAGTCCTGCCCACCCCATTCCCAATATTCTCAATCTTTCCATGTGTTCCTTCATAAGGAGTCCAGGTTCAGGTCTGTCTAGTCTATCAAACACTATTAGTCCTGTGTGCTTCCCTCCTCATGTTGAAGGGATAATAGTTGTTAATGAGTCATCTCTTGAGTGACCTATTTTCTTAAAATTTTGTTTAATGTTATTTTGTATATAGCAAAAAACAAAACAAAACAGAAAAAAGTGTCATATTAATAATTTTTAAGTATACAAGTCACTGGGTTTAACCGCAGTCACCATGTTATACAACTAGTATCTGTTTCCAAAACATTTTCATTATCCTAAACAGAAACTAAGGAGCTCTGGGAGTGTAATGGTTACAAGTTGGGCTGCCAACCTCAAGGTCAGCAGTTTGAAACTACCAGCTGTTCCATGGGAGAAAGATGAGGTGTTCTGCTCCTGTAAAGATTTACAGCCTCAGAAACCCTGTGCAGGGTCACTATGAGTCAGAACCGACTCCACAGTACTTAACAACAACAACAACAAACAGAAACTAAGAACTCATTAAGCAATTAGTGGTAACCACTAATAACATTTTGTCTCTATGTATTGGCTATTCTAAATATTTCATACAAGTGGGGTAAGACAATATTTGTCCTTTTGTGGTTGATTTATTTATATTTCACTCAGCATAATATTTTCAAGGTTCATCCATGCGACAGCATGCATCAGAACTTCATTTCTCTTTATGGCTGAATAATATTCCATTGTGTATATATACCACATATTGTTTATTCACTCATCTGTTGATTTCCACCTTTTGACTAGTGTGAATAAAAATGCCATGAATACTGTTGTACCCAGTTAATGTCCCTGCTTTAAATCTTTTTGGATATATACCTAACAATGGAATTACTGGCTTATAACCTATTTGCTTTTTACCTTTTAGAGTCAATGCCTGTCAGGGAGAGAGTTTGAGAATGTCAGTCTTTCTAACAAGAGGACAATTTCTCAAGGTAGGTCCCCAATTACCTGCCTCAGAATTATCAAAGGTTTTGTTGAAAATAAATTATCTGCTCCCATCCTAGATGCATTGAATCGTATCTCTGGAAATGAGTCTTCAGATCTGTTTTTTGACAGTGTCCCTAAGGAGTCATGTGCTCACTCAAGTTTGAGAGTCACTGGTGCCTTATCTCCTCCCTTAACTGCTGCACAATCATCTTTCCATGTCAAGTCCCAGCTTGACCCAGCTAGTTTTTTCCAAGGAGACTTTTCTCTCGAATTCTGTCTGCTTCAGAAATGAAAATTGAAAGTGAATATAACCACTGACTTGGCCTGAATGTGATATGGGCTGCAGAAGAGCCAAGATGTTCCGTGGCACTCATGTTAACTCAAGCAAAGTCACAATCAGCTACCCCCTGGGGTTGGTTGTAAGTCTACTTGATTTTTTCACAGAGGGTCCAAGGAGGTAAGATGAAGACAGGGACACAGGAACATTTTACTTTGTTTTTTTCCAAACTATTACATGTGAATATAGACCTGTTGATGGTCCCCTATGATATTTTGTCCCCTATGATATTTTAGCTTAATTTACAGAGGGTATTGTTTGAACTGCAAAGTCGGCAGTTTAAGCTCACCAGCTGCTCCTTGGAAACCCTATACAGGGCCGCTATGGGTCAGAATTGACTCTATGGCACTTAACAACAACAGCAACAACAACAAAAAGAGGCAGTCTGCTATGGGCTGGAACCAGGATGTGTGGAGTTAACAAAGCCCAAATGATTCATTCCTTCTTTCCATTAATTTGAAGGAAGGCAGATGGTGCCCAATAACCTGATTTGAATAGCATTGAAGTTCATCATCTTTTTGCTAAGTACTTGCTGTTAAATTTTAACAGTGGCATCTGGTGGTACAGAATGAGCTCAAATAAAGGTTACTATGGGTCCATGGGGTGGGGAGCAAGAAGAAAGAGTCAGAGAAGAAAGGAACTTAGAGGGGTAAATGACAGGGTTGAGGTCTCCAAAATGTTGAGACTGAAGGGAAAGATGTGACAGAAGGAGGTGTGTTTCAGTTAAGTGACATTATCCAGGAAAGTCTAAAAGATGCAAGTTTTATGTTGGGGACACCAATTGCTTCTCTTTTATCTCTTCTGCCTTAATATCATGTTGTGAATTATGATGGCATTCAATCAATGCTGGATGAATGAGTGCCTTAAACCCTTGATTATTGGAAAGTATAACCATATTGTTGCTGTAGAGTTGGCCCCTAATTCACGGTAACTCCATTCATAACAAAATGAAATGCTTCCCAGTTCTCCACCATTCTCATGATGGGTTGCTAATTGGACCGTGTGACCTATAATAATTTTTCTTGATTCTTTTTCAGAAATATATCACCAGGCCTTCCTATTCTGTCTAACTCTGGAAGCTTCAATAGAACATGTTCAACACCATAGCTGCACGCTTCCACTCAGAGATAGGTGGTGGTTGCACATGAGTTGCACTGGCCCAGAATCAAACCTGGGTCTCCCACATGGAAGGCAAGCATCCTACTACTGAGCCGCTACTGCCACTAAAGATAGCTGTGCTGCTGTTGGTAGGTACCATAAAGTCAATTCCAACTCATAGTAACCCCATGTGACAGAGTAGAACTGCCTCATAAAGTTTTCTAGACTATCATCTTTATGGAGGAGTCCTGGTGTGGTGCTGTGGGTTAATACTCTGGGCTTCAAAGTCAGTTTGAAACACAAGGGGATTACACCATCTTGAGGCAGTTGGCTCTGGGCTGTTCAAGCTCAGCAACTGCTCCTTGGAAACCCTATCCAGGGTCACTATGGGTCAGAATCCACTCGACGGCACTGAACAACAACAACAATCTTTATGGAAGTAAATCATAAGGTTATTTCTCCCATGAAGTTACTAAGTGGGTTCAAAATGCCAACCATTTGATTAGCATAGTTATGGGCAAAGAAAGTAAGACCAAGATAGGAAAAGACCATGCACTTCTACAGAGAATTACAAAGATGAAGGACAGAGTCCTAGGTTTGCAGACTAGTTTACTGTGAAAAATTCTTTAAATCACCAAATGGAGGAAGGTGGGAACTATGTTGCTTAAGTGATTTATTTTCTTCATTTAGGACTGGAACCAACGACTTCCTACGTCCTAGTACTATTTCCAAAAACATAACCAACTTTCTCATTGCCTGTGTGCTCATTGAATGGTTTATTGATTTCTAAGTAAAAAATGATTGATTCTATTTTTTTAATATCAAAGTTAAGTGACTGACTGGAATATCAATTAGCTCCTTTTCAACCTTAAAATTCTGTGATATTTTCTGTCATGTTTGTAAAGGGCTAAGTTTTTGTTGTTTGTTTTTATAGCACCAGAAATTAGGGTTTACACCTAGCCTATCTCACGTATTGTGTGAAAATCCTGAAGTTGTCATCCTTAGAGATGAATGAATTTGGACAGTCATCCCAGACATGGCTTGTCTGTTGTAGAAATCAGACATGATGGTCTAATATGGATTTATGTGGCTTTTATCTGCCGAGGGGCTACTCTCCTTTATTCCTTTCAGTACTGCCCTTTGGGAAACAATTTCTCTGCCATTATCAGTCAATGTGCTTATGGTTGGATTGACCTTTCTACCCAAGGAAGGACACTTGATTAATATTTAGCCAGAGTATCTTGCATCCTCTGACCACAATATTTGGTTCTAGGATGAAAACTTAAAAAAAAAAAAAAAAAAAAAAAAAGCTTAAAGAGAATCTGCCTCAGGAATTTTGCCTAAACAATTGGGAATGGGGAATGAGGCTGTCTTTCTATTGAAGTTACTAGGTTCTCATAAAGTTTCTGGTGGTTGTCAACTTTTGAGAGGAGCCTGGGATTGATAATTAAATCAATATATTGTTGCTGTTCGTAAGTGCTGTGGAGTCAGTTCCAACTCATAGTCATTCTGTATAGGGTTTCCGAGGAGTGGCTTATAGATTTGAACCACTGACCTTGGACTAGCAGTCAAGTGCTCATTGTACAGGGCCACACCAGAACTTACAAGTCAACATTTTTGTTGTCGTTAAGTGCAGTCAAGTCAGTTCTGAGCCTGTCATACATAGGGTTTCCAAGGAGCGGCTGGTGAACTTTGGCAGTTGACCTTATAGTTCACATTCTCTTTGCAGTCTGGCACATTAACCCACAGTACCACACTAGTTTTGAACCTCTAACTTTGTGACTAGCAGCCCAATGCCTAGTCCATAGTGCTGCCAGAGCTCTTTTATAGAGTATGTTTTAATTGGGTTTCTGCCACTTGCAATGAGAAATGTCACAACTAACATAGCCACCTTGGTACTCAGGGTGATGTGCAGGGAGAAGGGAAGGAGATATCTGCAATATAATGAACAAAGATTGTGATAATTGGCATATATAATCTGCTAAATTTGGATAATCAAAGACCACAGCCTTCGGCATGGAGTGCATCTCAATGTAAAGAAAACAAAAATCCTTACTACTGGACCAATAAACAACATCTTTGTCAATGGAGAAAAGATTGAAGTTGTCAAAAACTTAAGTTTGCTCCGATCAACCATCAACACTCATGGAAGCAGCAGTTAATGTATTGCATTAGGCAAATCTGCTGCACAAGACCTTTTTAAAGTGTTGAAGAGCAAAGATGTCAGCTTGAGGACTAAGGTGCACCTGATCCAAGCCATGGTATTTTCAATAACCTCATATGCATGTGAAAGTTGGACAGTGAATAAGGAGGATCTTAAAAGAATTGATGCCTTTGAGTTATGGTATTGGAGAAGAATATTGAAAAGTACCATGGACTGCCAAAAGAACCAACAGTTCTGTGTTGGAAGAAGTACTCCAGTCAGACTGTTCCTTGGAAGCCAGGATGGCCAGACATCATCTCTCATACTTCAGACATATTGTAAAGAGGGACCAATCACTGGAGAAGGATACTGTGTTTGGTAAAGTGAAGGGTCAGAGAAAAAAAGGAAGAGCCCCAATGAGAGGGATTGGCACAGTGGAGGCATCAATGAGCTCAGGCATAGCGACGATTGTGAGGTGGGCTCAGGACTGGGCATTGTTTCATTCTGTTGTGCATAGGGTTGCTATGAGTCGCTACCAACTCAATGGCATGTAACAACAACAATAACAGCAACAAATTTGGATAACCCAAACAGGCAGAGGAAAGAAGGCTTTAGTCACACTGTTTTGTTAGTAAAAAATACAACTGACTGGTCTATGCCTGACTTGCTATAATCATTGAAATAAAAAGGAATAGTGGGAGTTATGACAAAGCAGGTCTTCAAGCAATTGGCATTAGTGGTCTGGGAAGCCTGTAAAGAATGTAGATTCACCCAGATCTACTGATTCAGAATCTGGGAGTGGAACCTTAGAATGTGTTTTCTTAAAATATTTCCAGGGTGTACACTAAAGTTTCAGATTCAGTGACTTTAGTGTACACCCTGGAGAGCTCAGACTTAGAAACTTGGAAATCTGAGTTTTATTCTAGCCTCTACCACTGTGGCTTTGGCCTAGTGACTGAACTTCCCTTGTTCTCAGTTTCTTATCAGACATATAAGGAGGACACTAGTACCTACCTCATAGGGCTGTGACGATAAGTGAAAGAGTATATGCATATTAACTGCTTAAACCAGTGTTTTAAAATATAATACGTGTTCATTCATAAAGTATTGTTAATCACATCAAAACCTTAAGTACAAGTAAGAAGAGGGAGCAGACCTAAGTAAGGAAATTCAAAAGAAACAACAAACATTGTACTTGAGCCGTGCGATTTCCTAGAATATGTATGTAACATGCATAGAGATTAAATCTGGAGATTCTAGACTCAGAGCATTCAAATCAAACTCTGGATCTTTCACTTACCAGCTGTGACCTCTTACTTGGCTGCTTTGTGCCTCAGCTTTCTTATCTATAAAATGGGATTCATGTGGGTACTTAAATCACAGCTTATTTGGAAATGACAAATAAGATAATGAATGCAAATCATGGGCAACAAAGATTTGTTTTCTCATTTGTTGGTGCTGAAGTTAGTTGCTGTTGGAGTCTAGTTTATCATTACCATTTCCTTTTGAATTATAAGAAGGTTATTCCCTTATGTTTCAGACCCACAGTCTTATTTCTATGACGTCATCTTCCACTGGAACCTGCCTGCCCTTGTTGAATTAAGATATTTGATTCAGAAAGAAGGTCCTACTGTTCTTAATTTTTAGTTCTTTCCTAGAGCTGAATCCCCCAAAAAAGGCCCCAAGCCTGAGAAAGGTGGAGATGCCTAATACTTGCATTGAGGTCCCTAGTTCTTGCAGTGAGAGCATACAAGCTGGAAGAAATGTCTGGAGCCTCAAGCTGACATTTGAGAAGTGTCAAAACCCCAAGCATTTCCTTTAAAACTGAGGCCCAGGAAACCTCAGGACCCAATGTCTTAAACAAATGAGGAAGAATTTGCTGACGCTGGCCTGTAAGTCATTCTGTTGGATGTTGCTCTGTTTCTGCCTGCTGGATCTATGTGGGTATTGAACATTCAAGGATCTGTTCAATACAACTTTCTAGGTTAAAAACAAAAGGAATAAGAAAACAACCTAGCAAAGCACATCCTGAGGAAATAACAAACTGCAGGATTAAACGGACTACACTTAAAAGGTTTGAAGCAGGGACTAAACCTAGAACAAGAAATAAAAGTTAAACTTGATTTTCCTCATCTATTAAACTGGAGATTAAGATAATCTTTCATGTTTCTTTTAACCTGGATTATTTCAGGTTCTCAGCACCCAGGACCTATAGTGTTCTCCAAAGTCATTCTCTTAGCCAGTCTCTCTATCCCTTTGATTACCAACAGTGGGAAACAGGAGGGGTGACATCTGCATTTGAAACCAGGCCATGTTGCTGAGCAGTTGGCAAATCCAAGTGATTCTTTTCTCACTTGGAATGGGTGCCGAGTTGCATATTAATTTACAATTACTCATAAACTAGATAGCAAAACCTTCTCTTTTTTCAACACTTGGACATACAAATTAGGCAATATTGAATGGGCAATGAATATTTCATGTCTACCTTGCCTCCTGGTGCCAGTCACCTTAAATGAGACTAGATTAACATCAGGACTGACTCACACTTTGTTGTTGTTGTTACATGCTGTGGACAGTGGGTTCTGACTCATAGCGACCCTGTACAGGGTTTCAGAGGCTGTAAATTTTTACAGGAGCAGAAATCCTCATCTTTTTCCCACGGAACTGCTGGTAGTTTCGAATTGCTGACCTTAAGGTTCGCAGCCCAATTCGTAAGCACTCCTGAGGTACCCAAATATGGGCTTCCTCTGACTGGCCATATTTTGGTCTCAATTTGTCAGCAGATTTTGTTATTGACAATGCAGGAGCAACAGCAGAGTCACATAACCAATTTCAAGTTTATGGTGGGCATGAACTGCTAGTGTTCCAAACTGATCTTTGGTTCTGACTATGTAGCAGATTCAACTCTTAGAAAGACTAAAGAAAAAAAAAAATTAAAAGAAAACAAACAAACAAAGAAAAAAACCCTCTGATACAAAAGAAAGAAAAATCTCAGTGGTGAGGAATGAAGAGAGAAAATAAAGCCAGAAGAGTAACAGAAGCTGGTATGTCAGGAAAAAATTTGAAGTCTGTTATAGACCCTAAGAGCTGAAGGATGGAGATTTGGTAACTGCTGGGGAATAGAGTTGGTCTCAAGCACTTGCAAGGTAGGGAAATGAAAACTTAACTTCAACATCAAGTCGTGAACTTTGAAAAGTTGCACTATCAGTGGAAATGAGACTAGAAAAACTTATTTCATGCAGGAAAGAAGCAAGAAAGTTTAACCCCAACACCAATACAAAATCAATGGCAATAACCCAAAACTTCAGACCTGTGCCACATATGGGTGTGGTATTCAAATGTATACTACTGATAATTGGCACAGACTGCTAAAGTCTGCAGAATCTCTAGGATATATAGAAGTAATTGCCAAACTGCTTTGCAAAAAGGGACACTTTTACATCCCAGCGTGCAAGGGACTCACATAGGAGAAAAAAGTTACACACATGGAAATCAATTACGATGAGAGAGAGTCATCAGGTGAAGCAAAAGTCATCAGGTGAAGCAAAAGGTGAAGCACAAGAGTCAGAAATATCTGTGAGAGAAAATTAAATAATGTATGAAATTATTAACTATACAAAAGAAAAAAAATGGTATGATAAATGAACAAGCAGATTTTAAAAAGAGAAGAAAAAACTAATAGAACTTATACATAAGTTGACCAACTATCTTCATTTGCTGGACTGAGGAATATCCCAGGACACAAGATTTCAGTGCTAAAATCAGCAGTTTCCAGCAAATTAGGATGGTGGGCCATTTTACTTCAACTGTACATTGTTGTTGTTGTTGTTGTGTGCCATGGAGTCGGTTCCGACTCATAGCGACCCTGTACAGGGTTTCCGAGGCTGTGAATCTTTACAGGAGCAGAAAGCCTCATCTTTCTCCTGCGGAATGGCTGGTAGTTTTGAACTGCGGACCTTGCGGCTTGAGCCCGACCCTAACCCTTATAGTTGAAGATATTTAATAAAACGACTATTTACAAAGTATGGGTAGGATTTGAGGAAACCAACAAAGACTGATGTAGTAACTTGGAACTAACAACTGTGAGGAGCCATTATCAACTCTAAACCTAAACATGAGGGGCAAAGAGAGGCTGTTACTGAACCTAGAGAAATAAGCTCTGTGGAGTGTGCTTCCTGATAGGAGCGATGGTCTTTACGGCAGAGAACAGGAAAGAAGTAAGGAGAGTAAATACACCAATTTCATTCTCTTCCTTAAGTAGATACTGGTATCCTATTGGGGCCTCTTATTGACTAAACTCAACTGGGAATCAGAAAGCAAGGAACCCTTTGACCTAATCTAGATAGGTAAATCTCCTATAACCTAGAACATGGTAAAGAAGGATACAGAATATATATTGAGGAGTGTCTCAGTTATCCAGCACTGCTATAACCGAAATGAAACAAGTGGTTGGCTTTAACAAACAGAAATTAATTTTCTTACAGCTTACGAGGTTAGAAGTCCAAACTCAGAGCATTAGCCTAGGGGAAGACTTTTTCTCTTTGCAGGCTCTGGGGAAAGGTCCTTGTCTCCTTTCAGTATCGGTAAGACCAACATTTTGTGGCACTCTCCACGCATCTTGATATTGATTTTTATTTGGATCTAGATGCTTCACGGTGTAGGGACCCCAGGTACAAAGGATGCTTTACACTCCTGACTTTTCTTACTTGGTGTTACATAGTAGGGCCTATTGCTCTACTTGCCTGTTTAATCTCTTTTATATCTCAAAAGAGATCAACTCAAGATACAACCTAGTCCTGTAGATTTCATCTGGCCTCATTAACATCATTATTGTTGTTAAGTGTTGTTGAGTCAGTTCCAACTCAGTGACTCAGTATAGGGTTTCCAAGGAGTGACTGGTGAGTTTGAACCACTGACCTGTGGTCCTGTGCTTATCCTACAGTGCCACACCAGAAGTGAGAATTTACAACATATAATATAATTATATCAGATCAGAGCTGATCACATCATGGGAGAGTTATTGCATTATATTAAATCTCATAATGGGGGATTATTTGTTGCTGTAGGATAAGCACTAGACTGCAAGGTCAGTTTGAACCTCAAAGTTGGCAGTTTGAACTCACCATCTGCTCCTCAGAGACTCTACGTAGGGTTGCTATGAGTCAGAACAGACTCAATAGCACAGTCAGATCACTAAGAATCCAGGTACAACCAAGTTGACACAAAACCTTAACTATTAAAAGGGGAAAATGAAAAACAACCAGGACACAACTAAATTGACCATCTGAATTCTAGTAGATGAAACCTTACAAGGTAGAGCCTGTTGTATAATACCAGAAGTAGGAGAAAGAATATGGGAGTGATTGTTAGGGAAGCTAAGCTCTGGTCTCATTGCTGGTACTCACCATAAGTTTGAGAAAGTTTCTTCCTTTACCTCAAACTTTTTGTCTATTCAATACTTAAGAACAGAAGTCTCAAACTGCAGACCCATGGATCAACGGTTAAGACAGATGTGTTTCATTTGACCCTGACTGTGTTTTTAGATAAATGTGAATAACCCAGTTTTTTAAATTGGGAGAACTCACATAAGAATCTCTCTTCTGGCTTCCTTTGTGTTAGTGGCAACAATTGCCTGAAGGCTGCTCTTTGGGCAGAACTTACACTCCCAGTTCTACTGTTTCACCCACTTTTCTCATTTTATATTACCTGCATGGTCCTTATAGAAATTTGAATTTGCAACCCTAGAATGATCTCTTTTAGCTTCAACAATCTGTGAAATTGAGGGCATCCCTGCATTATTTGTATATGAACACAGGCTTTTTGAATTTTCTAATCTAGGTGGATTGGAAAGTTGGCAGGTGGTTATTTTTGCATCTCCTCCTTTACACCATAAACTCAGTACATACGCAGTTTTTGAGGCATATGGTTTTCCATGTGTATAACTACATTTTGTTGTGGTTTTTATTTATTTATTTATTTTTTCGTCTTTTCTGAAGTTCTCCAAAAGCCATGTAGAATAAACACAAGCTGCCACTTGTAAAACAGTTCTGAGGGAAAACCCAATCAGGGAGAAAAATTGAGGGGACACAAAAAGGGTCTGTGTGAACATATTTCAGATGTGGATGTATATGGTTCATGAAAATCATTCTTCTTTTTATTTCCCACTGTGTAATATACAAATGAGTGCTACATCATGCAGTGCAGTGGTTGGTGGTTTGCACTCAACCACTCTGTGGGAGAAAGATACGGCAGTCTGTTTTCATAAAGATTTACAGCATTGGAAACCCTATGGTACAGTTTTACTCTGTCCTAGTGGAGTCCTGGTATGGCTCTGTGGAATAAAGCACTGGACCACAAGGTTGGTTTGAACCACAAGGTCATCAGTTCAAAACTCATCAGTCATTCCTCAGAAACCCTCTATAGGGTCGCTATGAATTGGAATGGTCTTAATGGCACTCCACAACAACAACAATGACAACTGGGTCTCTGTGAGTCAAAAATCATCTCAGTGGCAGTAGATTTGGTATTTGGTTGGGCATGGTGTATGATGAGCATGGGTGTGACATGGCTCCTTGGTTGGTTTATTTTCGCTCTTAGGCTTATGGTAAGGAATGGAGCAAAAAGGTAAATTGAGCCTCTCTAAAGCTGGACAATGAATAAGGAAGACCAAAGAAGAATTGGTGACTTCAAATTATTGTACTGGTGAAGAATATTAAGTATACTATGGAATGCCAGAAGCACAAATAAAGCTGTCTTAGAAGAAGTGCAGCCAGAATGCTTCTTAGAAGCAAGAATGGTGAGATTTGGTCTCACATACTTTGGACCTGTTGTCAAGAGGGACTAGTCTCTGGAGAAGGACATCATGCTTGATGGAGAATCAGAGAAGAAGAGGCAGATCCTCACTGAGACGAAATGACACAGTGACTGCAACAGTGGACTCAAACAGTTGTGAAGATGGTCTAGGATCAGGCAGTATTTCTATTGTACATACATAGGATCACTATGAGTTAGAGCCAATGCAAAAAAAAAACAAAAACAACTTAACAACAGTAATAGCAACTCTTAAGGAACCCTGGTGGTACAGTGATTAGTGCTAGGCTGCAAATATAATCATGAATATGGTGGAGCATATAGAGGACAAAGTTATGAAAATTTCATAGATATAACTAAATAGCTTGAGGAATTGAGTTGCTGGGCTCAGGACCATAGTCTTGGGGAACACCATAGTCAATCGGCATAACAGAGTTCACAAAGACAATGTTGAATATCTTACTTTGGCTGGGGTCTGAAAAGCTTGTGAGCAGTCACCTAAGGTGCAACTATTGATCTTTCCCTGTTGAGAGGAAACCAGAGTGATGAGACTACAAGACACTTGGCAGTAATTAGTTCAATGGAATACATGAATATCAGTCTCCACGACCTGAGACCAGAAAAAACTAAATGATGTCCTGTTACCACTATCAACTGTTCTGAAAGGGGTCACACTAGGTGGTCCTCAATAGAGTGGGAGAAAATGCTGAACAAAACTCAAAAAGAAAATATGCTTACTCATCAGATGGTGACTGGTGGAATCCTGAGGCTATGGCCCTGGGCTACCCTTCAGGTCTGGAACTGAACTGACCCCGTGGTTCAATTTTCAGCCAAGCAATAGAAATACCTATAGGGGGAACAGTAACACTGGAGAGGTATGCACACCACAGAATGGTCAACCACTTGAGATCAATAGGTCAGTATTTGCCTAAGGACAAAATTCAGAAGTGTTGGGAAAGAAGGAGGAATGGAAACAAGAAACACAGGGGAAAAGTGGGATAAGTGATGTTGCATTGAGGGGATTTCAGTCAGTGAAATGAAATGAAGTGTGTGATTGGTTGAATGTCAAACTGTTGATATGCTCTGTTAACCTTCACTCAATTCATAATAATATGTGAAAAAAAAAGGGCTTGACTCCTAACCAAAGGGCAGCAGTTGGTAGTCACTTCACAGGAGAAAGGTGTGGCAGTCTGCTTCTGGAAAGATTTACAGCCTTTGAAACCATTATACTCTATCCTATAGAATTGCTGGAGTCCTAGTGTGGTGCTGTGGGTTAATGTGCTGGACTACAAGGTCAGTTTGAACCACAAGGTCAGCAGTTCAAGCTCACCATTGGCTCCTTGGAAACCCTACAGGGTCACTATGAGTTGAAATTGACTTGAAGGTTGTTGTTGTTGTTAGGTGCATTCGAACTTGAAGGTACTTAACAACTATAGAGTTGCTGTGATTCTAAATCAACTTGATGGTAACTGGGGTGGAAAAGGGGTATTGCAGATCTTGATTGGAAACACACAGAAATGTTTCTCTGGGAAGGGCTCTGGATTTGCATTACCTGCCAACATTCAACACAAAAAGTGGCAGCAAGGAGAATCTTTTCCAGGTTAATGAGAAAGATCAATCTATAAAAGAGTTTTTCTCTGTAAAGGAGCCCTCTTAAAGAAATGTTAACTGTGAGCTTGTCAAGCTAGGGACCCTTAAGGTAGGCATTAATGGAGATTGCACTGTTTCCCAGAGGGACCAAGAGACTGGAGTTCCCTAGACAGTATTTTGTGCTGAGACTAACTACCACAGGGACTGCAGAGAGGATTTCCCCAACCCACCCTCAGTACTTACTTACCTGTATGCTGTTTCAGTGACTGCTGGGTAATAATTAGCAAGATTCTCCTTGTAGCCACTTCTCTCTGTGATCCTTTTTTCCATTCTACCTTCTTTCTGACCCCCTCTGAATTTTGTCCTTGGGCAAATGTTGACCTTTCGATTTTGAATGGTTGACTATTCCATGGTGTGCATACCTCACTAGTGTTGCTGACCCCCCACCCCACCATATACCTATCTATTGCTTCGTTGAGAATGGAGCCACAAGAGTGAGATCAGCTCCAGATCTGAGGGGTGACTCAGGGCTGTAGTTTCAGGGTTCCACCAGTCTCCATCTCACCAGTAAGCCTGGTCTTTTTATGTTTTTAATTTGGGTACATATTTTCTCCCACTCTATCCAGGACCTTCTAATGTGACCTCTTTCAGAACAGTACATAGTGGTAGCCAGGTATTATCTAGTTCTTCTGGTCTTAGGGTCATGAAGACAGATGTTTGTTTGGTCTATTAGTCAACTGGCCTAATTATTTCATTTCTGTGTATCTTCAATTTTCATCACTCTTCTTTGCTCGAACAGGAAGAGACCAATAGTTGCACCTTAGATGGTTGCTCACAAGCTTTTAAGACCCCAGTCACTATTCACTATAGCAGGATGTAGAACATTTTCTTTGATCTGTGTTATGCCATTTGACCATGGTGTCCTGCTGAAACCTGTCCACCATGGGTGACTTGATGGTATTTAAAATAACTATGGCATAACTTCTAGTATTACTACAAAACATAAGTCCTCACAGTAAAGCAAACTGACAGGTAGGTGGTGGAAAGATATATTCTTGTGTTTTATTGACTATGCAAAAGTTTTTGACTATGTTGATCATGACAAGTTATGGATTGCATTGTGAAGAATGGGCATTTCAGAACACTTAATTGTGCTCTTGAGATACCTGTACGCAGAATAAGAGCCACCCATTTGAACAGAACAAGGGGACACTGAATGGCTTAAAATCAGGAAAGGTGTGGGCCAGGTTGTATCCGTTCATAATACTTGTTCAATCTGTATGCTGAGCAAATAATTTGAGAAGCTGGATTATATGATGAATGTGGCATCAGGATTGGAGGAAGACTCACTAACAATGTGTGATATGCAGATGACACAAATTGCTTGCTGAAAGCGAAGAGGACTTGAAATACTTACTGATGAAGATCAGAGACTATAGCATTCAATAAGGATTGTATTTCAATGCAAAGGAGACAAAAATCATCACAACTAGACTATAAAGTAACGTCATGATAAACTGAGAAAAGATTGAAGTTGTAAAAACTTCATTTTGCTTGGATCCATAATCAATGCTCACGGAAAGAACAATCAAGAAAGCAAGTAACATATTGCACTAGGCAAATCTGTTGCGGAAGACCTCATTAATGTGTTAAAAAGAAAAGATGTCAATTTGAGGACTAAGGTGTGCCTTACTAAAGCCATGATTTTTTTCAGTTGTCTCATATGCATGAATAAGGAAGTCTGGAGAAGATTCAATGCATTTGGATTATGGTATTAGTGAAGAATATACTATGTACTGCCAGAAAAATGAGCAAATCTGTTTTGGGAGAAATACATCCTGATTGCTCCTAAGTAATGACAATGGCCAGATTTTGTCTCTTATGTTTGATATGATGTCAGGAAAGACTAGTTCTTAGAGAAGGACATCATATTTGGTAACATAGAGGGTCTGTGAAAAGAGGAAGATTCATAATGAGATGGTTTTGATACAGTGTCAGCAATTATGGGTTTAAGTATATCAATAACTGTGACAATGATGCAGGACCAGGCAGTGTTTTGTTCCATTGTAACATAGAGTCTCTGTGAGTCCTGATAAACTGAGAAAAGATTGAAGTTCTCAAAAACTGACTGTTGTTGTTGTTGTCAGGTGCCATTGAGTCGGAACCGACTCATAGCGCCCCATGCACAGCAGAACGAAACAATGTCTGATCCTGGGCCAACCTCACTACCGCTGCCACACTTGAGTCCATCAATGATGCCACCTGGCT
>NW_006408591.1:2526553-2565488 GCF_000296735.1 Chrysochloris asiatica
TTTGGACATATTGTCAGGAGGGGCCAGTCACTGGAGAAGGGTATCATGTTTGGTAAGGTGGAGAATCAGTGAAAAAGAGGAAGACCCCCAACTGAGATGGACTGGCAAAGTGGCAGCATTAATGGGCTCAAGCAATGCAAAATTTGTGAGGTTAAACTAAGACCAGGCAGTGCTTCCTTCTGCTGATTGACAAGATAGCTCCTTAAATGTTTAAAGCCAATGCATTTTCCATTATTTGACAAATTCCTATGTATTCCATCTGGTGAAGTCCATATGTATGGTTGCTGTTTATGGTGAAACAAAGGTATGTGCAATAACAAGTCATTGGTCTTGAAAATTCTATCATGCAAACTCCAACATCATTTCTATCACCAAACACACATTTTCCAACTACCAATCCTTTCTCTTTGCTTCCAACCTTCACATTCCAATCATCAGTAATTATTAATGCATCTTGATCAGACTGAAAACATTGGTAGAATTCTTAAATTTATCATCACTGGCTTTAGTAGTTGATCAGTAAATTTGAACAATAATGATGTTAATTTGTCTTCCTTTTAGGCATATGGATATTATCCTACCACAGAAAGCATTGCACTTCAAGATAGATCTTGGAATGCTCTTTCTGATGAAGAATGCAACACCATTCTTGTTTAGTTTGTGATTCCCAGCATACTAAACCATATGATTATTTTATTCAAAATGGCCTATCCCAATCCATTTTAGCTCACTAATGCCTAGGATATCTACATTTATGTATTCTTTTTTTTTTTTTTTAATGGTTTCCTAGATTCATAGTTTGCATGTTCTGATTATTAATGGATCTTTGCAGCTCTTTTGTCTCTTTTATAGCTGTGCCCAATCATACAATGAAAGTCCCAGAAGTTTTACTCATTCCATATCATTAAAGTCAACTCTACTTTGAGGAGTAGCTCTTCCTCGTTTGTATTGTGAGTATCTTTCAAACCTGAGTGACTCCTCTTCTGATACTATATCAGACAATGCTTTCTGACTGCTATTCATAAGATTTTCAGTGACTAACCATTCAGAAGTGGTCCATCTCTCCTCCTTCCTGGTCTGTCTTAGTCTGGAAGCTGCACTGAAACCCGTCCATCACTACAGCAAAGTGACAGATGAGTGGTGGATGGATATTCTCCAGGTGCTTGGGCCATGAACACCTACTTATTCTACATCTCTTCTTGTCCTTCTGATTCATATTAATAAATTTTCAAATTTCTATCTACAGCCAAGGTATTTCCCTCTTGAATTCTACACTTATGAATTCCACTTTTAAGGAGCTCAAGGTCAGCAGTTCGAAACCACCAGTGGTGCCACGAGAAAGATGAGGCTTTCTGCTCCCGTAAAGCTTTACAGCCTTGGAAATCCTATGTAGGGTTGCTGTGAGTCGGAACCAACCTCCATAGCACACCACCACCACCACAACTATAGTTCATTTCTCCCTGGTCATGTGCATCTGGCTGTCTCTCAGACCAAAACTTAATTTATTAAGAGCACTCCCAAACAATCTGTTCTTGATTCCCTGTTAGTGCTGGTGTGGCATTGGGAGTTAATACACTGGACTGCAAAGGTGGTTTGAATCGCAACGTCTGCAAGTCAAGCTCATCAGGTGCTCCTCAGAAACCCTACATAGGGTTGTTAAGGATGGGAACTGACTCAATGGCAATTCCAGTCAACAACAACCAGTCTAGCAAGATAGATGTTGGAGGTAGTCCTAGATCTTTCTACTTCTTGACTCTCCACACTCAGTCCCAAAACCCTTATCTTCGATTTTTTTCTTTCATATTTTTATGCTCTTGTCTATACTGGGGCACTTTTGATGGTGAGGAGGACACTATTAGTAATTATGTTAGGTTCAAACTAGGACTACTGTGGAAAAATAGAGATATGTGTTTACCCTAATATTGAGAAATAGAGAGAACTGTAAAGTGGTAAGAGAAGCACATTACTTTTGAAGAACTAATAGAATTGCAGTCTTGTTAGTCTAGGATCATATGTGTGTATGTGGTTAGGTTGAGGAGTTGTTGTTGTTGTTGTTAGGAGCCATTGAGTCAGGACTTACTCATAGCAACCCTATACACAACAGAACAAAACACTGCCTGGACCTGGGCTAACCTCACAATTATTGCCACGCTTGAGTCCATTGATGCTGCCACTTTGCCTATCCATTTCACTGGGGGTCTTCCTCTTTTTCTGACCCTCCAACTTACCAAACATGATGCTCTTCTCCAGTGACTGCTCCCTCCTGACAATATGTCTGATGTATGAGAGTCGAAGTCTGGACATTCTTGCTTCCAGCTCAGATCTGTTGGTTCTTTTGGCACTTTGTCCTCCAACACCACAACTCAAATGCATCAATTCTTCTACAATCTTCCTTATTCACTGTCCAGCTTTCACATCAATATGAGGTTATTGAAAATACCATGGCTTGGGTCAGGCACACCTTAGTCCTCAAGCTGACATCTTTGCTCTTCAACACTTTTAAAAGATCTTGTGAAGCAGATTTGCCTAATGCGATACGTTATTTGGTTTCTTAGCTGCTGCTTCCATGAGTGTTGATGGTTGATTCAAGTTGCCAAATGAAGTCCTTGACAACTTCAAACTTTTCTCCATTGATAAGAATGTTGTTGATTGATCCAGTGGTGAGGATTTTTGTTTTCTTTACATTGAGATACAATCCATACTGAAGACTATGGTTTTTTATCTTCATCAGTAAATATTTTAAGTCCTCTTCACTTTCAGCAAGCAAGATTGTATCATCTGCATATCACAGGTTGTTCATACAGGAAGAAAGCAAAAAGTCATTAAGAAGACAAGAAAGAAGGAAAAGATCAAAATGCATGTCAGAAGAGACTCTGAAACTTGCTCTCCATTGTAGAGATGCTAAAGTAAATGAAATAAATGAGGAGGTATAAGAGCTGAACAGAAAATTTCAAAGGTCAGATAGAGAAGACAAGGTCAATTATTATAACAAAATTTGCAAAGATCTGGAGTTAGAAAACCAAAAGGGAAGAACACGCTCAGCATTTCTCAAGCTGGGGGAAGGTTGAGGAGTAGTGAGAGATGAATATGGAAAGGCAATTGCAATGTCAGGTTCTTCAGGTATAAAAGTGTTTCTTACCTTTAGGATGAATCATGAGTGGTAGATACTATTGGTTATTGGCTTAACATTCATTTATCTCTACTTTCTAATAATAGGTATCCCTCATGTAGCCAATTACTTCAGGAGAAGCTGGCCTTACATTCATCTCTCTAGGGGTGGATCTAAATTGATCCAACAATCATGTCTGAACATTTTCCAAGGAGTAGGCCATGGGGATCATGATTCAACTGTAACCAATATTTCATCAAGGAATCTGCTGGATGATTTACAAGTCATAAGAAGGTACTATCATGTCTAGATGTCGTGCCTACATTCCTGCAACCATTTTAATTCTAAGACTGAAGCTGCAGCAAATAATGAATGATTGCATAGTGAAGAGATAAAAATATAGGATCCCAGATGCCTTTGTGAGCTGCTAAAATCGTCATCCCCAGAGTCTATCCTACCTCTGGCCTTTAATTACGTATGAGATGGCATTTGCTTTTTTACTTAAGTTTGTTTAAGTTGAAATTTTCTTTTACTTGCAGCCAAAAACACTGTGATATACTATGAAAATTAAGAATGTGAAAGTTAAGAATGACTTTGGCATTATGAGAATCAGAGAAAATGTGATTTCATTGTTACTTATTGTCATTATCACAGCTGCTATATTTTACCTTGTGCTGTTGTTTGTCTTTCTATGTATTTATTTTTAATATGCAACTTGTTTAGAAACTACTAGAATTAGGGTCTGGGCTGAGCTTTATTTCTTTATAGCCCCGCAACCCTCTTATAACCCACACTGTGTAAATTATTAAGCCTCATCCCTACCCTAGACACACAGGATGACCAAATGGAAGGTAATAATTAGTCTCATCTTTACTGGCTTCCTATTGAATGTAGAGGGGATTACTGGATGAGTGAATGGGAACATGTTGGCCATGTGGCCTATTGCCCCTGAGTACTACTTGGAGATCAGCCTGGTATGGAAATGACCAGATGTTTGAAGCTGAGTCACTGGTGAGTGAAATAAATAAGTTAGCTGTCACACTTCCTATCTGCATGGATGGTTTCTGCACTGCAAAATCATCAGTGCCTATAATCTTACATGGTTCCAATTGATCACTTAACTCCTTCCTAAACTTGGAGTTGGGAGGCCCTGGAAGGTCAGGAAGACTGTGTGGGTATGTATGCACTAGTATCCATCTGTTATAGGCATTATTGCAAGTGGTGGCTTCACTTGAATCACTACTCAGCATATATATTGCTGCTGCTATTCTCGTGGGCCTGATGGAGTTACCTGTAGGACATGAGGAATGACCAAGTGAAGTTAAAAAGAAGAGCAGTAAAGGTGTTGATTAGAAAGCTTTGAATAAGTGGAAGAAAGAAAGATGATTATCCAAAGTTTTATGGGTGTGCCCAAAATGGGCTAGCAGCCAGTTAAAGGTAGAAGGATCTTTCTCTCTTTCTTTTAATGTTAATTATGTTCTGAGTAGATTAGCATGCCATAGATCATATGCTCTTTGTGGAAAATTGAGAAATTAGAAAAATATAAAAAAGGAAATTAAAACCATCTGTACAGTTATAACATCCTAGCCTTTCCTCATATAGCTTTGCAGAATTTTTCCTAGGCAAGTGATCACTTATTTAACTAATACACTTCAATAAAGATTTAATGCATTCTGTGTGTATCAGGTACCATGCCAGGCACTGGATATACAGCTATGATCAAGCATAGGCATAGTTTCTTAGCTCATAGAACTTTGGGTCCAGTGGAAGTGACATATAAACATACAACTGCACTAATAATTATTCAATCTCAAATTGGATAAACGATGCAAAGGACAACCACTGAGACTTTTGAGAGCATGTTGTTACTGTTTTTAAGTGCTGTCAGTCAGCTCTGACTCACAGCAACTCTGTATAGTGTTTCTAAGGAGTGGCTGGTGAGTTTGAACTACCAACCTTGTGGTTTAAACTGACCTTGCGGTCCAGTGCTTTATCCTACATTGCCATACTAGGGGGTCCTAGCCTAACCTACATGCCTCAGGAGATGCAATAAGACAGGCAGTAAAAGGGATTATTAGGCCCCAAATGGACTAGGCTAACCTAAGGAAAATACTCTAAAACTGAAACCAGAATAGTGAGGAACTGCTGGTCAGGGAAAGGGACTATGTTAGGTATAAACTAAGTGCGGAGCTGAATGAAAGAAAGGGCAGCCAAGGATCAGAAAGGAAAGGGAAAATTCCTGGTTGAGGAAGCAGCTTACCTGAAGGTCAAGATGGGGAGACAGTATTAGATGGAGAGTAAAGCAGTTTTGTGAAAATTCAAGAGGGAAAAAGGGCTCAGATTCTATAGTGAAGGGCTCTGCAAACTCTGGCCTTCTGATCAAATCTAGCTCATTACCTGTGTTTGTAAATAAAGTTCTATTGGAACAGAGCCATGTCTGTTCTTTTGTGCATTATCTATGGACATTTTTACCCTAAAATGGCAGAGATGAGTAAGTTGTTCCAGAGACTGTATGGCAGTATTAAGAAATTCAGCATAGCCACAGAGGACTAGAGTGGAGAGTGAAGTGTCCAGCTGATAAGAAGAGAGGGCATATGCATAAGAACACCCAAAATTGCAGATAATACCCACTTATCCTGGCTTCAGTGACTGGATGATTAGAGCTCAACCAGAAGTTGACCTACACCTATGGAAGCAGTAGCTCAAAAGAGGGAACAAGTCCTTACAGCAAGAATGATTCCCACCCCCTCCACACACAGAGTAGACAGGGATGGGCAACTTGGACATTGGCTACTCATAATCGGGGGGCAGGGGGCTACAAAGGCAAGAAGTGACTGGCTTATAAGCTTTCAAGAGGGAATCTAGATCCAGAGGGCCTGGAGGAAGATAGAATCTCCAGTGAGTAGTATTCAATCTGTCTAGGCGGGGCTGATGCAATGAAATGCAGACGGGTCTCTGTGATACAATAATGAATAATTGTTATCAGGACTGATTGTGAGGATCAGAAATGTAAAGGTAGATGTTTTATAGAAAGGATGGGAGTGATTAACTTTTCAGTCTAGGAGCTGAGGTCCCTAGGACCATCAAGGGAGAAGAGCAGAGAGCAGAAGCCTACCCAGAGAAGCAGTGATGCCTGAAATGGAGGCAGAGATGATGACATGGAGTGATGGAGCAGCTGGAGACTTTAGATCCAGCAAGGGAGAGCGACTGTATGCTGAAGACCTGGCGGGGAATGGGGGAAGGATTGCAGGGTATACCCTTTGGTTGGCTGATGATGCATGGAGGGGGTTGTAACTATGGCAACTAGACAATACACTATAGAATGAATGTAAAACTAATGTTCTCCCATGTAAACTATCACATAATTCACAATAAAACATTTAAGAAAAACAAAGAAATTCAGTAAGGGTGGTAAGACAGATACCAGGCAGGAAAGAGGAGTTAGGAAGGCTGTGAAAAATAACTAGATTTATTATATTCACAGTTCCCAGAGATAGGGAGGGGCAGCAGCCATGATACAGAACCACACAGGGGGTTGCACTAGGGACAAGGTAACAACAGGAAGAAATTGTAGGAATAGGCTTATGTATGGTAATCAGGATAAGTTTACAGGCTTCCTGGGGATTGGGCATTTTGAATAATCTTGCAGGTTCAGAAGACATAGTGGCTGATCCTTGTTTTGGGTACATGGTCCCAGAGCAATTAGGATGGATGCATAGTGGTCCAGGAACATGAGAACCTGATAAGAAGAATGGTGGGAGAGGAGACTTAAGAAAGGGAATTGACTGGCCTCCAGTCAGGACTTCAAGTGTACATGAATTTTTGGGGACATTACTCAATTCATTACATCTGAAAAACCTAAAATAGAAAAAAATTTTTTGCTCTTTATAGAAAAAAATTGCTGACCCCTCCTTTAGTGTCTTACAGCTGGGCATGTGGTGATATTGTTTTATCACAAATACAGTGGGGGGAAAACCAAATCAGATTTCTATTTCAAAGAAGAACTCTGGTCACAGTGGGGAGAACTGATTAGAAATGGGGAATCTGTGAGGATATGGATGGTGAGCCTAAGAGTAAACAGGGGTCCTGGGGTGGTACAAATGATTAACTTGCTTGGCTTATAACTGAAAGTTTGGAGGTTCAAGTCGACCCCAAGGAGTCTTGCAAGAAAGTTCGGGTAATATACTTCTGTAAAATTAGACATTAAAATCTCTGTGGACACAGTTCTACTCTGACACACATGGGGTCCTTATGAGTTGAAATTGACTTGATGACAACTGATTTATTTTAAGACTATCCAAAAAAAAGGAATTTGGTGACTTGGACAAGAATTGTGTCATGTGGATGTGAGAGAAATAGATGGAGTTGAGATCTCTTTAAGAGTTGTTTGGGACAGCACTTGTTGACTAATTAGAGGGGGAGGTAGAGAAAGAGGCACACAGGACTGTTTCCTGGTTTCTACCTGGTGTACCTGGATACATAATGATACCATTAACTAGATGGAGAGTTGTGGAGGAAATGCAGAATTGACAGGGAAAAAATCATGAACTTGCAACATCTGCCTAGTTTACCACCTGTCCTCAATATGTAACATTTAAATTGTTTCTATTTTTCTTCTTTTAAAAATAATGCGGAACTGACTTTCTTTGTGATCTCTCTGGTTGTTTCCCTAGTATACTATCCTAGAAGTAAAACGTCAGGATAAAAGGCCACACACATTTTAAAGTTTCTAGATCTGTATTGCCAAATTGCACTCCTGAAATGTTATTCCAATTTATGTTTCCATCAGTATGAGCTTCTGTGGCCAGTTTTGGTTCAAATTGCCCCAGAGTTAGATGTCAGAATCTGTCCTATGTCTTTTTTTTTTTCCTTTAAGACTCCATTGAGTCCCGCTCAACATATTACTGCTTGAAAGATTCTGTGTCTGAGAGAATTTTGTGGTGCTTGTCTACAAGTTGACCTTTTGTGGTGGAAAAAAGAACATTCTTCAAAACTGGTTGGCATCCAAGGTAGGAATCTTGGCATACAAGCCTTTTCCAATTCCATCTCTCCTTGATGTGATGGAAGTTACTTACAGGCTGAATCACAGTCTACTCATGAGCCATTGTTCTGGGACACATTTCCTCTCTGTCTCTGAAACGACTTTTGTTTTATGTGGCACATCTATCTCCCGCCACACTCAACTGCCTTTCATCCAGCCTGGCAGTTTAAGCTGCCACTTGGTAACAGCCAGATTAATGATTTTTTTTTTTTTTTTTTTTTTCAGCAGAAGGAGATGATTTCTGGCTCTAAGAAAGCTTTTTGGGGATGCAATGGGGAAGTCTAGTTTTGGAGCCAGGCAGCCCTAAACATGAACCCCAGATCCTGGTTGCCAATTTTGGGATGTCACATTCTGACTGCTCAGACCTAATGTTCTCATCTGTTAAATGGGAATGTTAGTAGCTAGATCATAAATTATTGTACGAAATAATGATAAGATCTGTTAGGTGCTGAGTTCCAGTTTTTGGAACTGAGTAGGTATTTGATGAATGGTATTTCATTACAAGATGAAGCACTAGCTTAAAAGACTGGAAGTTTGGGGGCTAGCTGCCCTCCATACCTCAGTTCCCTAAGCTCTGACACACTGGTCACTTGACACATCAAATTGATAAACAGTTTGTGACTGAGCATTAAGGAAACTTGTCTGAGGAAGCAAAAATGACGGGTGTGGTTACTCTTACAATCCTGTTTTAGGTGGCGAGCTCCCAAGTGGGCATAAGATAATAAAGGATCATGTAGGATACAGGACCTGTCTTCCCCAGACATTTCTTTTACCATGTTGTTGTATCACCTGATATTTCTACAATGCCTTATTAGCTATTTTCAAGACGCTTTTGTTAAAATTCTTCTATCTTTAATAGGGCGGGGTGGGGAGGGGTGAGACATTAACTTGGGAGTCAAACAACCCCTTGCCATCAAGTTGATTCCAACTCATAGTGACCCTAAAGGATAGAGCAGAATTGCCCTATAAGTTTTCCATAATCTTTACAGAAGAAGACTCCCACATGATAGGTTCAAACCTATGACCCTTTCCTTTGCAATTACTGTGCCACAGTCTCCTGGAGTCAGATGACCTAAGGATAAAGCCCAGTGATCTGCCACTTATTAACTTGGGCAAATTACTCCATTCTCTGTGACTCAGTTCCCTCATCTGTATAATGGTATCCATCTCCCAGTGTTTGGGAAAGATTAGATGAGCTAAGGTCCCAGGGTGGTGCAGATGGTTAGTGCTCTTGACTGCTGATTGGTAAGTTAGAGGTTCAAGTCACCTCAGGGTCTTGGAAGAAAGACCTGACCTCGCCTCCCCTCCTTCCCCCCACCCAAAAAAAAACAAAAAACAAAAATCAATCCTTAAAAATGTTGTGATCACCAAGGAGGACATTCATGCAGCTAACAAGTATATGAAGAAACATCATGATCATTAGTCGCTGTTGTTGTTGTTGTTAAGTGCCGTCAAGTTGGTACCAACTCTTAGTGAGCCCAGGCACAACAGAATGAAACACTGCATAGTTCCGCATCAACCACACAATCATTGCTACATTTGAGACCATCTCCACCACCACTGCCATTCCATCTCACTGGGGGTCTTACTCTTCCTCTTTGTCCCTCGATTTTGCCAAACATGCTATCCTTCTCCAGGGAATAGTCCCTCCTGACAACATGCCCGAGGTATGAGAGACGAAGTCTGGTATTCCAGGCTTCCAGGGAACATTTTGGCTGTGCTTATTCCAACACAGATCAGTTTGTTCTTTTGGCAGACCATGGTACTTTCAATATTCTCCTCTATCACCATAGCGCAAAGAAATCAATCCTTCTATGGTCTTCCTTATTCACTGTCCAACTTTCACATGCATATGAGGTTACTGAAATTACTCTGGCTTGGGTCAGGAGCATCTTAGTCCTCAAAGTGACATCTTAGTTCTTCAACACTTTAAAAAGGTTTTGTACAGCAGATTTGCCTAAGGCAAAATATCATTTGATTTTTTGACTGCTGCTTCCATGAGTATTGATGGTGGATCTGAGCAAAATACTGTCTTCGACAACTTCAATTATTTCTCCATTTACAAGTATGTTATTTATTGGTCCAGTAATGAGGATTTTTTTTTTCTTTACATTGAGATGTAACCCATACCGAAGATTATGATCTTTGCTTTTCATCAGTAAGTATGTTAAAGTCCTCTTCATTTTCAGTAAGCAAGGTTGTATCATTGGCATATCGCAGGCTGTTAGTGAATCTTCCTCCTATCCTGATGCCACATTTTTCTTCATAAAATCCAGTTTCTCAGATTATGTGCTCAGCATGAATACTGAATAAGTATGGTGAAAGAATACAACCTGGCATACACCTTTCCTAATTTTAAACTATTTAGTGTTCCCTTGTTCTGTTCGAACAACTGCCTCTTCATCTACGTACAGGTTCCTCATGAGTATAATTAAGTGTTCCAGAATACTCATTCTTTTCAATGTAGTCCATAGTCTGTCATTTTCCACACAATCAGAGCCTTTGAGTAGCCAACAAAGCACCGATATTTATCTGGTATTCTCTGCTTTCAGCATAGGTCCATCTGTATGGTATCCCTCATTCCACATCCTCTTCTGAATCTGGCTAGAACCTATGGATGTTCTTTGTCAATGTATGGTTGCAACTGATTTTAATGATATTGACCAAAATTTCGCTTGCATGGGATATTTGTATATTGTCCAATGATTTCAGAATTACATTGGGTCAACTATCTTTGGAATGAGCACAAATATGGAGCTCTTCCTATCAGTTGACCAGGTAGTTGTCTTCCAAATTATTTGGTATAGATGAGTGAGTGCTTCCAGTGTTGAATCAGTTTGCTGAAAGATTTCAATTTGTATTACAATTCCCAGAGATTCATTTTTTGCTAATGCCTTCAATGCACATTGGACTTCTTCCTTCAACATCAATGACTCTTGATCATATGCTACCTCTTGAAATGGTTGAACATGAACCATCTCTTTCTGATACAATGACTGTGTATTCTTTCTATCTTCTTTTGATACTTCATGCATCATTCAATGTTTGCTCATAGAATCCTTCAATATTGCAAGTCGAGGCTTGAATTTTTTCTTCAGTTCACTCAATGAGAAATGCTGAGAGTGTTCTTCCCTTTTGGTTTGCTAACTCCAGATCTTTGCACATTTCAATATATTTGATTTTGTCTTATTGAGCTGACCTTTGAAATTTTCTTTTCAGTTCTTGTATCTCCTCAATTATTCCATTTGCTTGAGCATTTCTATGCTGAGATCAAGTTTCAGAGTTTCTTCTGACTTTCATTTGGGTCTTTCCTTCTCTTTTGTCTTCTTAATGACCTTTTGCTTTCTTCTTATTTGATGTTATTGATATCATCCCACAACTCTTCTGGACTTTGGTCTTTAGTGTTTAATGCATCAAATCTATTCTTCAGATGATCTCTAAATTCAGGTGGCATATATTCAAGGTCATACTTTGGCTCTCATGGACTTGTTTTAGCCTGAAGTTGATTAGGAGTGATTGTTCTTCAGCTTTAGCCTGAAGTTGAATAGGAGTGATTGATGGTCTATTCCACAGTCTTCCCCTGGTCTTGTTGTGGATAGAATTATGAAACATTTCCTCTATGTTTTTCTACAGACATAGTCATTTTGATCTCTGTATACCCCATCTTGTGAAGTCCATGTGTACAGTTTTCTTTTATGCTGTTTGAAAAAGGTAATTGCAGTGAACTAGTCCTTGGCCTTGCAAAATTCTATCCTATAGCCTCCAGCCTCGTTTCAATCATTAAGACTATGTTTTCTGACGATTGATCCTTTCTTTTTGTTTCCAATCATTGAATTGCAACCTCCAGTGTTTATCACACATCTTGATTGCATGTTTGATCAATTTCGGACTGAAGACATTGGTAGCTTCTTCAATTTCATCATCATTGGTTTTAGTGTTTGGTGTGTAAATTTGAATAATAGTTGTATTAACTGGTTTTCCTTATTGGCGTATGGGTATTATCTTATCACAGACAGCGTTGTACTTCAAGACATGTCTTGATGTGTTCTATTTGATGATGAATGTGACACCATTCCTCTTCTGTTTGTCATTCCAGGCATGGTAAACCATGTGGTTGTCAGATTAAAAAAGGCCAATGCTTGTCCATTTCAACTCACTAATGCCTAGGATATTGATGTTTATGTGTTCTCCTTCATTTTTGACAACTTTCAGTTTTCCTAGGTTCACACTATGTACATTTTGTGTTCTTCTTATTAATGGATACTTACAACTGTTTCTCTTCATTGTGAGTTGTGCCCCATCAGAAAATGAAGGTTCCCAAAGGCTTTGCTCCATTCATGTCATCACAGTCAATTCTACTTTGAGGAGGCAAGTCTTCCCTAGTCATATTTGAATGCCTTTCCACCCAAGGGGCTCATCTTCTGGCTCTAAATATGACAATATTCTGGTGCTGACAGCGTTTCATTGCTATTCATAAGGTTTTAAGTGAATAAATATTAAGAAGTAGTCCATCTCTACTTCTTCCTAGCGTAAGTTTATCTGGAAGCTCAGCTGAAACCTGTCCACCATGGATGACCCTGCAGGTATGTAAAAAGCCTTTGGCAAAGCCTCCAGCAACACATAAGTCACCCCAGTATGACAAACTGATAGATGATTTGTAGCATTAGCCATTGTTGTTATTGCTGTT
Source organism: Chrysochloris asiatica (assembly GCF_000296735.1). Classification (NCBI taxonomy): domain Eukaryota; kingdom Metazoa; phylum Chordata; class Mammalia; order Afrosoricida; family Chrysochloridae; genus Chrysochloris; species Chrysochloris asiatica. Next base: position 2,539,391 of record NW_006408591.1, read on the forward strand.
AAATGCCGTTGAGTAGGTCCCGACCCATAGCAATCCTGTATAGGATTTCCAAGGAGCAGCTGGTGAACTTGAACCATCAACCTTATGGTTCAGACTGACTTTTCAGTCTAGTGTATTAACCCACAGTACCACATTAGTCATTTGTTGTTGTTGTTAGGTGCCATCAAGTTGGTACTGACTCATAACAATCCTATGCACAACACAACGAAACACTGGATGCAAATCCAAACAACAATGAGATGTCATCTCACACCAGCATTAACAAGGACATTAAAATAACAACAAATGCTTGTGAAGATGTGAAGGGATTTGGGACCATCCTACAGTGCTGGTGGGACTGTAAAATGGTTTAACCACTCAGAAATGATATAGCACTTTCTCATAAAGCTGGAAATAGAAATACCTTATGATACAGCATTGGTATGTATTAACAGGAAATATGAGCCAGACCACTATTGGTACTGGTTGATGAGACAAGAAAAAGGACAAATTTGGAAAAAAAAAAAAAAAAAAAATTTCACTGCCATCAAGTTGATTCAAACTCTAGAAGACCACATGAATCTGAACCCATTGACACTGAATCGATTCTGACACACCTCTATAGGGTTTTGAAACTGTAAATCTTTTCTGGGAGCAGGCAGTTTCATCTTTCTCCTGTAGAGCATCTAGTGAGTTTTAATGTCCAATCTTGCATTTTCAGTGGTCCAGTGTTTCTCCTACAGTACCACCAGACAGAGTAAAACTGTTTCATAGGGTTTCTAAGACACTAAATCTTTTGGGGAGCAAATAGTCTTGTTTTTCTTCTGTGGAGTGATTGGTGGGTTTAAACCACCTGGAGCTGAAGAATAAAACACTGGACTGTAAGGTCTGTTTGAATCACAAGGTCAGTGGCTCAAACCCAACAGCTGCTCCTTGGAAACCCTCTACAGGGTTGATATGAATTGGAATTGACTCCAAGGCACTTAACAACAACAGCAACCTCGTGGTTAGCCGACCAATGCTTAACCCACTGCACTACCAGGGCTCTTTGGGACATAATTTGTTAGGTTCCATCAAGTCAGTACTGACTCATAGGAGCCCTATGAACAACAGAATGAAGCACTGCCTAGTCTTGCACCATCCTCACAGTTGCTATGTTTGTGAGGTATGTGAAAGGTGCAGAAATGAGAGGGGCCATGAGGGTGTGGGGGTCTAATGGGTTTGCATGTATCATGTATACTGGCTGTAGTATGTGAATGTGTGGCTGTAGTATATGGGGACAGTTATCAGGCAACACAAGACTCCATAGCTGGCACTTGGTTGTGACTGAATTTCACTTCTTGGATCTCTGCCCCAACTTCATGTATGTTGTTGTTAAGTGCTGAAAAGTCAGTTCTGACTCTTAGCGACCTTGCAGTTCAATCTGACCTGAGTTTGAGTGCTTATCCTACAGTGCCACACCAAGACTTCTCTTCCTTTATAGTAGCCCCTTTTTTGTTACAACTCACTAGGACAGTGGTAGGCAAACTTTTCTGAAAAGTACTAGATAAGTAAACATTTTTAGGCTTTGCAGACAATAAGGTCCTTGTTGCAACTATTCAACTTTGCCCTTGTAGATTAAAGCAGCCAGCCATAGAATGTGTAAGTGAATACATGTGGTTGTTCCCATAAAACTTACTTACAAAATAGACAGCAGGCTAAATTTGACCTTCAGGTGGTAGTTTGCAAACCCCTGAACTAAGATGGTCCTTTGTCCCTGACATATATCTTCACATGAGCTCACCTATCTCCTTTGTAACTTAGTTCTCACAGTCTTAGATTCCAAAGATCAGAAATCCTTGTGACTACCAATTTGAGACATAGCCATGATCACTAGGCGTGTAGTCTAATGAAGAACAAGCAGCAGAATTTCCTGGGAAGACGGCTAGCATGGATGCTCCTGGCCCAGAATTCAGAGATTTTAATTTCACAGACATTGCTAGGTGGGGCCTAGCAATCTTCAGTTCACCCAGAATGTCAGCTGATTCTGGTTTAAGTGGTCTGAACCTCAGAGATCTTAATGGGGAGTCTTACCATCAGACTTGGAGTTGTTATGTGCCATGGAGGCAGTTCTGATTCTTAGCGACCCTGTATAGGGTTTCTGAGGCTGTACATCTTTATGGAAGCAGAAGGCCTCATCTTTCTTCTGCAAAACAGCTTAGAGGTTGCTAAAATGCTTTGGGATGTCCATGTCTGATCTCCAGTCCTATTGGGTGAATGATAGGCTGATTCCATAATAATGACAGAGTCCAGAAAGCATAACTACTCCTCTTGAAGTCTGATCCCCAGAGGAAAAAGACTCTGGGCTTTTTGTTGTTGTTGTTGTCGTTTTCCATTTATGTGTCCTCCTGCCAATTCCTGGCATACTCATGTATACCTAATGAGTGAATTTTCAGAATTTTATCAGAAACTTACTAACTTGATGTGGACATTTCTAACCCTACTAGTATTTTGTGGGGAAAGGAAGGGGCTTATTTGAACTTGAATCTTCAACCATCTCATCAATACAAATAAATCAATAGGTTTCAGTTGACTTACCCACACAAAGAGGTGGCATTTATGTGAATGTGGAGGTTAATGTAGATTTTGTACATGGTTTTTTTTTTTTTTTGTGGCCATTTAAATGCTGAGATCTCTTCCCCTTGCAACAGCATTTTAGCTGCAGTGACGGACGCAGCAAGAAAGAACTCTATTTTGGAAGGTGGTCTTGTCCTTTCAAGTCAATAAATTACTAGTTTTGGCCAATCTCCAGTTGCCTTCCCAGGACCCATTCTTTCCAGAGTATCCCTCTCCCCCATGAATGAGAAATGAATGCGTCATTGCAGGTTTGCAGGTGCAATGCATCATTCTGAGCTTGTGCCTGGCTCTTCAGCATACACACAAGCATGCCGTGAATACTCAATAGTAAACACTGGGTGTCTTCAACCTGACTTTGCATCTTGTGTGTATTTTCTGTGTGGGGGTGGTGGAAAGTGAATAATGCCATATAGTTTTACAAAGGTATTTTGTTGTAATCAAATATTCAAGTCCAGTGTTCCAAACCTCATCACAATTTGTCCTATAGAAAGAAATTAGGTGTGTATATTTGTAGAGAACTGATTAAGTTTATCTCATAATCTGTTGGAATAACACAAAACACAGCTCAGGAAAAGAAAGCAAATAAAGATCAAGACCTCCCATTTATGATGCAGACTAACCTGTGTTTTAGGATATTTCATGTAATGACCACAGTAAAACTCCAGTACTTAGGAGCACTTATGCTGGAGTGAGACTACTGGGTCTGAAACCTACCTCCACAACTGGCTCTGTGATCCTGGGATTCTTCTATAACCTCTCAGTCTCCTTATCTGTTAAATGAGAGTAGCAGTAGTACTCATTACTCTCACAGGGTTGTTACAAATATTAAATGGAACAGTATGTATGAAAGGACTTACATGCCTGGAATATAGTTTGTTGTTTTTGTTAAGTACTATCGAGTCATTTCCAACTCATAGCAACCCTGTATAGGGTTTCCGAGGAACAACTGGTGAGTTTGAATCACTGATCTTATGTTTCAAACTAACCTTGTGACCCAATGCTTATCCTATAGTGCTATACCAGGACTCTTGTCATGTACTTGTTGTTATGTGCCGTGGAATCAGTTCTGACTCAAAGCGACCCTGTACAGGGTTTCCCAGGCTGTAAATCTTTATGGGAGCAGAAAGCCTCATCTTTCTCCCATGGAACAGCTGGTAGTTTTGAACTGCCGACCATGAGATTAGCAGCTCGATTCGTAACCACTACGCTACCAGAGCTCCTTATTGTCATGTAGTAGGTATTCAATAAATGTAAGCTTTCTATTAATCAGATAATCACTCAAAACACATCTATAGAGTGTCTGTTATACACCAATTTCTATTTTTATGTATCAAGTATAAAGCAATTAACAAGTAAGAATCCTACCTTTAGGTTTCTGGACAGACAGAAAGACACATAAAATGGAAATTATATTAGGTGGTGATAAGTGCTATGGGAAAAAAATACAGCAAGTAGGGGGCTAGGCAAGCACAGGACTGGTAGGGATGGCTTTTCTGATGGCTCACTGAGTTGTATGAAGATTGCAGTCTATCATCTAAGGAATGACTTGGGAGTACTGGGTATATTGTGATGACAGAAAGATCAAGAGATAAGCACTGACCTGACAGTGAGAAGGCGGAATGATTAGGGATAGGGCAGGTATGGCGGTCTTTCCAGGAGCACACAGAATTCTGGGAGCACTTTCTTTATTCCTGCTATTAGTTAGTGGGGACTGGGAAGGTTCCCTAACTTAGGATCTATGTATGAGACTAAGTTGTTGTTGTTGTTAAGTGCTGTCGAGTCAGTTCTGACCCATATAAAGTTTCCTGTATAAAGTTTCCGAGGAGTAGCTGGTGAGCTTGAACTACCAACCTTGCAGTTCAAATGGCTTTGCAGTCTGGCGCATTAACCCATAGTGCCACACCAGGATTCCAAATTTAAGGGGGTTCTTAAATTTCTATGTTTGGTGCAAATTGATGTCTAGAGTCATAAGAGCTTTTTTTCTGGGAAGAAGAGCAATAGAATTCATGCCATTCTCAAAGACTCATGACCAAAACAGACCTAGGACCACAAAGGACAGTGCCAACTAACGTTTGCTTGTCTTTTTGTACAGTACTTCCTTTCATCCTCCAAGATGACAAGATGATTTTATGGCCTTGAAAACTTAAGGCCCTGTCTTAGTTATCTAGTGCTGCTATAATGGAAATACTAAAAATGGATGCCTTTAAAAACAGAAATTTATTCTCTCACAGTTTAAAAGGTTAAAAGTCCAATTCAGCATGCCAGCTCAAAGGGAAAGCTTTCTCTCTTTGCAGGCTTTGGAGAAAGGTCCTTGTCTCCTTTCAGCATCTGTATGCCCAACATTCCTTGGAGATCTCCATGCATCTTGGCATCAATCTTCTTCTGGATCTAGGAGTTTCACAGTGCAGAAACCCCAGTTCCAAAGGACACACCCACTCCTGGATCTTCTTACTTGGTGATAAATGGTCCTTTTAACTTCTGCTTGCTTGTTTAATTTCATTTATGTCAGCTTGAGGACTAAGGTGTGCCTGACCCAAGCCATGGTATTTTCAATAACCTCATATGGATGCGAGAGCTGGACAGTGAATAAGGAAGATCGTAGAAGAATTGATGCCTTTGAGTTGTGGTGTTGGAGGAGAATACTGAAAGTGCCAAGGACTGCCAAAAGAACCAATAGATCTGTTTTGGAAGAAGTGCAACCAGAGTGCTCCTTGGAGGCCAGGATGGCTAAGCTTCGTCTCTCCTACTTTGGATATATTGTCAGGAGGGAACAGTCGCTGGAGAAGGATGTCATGCTGGGTAAGATGGAGGGTTAGAGAAAAAGAGGAAGACACCCAATGAGATGGATTAGCTAGGTGGCATCATTGATGGCGTCAAGTGTGGCAGTGGTAATAAGGTTGGCCCAGGATTGGACATTGTTTCGTTCTGTTGTGCATGGGGTCGCTATGAGTTTGTTCCAACTTGATGGCACCTGATAACAACAACATATCTCCAAAGAGACTGACTCAAGATATAACCTAGTCCTGCAGATTGCATCTGGCCTCGTTAACATCAAAGAAGTGAGGATGTGCAGCACATAGGATAATTACATCAGATCACGGCTGATAGCATCAGATCACATCATGGGAGTGACTGTATCATTGCATAACTGTGAAACCATTGAGAATTATGGCCCAGCCAAGTTGATACATATTGGCAGTAGGGGACACAGTTCAATTCATGTCAGGCAGGCCTCTATAGTTTTTTATGAGAAACATCTTTATCTCTTCTATGTTATCAGCCTTAGTTGAGAAGAAAGGTCTAGAACACTATTCAGATGGAATATTGTGACTACTGGTTGTACCACTCACTAATTGCCTAGGCTGATATCCTCAGGTATTACTGAAAAAGGGACAGGAATGACTCAACCTTTAGAATCATGGGTGAGTTTTGAGAAGATCGCTCTCAACATGGTGGAGGGCATGTTTATTTTCTTTTACTTATAAATGGAAAAGTTTAACACCAAAGGCATTCATCTCAGATGTAAGAATGATCAGCCAACATGTATTCCCAAGAAGTAAAAGGTTAGGGTGTAAACTATTTCTTCATAGAAAGAGAGTGTCAAGATATAAACAATTTGTTTCCAGGAAGAAAAAAATGTGTACATTACTATAATCATGCATAACCAAGCTGACTGGTGTCACTCACTGAAGTGGTAACGCCCTTCCTCCTAGCCATTTCAAAGAACTTCAAGTTGAAGCTCACCTTGTCTATGATAAGTTGTTAAACCCCCTACCTTTCCTTTTTTTTTTTTTTATGCATATATACCTCTCTCTACTTAAATGGTGGAGTGCTTTGTATTTTTACTTAGAATGGTACTGTAGGAAAATCACTAGACTACTAATCACAAGGCCAGCAGTTCAACCCACCAGCCACTCCTGAGAAATTCTATACTGCTATGAGTCAGAACTGAATCAATGGCGCTTAGCACAATAACAAGCTCATCTCAAGCTGTATTGTTCTTCAATAAAACTCCTTTTCTTTCACTCCTAATAAAGTAAAATTTTCTTCTTTGACATTGCTGGTGTCAAAATGGGGTTTCAAAGATATATGATGATCTCCCAGGCACCTGGGCATGGGTATAATATCTGCTGAACCACTTTGAGCTCTTCATTTCCATGAATTCTTGGGAATCAGCTAAAGTAAAAAGGTTCTCAAGTCCAAACTTCACTTCTTTGCATTGAAATAAGTGTCATTATAAAATGGCAAACAAATCTGTATTGGAGGAAGTACAGCCAGAATGCTCCTTAGAAACCAGGAAGACCAGACTTCATCTCTCATATTTCAGACATATTATTGGGAGGGACCAGTCCTTGGAGAAAGAAATTAAGCTTGGTAAAGTTGGGAGTAATCAAATAAAATAAAAAGAAGAAGAAGAAGAAGAAGACTCCTAACAAGATGGATTGGCACAGTGGCAGCAGTAATGGGCTCAGGAATAGCAATGACTGTGAGGTTGGCGCAGTACCTGGCAGTATTTGCTCTGTTGTGCATAAGGTTACTATGAGTTGGTACCAACTTAATGGCACCTAACAACAACAACAAACAACAAAATGGCGAATGCTATGTCTAGAGGAGATTTGAAGTCACCTTCTAGGATGAATGGCACTGTAGGATAAGCACTGAATTTTTTAACCACAATGTCAGCAGTTCAAACTTACCAGTGTCTCTGAAGAAGGAGGATGAGTCTTTCTGTTCCCATAAATATTTATGGCCTTATAAACCCTATGCAGGGTCACTATAAGTCTGAATTGAGTATATGGCAGTGAGTTTGATTTGTTTCATTTCTCTAATATTTACTGAATGAGTAAGTATTATAATCTCTTACTATGCATGGTATAAGGCTCTAGGATAAAACACTGAATTACAAAGTTGGTTTAACCACAAGATTGGCAGTTCAAGCTCACCAGCTTCTCCTTGGAAACCCTATACAGGGTTGTGATGAGTCAGAACTGGCTAAGCAGCACTTAACAACAACTACAACATTGTGCATGTCCTTGTTTGTCTGGTATAACCTCACTCTAGATAGTCTGGAAAATCAGTGACTACTTTAAGTTTCTTTTGATGTTTCTAAGTTGACTTTTCTGCAAAGGAAGTTAAAGAAACAAGGCTTCCAGATTGTACAGTCCCAGTGGGATGCCTATTTTGATGGGTATATTGGGTAAATTACTTCCATGCAGGACACTGCCTCTAACTTAAAGACGCAAAATAAAAAATTACAATGTCAAGTGTCAGCTCCCACCCCTTCTGCTCCTTTACCTGTTGTCAACTTCTTGCCTTCCTACTCTTCTGATAATACTATACTTTAACTCCCCTTTCCCCCTAAAACACCCACAAGTAAGTCCTTGTCCAAAATGCCCTTTAAAATTTCCTTCATCCACGATACCACAGATTCTACTCATATCACTTTTGCCCTATGGACATGCTCAGAACTGTATACTATTGTGAAGTATTTTTCTAAACTTCATGCTGATGTTAGAATCTGAAGAATTTAGAATCCTTGTTAAAACCTACTAGCCTGGGCTTTTCTGTTTATATCAACTTGTTCATGTGCTTATTGGCCCTAAGGAAGTCCAATTATAGCTAGAACAAACAAAATGGAAAGATCCCAAGGTTTTAACTATTGGTAAAATTGCCACCTAGCTAGTGGAAAACTCTCATGTCTTGAATAGAAAATTGTGAGAAACTATCCCAAAGGCCTTTTCTCCATTCATTGATTGAACTGAAATTCACTTTTATTAACAAACTAAAGATTAAAGTGTTTATGATGATCAGATTTTAGGCCTGAGGAACATTACTATGGGCATTAAGAAGATTCAGAAAGCAGCCAGGGCCCACCTCCTGCCCCTTCCTGAGCCACAATACTTCAGGAAATATACATGGACCCCTTTCCAAAAAAAAAAACCCACAAACAAACAAACAAACAAAACATTTTCTGAGCACTCTGGTTTCACTTTGACTGTGCCTGGTACCTCTGGTGGTTTCAATGCTGTTTTCATATCTGGTCTTATGATTTAGGAAAGTGACATCAGATAAACTGTGCCTGCTGTCAAGATAACCAACTTAGCTTACAAACTTTCCCACACTCTTAAAGATGAAAGGGTTTGTAAGGCTAATGAATAGAATGACTCTGAGATTGAAATAACTGCAATCTGCCAGTCAAAAGAAAAATACTAAACTGTCCAGTCCCACAAAAGTGGGTGCTTTTTGCTATTGTAAAAGACTTGGCCATAATAAAATAAATGTGTAAGTTGAAAAGTAAATAAAAGAAAATGCTACAACTTGATTTAGAATGAAGCAACTCCAGGGACAAAATAGAGACTTTTCCTGTGATGATTCTTAATCTGCAAGGGGAAATTACTTTATTATTAATGGAGAACCTTGCCAAATTTTAATTGACACTAGAGCCATCTTATCTGCTACTAACCTTATCTGTTTACAAAAAAAGCCCCTGCCCCAGAACAGTAAAACTTTAAAAACAGTAGTAGGTCACCAATTAGAAACAAACCTTGGTTCATTCCCAACCTGTTATGATATCTATTGATGCTATTAAGTACTTACATCATTTTTGTCAGTTCTGATATAATAGAAAGAGATCTTTTATATACATGAAATTGCCATTTTCAATTTAATGAAAAGGGGAAATATTATTGAATCAGCCTGGTATCCCGAAGTCAATAGAAAAGGACTTCAAATTCAATAGTATTCAGGAAGAATCCCTTTGCTATATTCAAACACTTTTCATGCTGTTCCAAAATTCAAGCTCATCTTCTCCTTTCTGACATCCTTTCCCTAGTTCCCGAGCCTTATGGACCACCACATCCACAGATGTAGGTAAAGTTTTGTCAACTGAGTTAATTCAAATATATGTATCTATACCTCTACCCCAAAATTTCCAGTATTTACTCAAATGTGAAGCAAAAGAAGCTCCCGCTATACAATATTTCCTTTTAAAAGCTTTAACTGCATCATTATACCAGCACTTGTAAAACTCCAGTTTAAAAAACAACAACAAATAAAAAGGATTAGAGATTTGTTTAAGATGTGCATGCAGCCAAGTGTATTTTAATCTTGGTATTTCCTAATGTTCATTTTTTACTTTCCATTGTGCCCTTGGTTGTGGATCTTTGCAGTCCCTTTTTTCAATATTCCTGTGTGTTCTGAAAGCCAATATTTGTTTGATTTTACTTGGGAAAAACCAACAATTTACCCGGATTGTAATGTCTCATATTTACTGATTGTTCCACCTGTTTTTATCAGATTCTGTATGTGGTTTTGCAGCATTTACCCTTTATAGACAACTTCACATTGCTGCAATATGTTGATGATTTACTAGTTTTCTCAGTCTCTCATCAAGCCTGACTTGATGACAGTATAACTTTCTTAAAACATCTGACTTTTGGTGGCATACAGAAAAAAAATTAAACTTGACTCAGTTTTCTGTTAAATATTTCTGAAGAAGTCATCTCTATTGATCCTAAATGGAAGAAAGTTATTTTTGTCTTTCCTTTGCCCAAAGCAAATAAATAGTTATGGCAGTTTCAAGGGCTCTGAGGATATTGTTGAATCTGAATTTCCAATTTATTTTTGTTGATAAACTTTACACAAATGTTTCAGAAGTCTCTGAGCTGGATCCATTCCAAATTGCAACAGAAGATCTACAGGCCATAGTTCAATTAAAATGGGCTTTAATGAACATTCCCACTGTAGATTTTCTTAATTACTACCTAGATTTTCCCTTACTTGTACATGAAGTATCTGGAAACTTTTATACAGTAACTCAAAGACATGGAAAACAACAGAGATCTATAGGTTTTTATATCCTACAGTTTGATGCCCCCTGCATCTGGGGATACCTTCCTTTCCCTAAAACTATGGCCACTACTTCCAAACTAGTGGAAAGCATGCAGATGTGGTGATAATCCAAAATCTTTTAGATGTCTGTATATCTCATGATGTGTCTGTCTTACTTAATTTTACTTGACACAACATATTTCTGCCAGCTGATTTACCTCCTGTAAAGTTCTCCTTTTGGATACATCTAACAGGTTTTTTTTGGCCTGTTTAAATACAGCTACTCTTTCTCACTTTCCTACACATAAATGTCTGGAATTAATTGAGAATTTTCAAAATCTCAGAAAGATTTGAAAGAGATCCTTTTAATTAATTCTGATTTAGTTTTCTTGGTGGATGGTTTGTATTTAAAACCCAATCCAATTACTCCTCAATATCAAGCTACATAGCTGCACAAGACCTTTTTAAAGTGTTGAAGAGTAAAGATGTCAGCTTGAGGACTAAGGTGCGCCTGACCCAAGCCATGGTATTTTCAATAACCTCATATGCATGCGAAAGCTGGACAAAGAATAAGGAAGACCACAGAAAAATTGATGACTTTGAGTTATGGTGTTGGAGGAGAATATTGAAAGTGCCATGGGTTGCCAAAAGAACAAACAGATCTGTGTTGGAAGAAGTGCAGCCAGAGTGCTCCTTGGAGGCCAGGATGGACACACTGTCTCTCATACTTCAGACATATTGTCAGAAGGGACCAGTCACTGGAGAAGGATATCATGTTTGGTAAGGTGGAGGGTCAGAGAAAAAGAGTAAGACCCTCAGTGAGATGGATTGGCACAGTGACAGCATCAATGGGCTCAAGCTTGGCAACAATAGTGAGGTTGGCCCAGGATCAGACAGTGTTTCATTCTGTTGTGCACAGGGTTGCTGTGAGCTGGTACCTACTCAATGGCACCTAACAACAACAACATCAAGTTACATGCACTGTTACTAGTATGGAAGTCCTTGAAAGGCAGACTCTCCCAAAAGCCACCTCAGTCCAACAAGCTGAATTCATTTTCTTCATTAGAACTTTGCATAACTGCTTCAGGAAAACATGTTAATATTTTTATGAGCAGTACCTATTGTTTGGGAGTGGTATATAATTTTAGGATGTTATAGAAACAATGAGGGTTTTTAACAACTTTTGGAAATGCCATTAAAAATAGAAATTTATTAGTTGAATTTCTAGACACTCAATTATTTCCCTTTGAAATTGCTGTGATAAAATACAAGCTTCCTAACTAAAAAGAGTACCCCAAAGTGAATAAATTGGAGGAAATATTCATGCTGATTTTTTCCAAACAAGCTTCATTTATGATAATTAAACTCTCCAAATTTGTCTATTGATAACGCCACCATACTTGAATTAATTTTAGGAAAACTTTTAAAACACAAACAATTAGCCTAATGAGAAAAAATCAAGGGAAATTCAAGATGTTCCTAAGACCTTGCCACTAAATTGTGGGCTTGGCCTAATAAGAAAACAATCTTACCCAAGTTCTTGAATATTCCCATGATGTGAGCCTTATGTGAAGATTCCCTCATGGGGCTCAATTTTCAGCAAAACAATACATAGGTCTATAATGTGAACTGTAACACTAGGAATATTGAATATGGTTAAAATAACCAATTGTTTAAGATCAAAAGCCAGCATTTGCCCAAGGACAACATTTAGAAGGCAGGAATGGTTAAGCGAGAAGGAAGAATGGAAACTTATCCCAGAGGAAGTATTATAAATGATATTACACTGCGGGATTATAATCAATAACATAAAACAAAATATGTATTCGTTGTTTAATGGAAAACTGATTTGCTCTGTAAACCTTCACCCAATTCATAGTAAAGTATAAAAAGAAGATTCACATATATGATAGGAAAAAATTATTGCGGTCTTAAGAAAGTATTGTTTGGGAGAGATTTTTGAGGCTGCTCAACATGTTGCCCCCATTGCCCTATTTGCCCTCACTTTACTGGAAAGGACCTTAACATCCTACTTGGGCAAAACTTTTACTTTCCTGACTTATGCTTGAATTGCAGCTAGAGTTTAGTCAGCTCCCACTTTTCAAATGGTTAAATTGTGTGTTAGTAATGATTTGTGGATTTTCTCATTGGGTAGAAGCATTCCCCTGTCACTGTACTACTGAAGTTTTGTATAAAAGAAACTTTTTGAAAACTTGGTATTTACCTAACAAAAATGCAAGAAACAAAATAACAGCAACAAAGAACCCCACAAACAACTCCTTGCCATCGAGTCACTTCAGACTCATAACAACCCTTTATAGGATTTCCAAGACTATGAATCTTTATAGGAACAGAAAATCTCATATTTCTCCCATGGAGTGGGATTGAACTGCAGACATTGTGGTTAGCAGTCCTGTATTTACCCTATAGTGCCACCAGTTATCCTTTGATACCTACATGCTGTTTTTGTTGTTAAGTGCCATTGAGTCAGTTTTGTCACATAGCAGCCCTATATAGGGTTTCTGAGGAGTGGCTAGTTGGGTTAGCAGCCCAGTGTCTATTCTACAGTGCTACACAGAACCCCTTGATAGCTATGTAGGTAACTTCATTAAAGACACAAATAAAAAATCTTTGTGAAATGTTAAATTTGTCCTGGACAAAAATTCTTCTATTAATTTTTAAAAATTCTTAGGTGCACACCATTTAGATCTCAAAAGCTTTGTTGTTGTTAGTGCCATTAAGTTGGTCTCAACTCATAATAACCTTACATACAGCAGAAAGAAAAACTACCTGATCCTGCCACGTCCTCACAGTCAACTCTATGTTTGATTCATTGTTGCAGCCACTGTGCCAATCCATATCACTGAGGGTTTTCGTATTTTTCACTTGCCCTCCAGTATACCAAGTGTGATGCCCTTTTTCAGGGACACATTCAAAAGTACATGACATTAAGTCTCACCATCCTCACTTCTAAGGAGAATTTTGACTGTACTTTTTCCAAGACAGTTTTATTGTTTATTCTACTTGTAGTCCATTGTGTATTTAATATTTGTCACCAGGATCATAATGCAAAGGCATAAATTCTTGTTCAGTTTTAGTTATTCATTGTCCAGCTCTCACATATATAGGTTGTTGTTGTTGTTCAGTGTCGTTGAGTTGGTTCTGACCCATGGTGTCCCTATCATGATTTGGGTCAGGTGCACTTTAGTCCTCAAAGTGACATCTTTGCTTTTTAGTACTTTAAAGAAATCTTTTGTTGCAGATTTGCTCAATGCAATGTATTATTTAGTATCTTATATGCAGTTGCCATGAGAATTGATTGTGGATCCAAATAAAAATCAAATCCTTGTCAGCTTCAATAGCTCTTCCATCTATTATGATGGTACATATTGATGTGGTGCTATAGGATCAGCACTGGTCTGCAAACCACAAGGCTGACAGTTCAAACCCATTAGCTGCTCCTCAGAAACCCTATACAGGGTTTCTATGCTCAGCATTTCAAGGCGTTTAATTGTTGCATATGTGGTGACCTCTTAAACTCAAGTCAGCATGGCCTTTCCTGGTGGGTCTTTTGACTACAGGAATCTGATTGGATTGCTCTTGATTTCTTGATACAAATACAATGAAGAAATAGGTTGTTACTACAGGAAATCACTATTAGTTTATTTTCTATTGTTAAACGGCCTTTTATTTTCAGATCTGAATAAATACACTTTTCCAAGTACAGATAGCTAAAAATATTCCAAACACATAAGTGTTGTTGTTGTTACGTGCCATTGAATTGCTTCTGACTCATAGCGACCATGTATAGGGTTTCTAAGGAGTGTCTTGTGAGCTTGAACCACTGACTTTGCAGTTAAAACCAACTTTGCAGTTCAGCTCATTAACCCACAGTGATACAATAAGGAATCCAGAAAACCACAAAAATAGTATTCTTTATATTATAGATCCATATCAACAACTGTGGGGTGGGTTCATCTGGTTAACTCTCTAAGTGAGGAAGCTAAGTCAGGTTGCTTCCTTTTGCTGAGAGCAATCCAACTACATCCACATAAATAACCCCACTGTCATCAGATCTATGGGATGGCTTTTAATGTCTAAATGTGCATCAGTTGTAAATTCACAAGTTACTGATTAATTCATCACCTACTAGATACAGTACTCAGGTATTTATTGGGTAGTCCCTAAAGGTACCATTTGGCTATGTGGAATCCAACTTTGGCCCTGCTTTGGCCATATTGATTTGGAAGATGCATACTGAACCTAAACTGGACTCTTAACTGAATTCTCTTTACCAGCGAATGTTCCCATATTAGGAGTTCAATGGTATCCTTCGGTGTTTCATTGGCTTCATCATTTACTGGCAGTATTTTCACCTTAAAGATATTATGGCACATATAGAAATATTAATCAAACATATACACACTGCCATAAATGACAGTGCCTACAGGCTTTAAAATATCAATATCAAATATAAATGAGAAATGTAGTACTCTAAAGTAGAATGACCCTTGACAGTCTCACTGTAGTGCTCAGGATCGGGCAGTGTTTCATTCTGTTGTGTATAGAGTCATTATGAGTTTATATCAACTTGATGGTACCTAACAACAACAACAACAACAACAATTTAAAAATGCTGTTTTGCATTAGTTCTACACATTTTATCAAATAAATTGTGTGCTTCAAAACTAGTTGACCCTTCACATAAAATTACGTGGTTTTAACCAATGATCATGTTGTTTAATCATTTGCCTTTTGTCTTCCATGGTATGTTTTACATTGCCAGCTATCATTTTGCCCTGCCTGAGAAACGTCCCTCAAATGTGGGCTTGTCTGCTAAGAAGTGTTTTATAAAGATGTACTCACGCTCCTCGCCTTCCTGGCTGGCCGCACGCCTGCAGTGTGCACTGAAGATGGCGGCTGCTGCTGGAAGGTTGCTCCTGGCCTCGGTGACCCGGCATGCGAGCACCATTCACCTCTGCAGCCCTTAGGCCTTCTGCTCCTGGAAAAAAGTGTTTTACCAGCGGGTTGTGGTCTGGGCATCCTCAAGCAAAATGCTCCTTTAGCACCACACCTTTGTGTGTCTTACAGAAATTGTGGCTTTTAGTGACAAAGCCAACGAATTTCACCATGTGAACTCTGGAGGCATTGCTGTTTCGGTGAATTCCCACTTTAGCCATCTTGCCTGGATAAATACACCACGGAAGGACGGCGGTCTGGGCCACATGAACATCCCACTCTTGTAAGATTTAACGAAACAAATTTCCCGAGACTACGGCGTGCTGTTAGAAAACCTGGTCTTGCACACAGCAGTCTCTTCATCATTGACCCCAACGGAGTCATCAAGCACCTGAGTGTTAATGATCTCCCCGTGGGCCGGAGCGTGGAGGAGACCCTCCACTTGGTGAAGACGTTCCATTTCGTGGAAGCCCATGGAGAAGTCTGCCCAGAAAACTGGACCCCTGATTCCCCGACAATCAAACCAGACCCGACTGCTTCCAAAGAATGCTTTGAAAGAGTCAATCAGTAGGTCATCCCGTGTGCACCTGTAGCTGCGTGTGCCAGTGGAGAACCCCACGGTGGGCTCACTGCTAGCATTTCCTAGATGACAGCTTTGTTTAGTACATTGGCTATGGCTTTGTAAACATGACTAATTAGAATGTCTATCTCACCTCCTCCTTGGATCATGTCTTCAATGAGAAAAAAAAAACACTTGGTATGCTTAGCCTCACTTGCACCTTTGTGTACGCCAGAGTAGCACAGCCAACGTTGGAAACTTTTGATCAAGGTCCCGAAATTCTCTACTGGAACGTCATTGTATCAAGTGGAATATCCTTGTAAGATACCAGAGATCACTGTTTTAAGTTGTTAGCATTAGCAGTGTATGTACTTTTGGGATGGGTGTGGATGTGATAAAAACTAATGTGAATCATGTTTTGAAAATTCTGATGGTGACCAAATGACTTAACTGATCACACGTGATCTCCGCTCTTGAGATCATGATTACATGCTGGTTTTATTCAGTGTACTCATTAGTTGACTTAGTTTTTCTGTATTCATTTGTAGAGATTGATTGGTGTGATTATCAAGGATATTTATTAAGTCCAGGGATTGCATTTTGAAACCACTGTAATCATTTTCTCTCTTGTGCTAAATGTAAAGTATATAATAAATTAACATATTTTAAAGCAAAAAAAAAAAAAAAAAAAAGATGTACTCACCCTGAAGATGAGGCCTATGAGCTCAGCAAGGTGAAAAAAATTTTTTCTTTATGAACCAAAGTTCCTTAAGAAAACAGACAAAGTTCTTGCAAAAGAAAGGCTGCTCTAATTTGAGTGACTAACACCTCCTGGTGTAGCTCTGTAAGATAAACACTGGACAGCTAACTATAAGGACGGTGGTTCAAATCCACCAGCAACTCCTTAGAAACACTATATAGAGTCTCTATGAGGTGGAATTAACTGGATAGCACTTAACAGCAAGAACAACAATGTCTCCTAGCAGAGGCTTTATAAAAAGGAAGACAAGTAAACAGAAAAGTTTCAAACTAGAGGTACTCAGATAAGATGCAGGAAGCAAAAAGGTAGGATATAAACCATTTGTTCACAGGAAGGATGTGTCAAAATATAAACAATCTGTTCCCAGCAAAAAATGTGTTCATGACTACAATCATGTATAACTCAATCAGCTGTTGGCACACACCAAGGTTGTAACACAAAGCCTTCTAGCCAAGAGGCCAAACTTCACATTTCAAAGAACTTCAAGGTGAAGCTAATCTTATCTTTAATCAATCATTAACCCTTCCTTTCCTTTGTTCTCTAAGTATATAGACTTCTCTCTCCACTTGAACAGTGAAGTGCTTTGAATTTTTACTTAGTGCTGTCCAGTATGATTCCTCAGTAAAATTCCTTTTCTTTCATTTCTAAAAGATTTTCTTCTTTGACAAACTTTAGTCCCGTTTTTCTTGCCCCTTCACTTCCAGACTGAAATTGTGACATTGTGCCAATTCTGGCTATGACATGAAGGCAGGAAAAAGCAAAAGGGAGAGCTTTAGGGCTTTTTTTCCCCCTTTTCTTTTTTTATCTTTACTGGCTCTGGAAAAAGGTTTTTTGTCTCTTCTGACTTCTGCTTCTGGACAGTCTTCATGTGCTTACCATTTCACTTAACCCATTGTTCTTTGCTAGTTTGCATTTAACTTCTTTTATATCTCAAAAGAGATTAACTAAAGACACACCCTACACTAATCCTCTTCTAGTATCATAACAAAGATAATCCATTTCCAAATGGAATTAGTTGGAAGCATAAATTTTAGGATTTACAACACTCACATGAACCATCACTTATTTTGAGAGGACATAATTTAATTCATAACACTCCACCTTTTGATCTCTGAAAATCCATGTCCTCACCACATGCAAAACACATTTACTCCATCACATCATCCCAAAATCAACTCCAGGTCAAAACTTTTATCTTCTGAATCATTGAAGCCAATTGGGATTTTATTACAGATATCCTGGGACAAAATTTCTCTTCATCTGTGAACCTGTGAAATCTAGATAAAAAGTTATGTATTTCCAAAGTACAGTGGTTGAGTCAGTGTAAGGCAGACATTTCCATTACAAGTGGTAGAAACTCGAGAACAAGAAGGGGTAACAGGAACTAAGCAAGTATAAAACTTAGAACAACATTTTACATTAACTCTCAAGCCTTGAAAATAATGCTTTGTTCTCTGAGATCATTTGGACAATGGCTCAGATAGTCCAGACTCTGGGTGCCGGCTTTATTTTTTGGATTCTGGGTGGAGGCACCTCATCCCTAGGTTTTAGTTCCACCAACCAGATGCTCTGAGGTACCAACACTGCTCCCTTTGTGTTAGGTGGTCCCATTCTCTTAGTTCATTTGAGTGGAAACCTCATTCACTTGGCCTGATCTTCTGCCTTTTGGGCATGGCAGACCTGCCTTCTCAGCTTTGGGCAGTGGCCCCGTCCTCTGGCACACTTTAATAACAGCAGCAGTCCCACTTTCTGGAACTGAGTTGGCAAAGATCCAGCCCTTTAAACTCAGGAGACTATGGCCCTACTCTTTGAAATCAAGAAGGCCCTGTTTCCTCTACTTCTTCCAAGAGTTCTGTTGATTTCTGGGCTACTCCAGGCATGGTCCTTTTAATTTCTGAGAGGATCACAGATGTAACTGCTCTGTTTCCTGCCTGTAGGATTTCAAGAGGTAGACAGTGTTCTTTTTTTTTTTCTTTCTCTGTCCCTTTCTGTCAAAGATGATGAATTTTCTGTGGTGGTACTTGGTTAGCTCCATTAAATAACAAGCTTAATTCATATACCATTCATTCCACATTCTGATTATTAATGGATGTTTTCAGTTATTTCTTTTCTGAGTCGAGTTATATCAACAAATGAAGATCCACAAAGCTTTGCTTCATCCATGTTATTAAGGTTAACCCTATTTTGAGGATGCAACTCTTCCTCTATTGTATTTTGAGTGCCTTCCCACTTGAGGGACACATTCATTCCATTGCTGTTCATAAGGTTTTTATTGGCTAATCTTTCCGAAGTAGATCACTTCTCTTCCTTCTTCTTAGTCTGTCTTAATTTGGAAACTCCAGTGAAATCTGTCCACTATGGGTGACCCTGCTGGTATTTGAAATATTGGTGACATAATTTCCAGCATCACAGCAATACATAAACCATCACAGTTTGACAAACTGACAGACAACACATTATGACAAACTTCTGGACTTGACACACTATAGTGAGACTGTGATAGCCTCTTATAATGCTTTTCAGATGAAGACCTTATGGGGAAAGAGGTGAGAATTACCAAGAGCCTTTTATACCTTAAAAGGCTCTTGGTTGTTTTCAAGCCTAACTTCCTCATTTGGTAGATGAGGAGACACAAGTGCCAAGAAGTTCCATGATTATTCCAAAATCTCACACCTCGTCAGTAGCAGATCCAGGACGTGACCTAGAGTAGCTCATGTTGTACTAAGAAATCAGCGTCTTCTGTAACCTAGTGGAAGTAAGTGAAATTACAGAGGGATTTCCAGAAAAGGAAAGGAGAAAAAGCCTAGGACTAAACATTGCCTTTGTAAGGAGCTCTGGTAGCGTAGTGGTTACGAATCGGGCTGCAAACCTTAAGGTCAGTGGTTCGAAACTAGTATATCTGCCCATAGACTTTACTTGAATTAGATGTTAAGAATAACATATAACTGGCTTAATGTGTGGACTTGGGTATCTCCAACAACTCTGAAGATCTGTGCTTCCAGAGAAGTAGGCCATTTGAATCTGTTGTTCTGAGGAGTGGCTGGTGAGTTTGAATTGCAGAGTGTGTGGCTAACAGTCCAATGCTTATCCTACAGCACCACATAGTAACTAATACAACTAATACAGAGACTGGAGAAGTAAACTGAACGACATTCTTTGGAAGAATGGACCTCAGCTATTAGACACAGCATTGCATATAAATAACATCTGTTAATGAGTAAATGGAGTTCTGGTGTGGCACTGTAGAATGAGCGCTGGACTGCAGATCAAAAGTTTGGTCATTCAAACCCACCAGTTGCTCCTTAGAAACCCTATACTGGGTCACTATGAGTCAGAACAAACTCAGCAGCACACAACAACAACATTAATGAAAAAATAGAGTCAGGAGCAAATCATTATATAAAAGAAACTTCTTCCATGAGTCCAGACATAGGACTGGTTCATTTTACATCTATTATGTGTCTATGCATATGATATTAGAAAACTATATGGCACATATTACAAACAAAACCAGTTGCTGTCAAGTCAGCTCTGGGTCATGGAGACTCCATGTATATCAGAATAGAACAGTGCTTCATAGGATTTTGAATGGCTGATATTTTGAGTCACCTTGGGGTGGACTTTAACCAATCTTTTAGGTTAAAATGTGTTAACTGTGTTGTTGTTGTTGTTGTTAAGCGCTGTCGAGTCAGTTCCAATCCATGTTGTTGTTGTTGTTATGTGCCGTGGAGTCGGTTCCGACTCATAGCGACCCTGTACAGGGTTTCCGAGGCTGTAAATCTTAACGGGAGCAGAAAGCCTCATCTTTCTCCCGCGAAGCAGCTGGTAGTTTCGAACTGTTGACCTTGTGGTTCGCAGCCCGATTCGTAACCACTACCCATAGCGACCCTGTATAGGGTTTCTGAGGAGCAGCTGGTGAGCTTGAACCTTGCAGTTCAAATGGCTTTGCAGTCTGGTACATTAACCCACAGCGCCACACCAGGACTCCGTACCACCCAGGAAGTCTATGGCATGTGTTTTCATTGTTGTTAGTTGCTAGTTGATGTTGGAATTGATTTTGACTCATGGTGACCCCGTGTGTACAGAGCAGAACTGCTCCATCAGGTTTTCAAGATGGTAAACTTTTGGAAGCAGATTGCCTGGTCTGCCTTCCAAAGCATCACTCGATGGCTTCAAACTACTAATCTTTCAGCTGTCAAGCACTTACGTGTTTGTACCACCTGAGGACTCTTCATTGGCATATAGCAGTGATTCTGAAAACTGAAGCAGTAGTGAACATCACTGATGTGTCATCCCTGACTGTTCAGAGGTAGCACTAAGAGGACTGGTATTATCAAGACTCACACTGCATAGTGCCGATGTCTTTAAAATGGGATGTTGGGGTAGAAACTTGATTCTCAATTTTACTGAAAGAGAGGGGAGAAGAGTTCTATGAGAACTAACAGATATATATTATGGAGGAGGGCACAAAATCAGTATGAATTTAAAAATAAAGGTAGAGTTTAACAGTTCGCCTGTCTCTCCAGTCCTTTCTCAAATTGTAAGTTTACACCCTACTGCTGTTAATGTTGGTGAGGTAGTTTAAAAAGATACCAGTTCTTAGACACTGCTATCAAGAAGCCATCTGGCCTTGGAGCACCTACTTTTACTTAGCTCCTCTGAGCGAAAAGAATTTGAGACAGGAAAGGGAGCGAGGAAGCAGACTATACAATATGATACCCGAACTCCTTTTTGGCAATAAAAGCCTGTGAAGTTTTGTTTTTTATTTTGTTTTACTTTGGAACACAGGATTTAAGTAATGGAACCACAAACCAAAAGATGTTTAATGAGTTTGTTTGTAGTAACTTAACCTCAGTTCTGGGATCTACAGACAGTCCTTGTGATCTGCATATCACCTTCAGTACTTAAAGTAATGCAAATAAGTAGAGCTATTTTGCTAATTAGAGGGATTATACTGAAAAGCACCAGGTCTCAAGAAGGAAGAATAAGGGAATGAAATTCATTGAGATGAGGTCAGTGAAGGCTGGAGGTCTGTGGGTAATTGTTCAGTAGCTGCCTGAGGAGCAGTTTAGCCTAAAAACGAAATGGGATGGAAAACCTGAGGCTGATATTCTCTTTAGGATGGCTTACAACTACTTTGTTCCAGATGTTTTTACCTATTCCCACAGAAACCACATTCTTTTTTGTGCACAACACATCTTTCCACATGTATTCTAAATACTTTCTTCCCTACTTTGTTTATGAGCAACTGATTTCCAGTAATTACACTTTTCTTCTATATTTGCAACCCCCAGGGTGGTGCTGTAGGATAAGCACTGGACTTCTAACTGCAAACAAGGTAGGAGGTTCAAACCCTCTAGCCTCTCCTATACAGTGGCAATATGAGTCAGAACAGGCTTGACAGCATTAACAGCAACAATAATCCTGTTAACTTCTTCTATCAGTCCTGGTGTGGCATTGTGGGCTAATGCATCAGACTGCAAAGTCATTTGAACTGCAAGGTTGGTAGTTCAAGCTTACCAGCTGCTCCTTGGAAACCCTGTACAGGGTCCCTATGGGTTGGAATCAACTCAATGGCACTTAACAACAACAACATCTACATTAAAGATGGTGAGCTTTTTCTCAGTGCCATTGAGTTGATTTAGACTCATGGTGACCCCATGTGTACCAGAGTACAGCTGTACTCCGTGGGGCTATATGGCTGATTTTTTTTTTTTTTTTTTTTTTTTTTTTGAGGCGCCTTTGGGTGAACTTAGACCTCCAATCTTTAGGTTAGTAGTTGAGAGAGTTACCCGACAAAACATCCCTCTTTTCTTGTCTTGTTGTTTTTAAGTGCCATCAAGTTGGCTCTGACTCGCAGTGACCCTATATAGGGTTTCTGAGGAGTGGCTGGTGAACTTGAACTGCCAACCTTGCAGTTCAAACCAATCTTGCAGTACAGTGCATTAACCTGTAGTGCCACAGCAGAACTCATTGTCTTGGTCCCTTCTAAAAACTCATTGCTGAGGAGTTGATTCCAACTCATAGAGATACTATAGACCAGAGTGGCCCTGTCTCATTGGGTTTTCAAGGAGTCCTGGTGTGGTGCTGTGGGTTAATGTGCCAGACTTCAAAGTCGTTTGAACTGCAAGGTTGGAGGTTCAAGCTCACCAGCTGCTCCTCAGAAACCCTATAAAGGGTTGCTATGGGTCGGAACCGACTCAATGGCACTTAACAACAACAACTTTTACAGAAGCCCTGTCTTTCCCCCACGGAGCAGGTTTAAATTGCTGACCTTTCTTTAGCAGCCAAGTGCTTAATCACTGTGCCACCAGGTTTCTGTCTCCTATTTATAGTCAAATCACTTGAATTTTCATTTTCTTATCTGCCACTTAGTGATTAACCAATAGCAATCCAGCATCCATTCCTCCCTCAATGGAAACTGTTCTCTCTGAGGTTACCCAAGATGTCCTTGTTCCTAGACCCAGTGAGCATGTCTCATTCCGGATCTCACTTGACCTCTGGCAGTATTTATCACTTTGGCCACTTACATTCCACTCTTTGGGTATCCTTTTCTCCTATCTTCTGTCTCAGTTTGGCTCATTTTGTGCTCTTTATCCGGCATCATCAGTTTTTTTCTTTACCTCATGTTGACAGATGTTTCCCCATAACTTGAAAATTCATAGTGCAAATCAGGTATAGTACACTCAATTTTAACTGCAGAACATTAAGATTCATATATTAGCACAGAGGGGAAGTGGCACCACATGCAGGAGAAAAATTGATTTTCCAAAGCAGAGTCGATTACAGTTGCTGCCAGAGCAGTTGGATTGTCTGTGTGGGTTTTCTTTTATTGGCCATTGATAGTTGTGACTCATTAGTGGTTGTGAACAATGCTGCAGTTAGTTTTTATTTGGTGCTAAAAATATATACCAATGGTGATACTGTTACCTGCTGTTGAGTTGACCCCTAACTCAGGCAGACCTGAGTTAGGGGTCAATGGAACATAACACCGCACCATCCTATACCATACCCAAGATTGGATATAAATTGGCTCATTATAATCCATAGTGTTTTCATTGGTTTATTTACAGAAGTAGATTGTCAAGTCTCTGTTCATAGTCTCTTTTAATCTAGAAGCTACACTGAAATGTATTCATCATTTTACACAAATTCTCACTGATAAACATGTGGTGGCTGCATTGCATATAAGGTGAAGTGATTGTCAATCTCCCTCAGTGTTCTTGTTTTTTCCAGTGATTCCTACTCACAGCAACCGTATGCACAACAGAACATAACGCTGCCCAGTCCTGCAGCAGTCTCACAACTGGAAAATGTGGATCGTCACTTGTGTCAATCCATTTTGTGGGGGTTCCTCCTCATTTTCACTGACCCTCAAGTTTCCCATGTATAATGTGTTTTTACAGGGACTTGTCCCTTTTGACAACATGTCCAAAGTATGAGTGATGAAGTGTCACCATCCTTGCTTCTAAGGAGTATTCTGGTTGTACTTTTTCTATGATAGGTGATTATTCTATCTGTCCATGGTAACTTCAATATTCTTCTCCAACACCATAACTCAATTGTGTCAGTTCTATGATCTTCCTTATTCATTGTCCAACTTTTACATGTATGTGAGATGATTGAAAATATCATGACTTGGTCAGGTGACCTTAATCCTCAAACCGACATTGTTGAAAGTGAGAATTCTATCACTGACCTACCCTTCCCCTACTCAAAGGTGATAAAACAGTGGGAAAACATTCTCATTCCCAATCTCTTCTATTTTTTGTTGTTTCATTAAAACAATTTTCCACTTGTTTGTTTTATTTTTAAATGGAAAACAGTCAAAGGTAGTGACTAAGAAAATGTACAATGAATCAGTTTTCCTGGGGTTGAATCCAGGCTCCATCAAGAAAAATGTAAAGTAGTATAACCTCTACCTCAGATACTTCATTTGTAAAATGAAGACCATAATCATGTTTATTTCATAGAGTTATGAAGAGTCAATGACATAGTCTTGTAAGGTATTAGCACAATGCCTGTTGTTGCTGTTGTTAAATGCCATTGAGTCAGTTCTGACTCATAGCGATCCGATACGGGATTTCCAAGGAGCAGCTGGTGGGTTTGAACTGCCTACTTTGCAGTTCAAACCGACCTTATGGTGCTTATCCCATAAGGTGCCACTCCACTGCCACACCAGGACTCTACACAATGCCTTGTTGTTGTTGTTGTTAAGTGCCATTGAGTCGATTCCGACCCATAGCGACACTGTGACCCTGTGTAGGGTTTCCAAGGAGCAGCTAGTGAGCTTGAAGCACCGACCTTGCAGTTCAAACAGCTTTGCAGTCCGGTGCATTAACCCACAGTGCCACACCAGGACTCCACAATGCCTAGCAGAAAATAAATAAAACATTTTACTGGAAAGCAATTTTTGTTAGTTCAAGTTTTCTTAGGGAAACAACTACTTATGATAGTAAGACAAGCTGTGTCATGGCATTTGCTTTGACCTTTTTACTATTGAAGGGGGGGGCAGAAAGGGCACGAATCATGATTAATTTTTATGCCATATTTATGAACAGCTAAGATTTCTCCACTTTGCTTCTCAGAGAGGAATAAGGGTCAATGGCATAAAAAATTTGGACTCACTGAAAAATAAACACTTCCTGAAGCTTAATTTAGTTGAGATCAAATAGACTGACCTCTTTGGAGAGGCCCTGCCTGCAAAGCTCCACAGGCAGGCATGTAGTACATGTGGATTCCTCCACACCTCCCACTCCCAAGTGACAGCAACTGGTCTGTGGAGTGGCCAAGGTGAAATGTTTCTCCAGTGAATTTGCCAGGAAGATAAGAAAAACATTCCAACAGCTAACATGTTACCCAAATGGCAGGTCACCTCATCTTCAGATCCACTCATTTCTTGATGGCAAAGCACACCACCATGGATAGCTTTGGGCTTATGGAAAACGTGGACACCAGAAAAGTTAGCGTTCTTCAGAAGCTTCAAGTTGATATTGGTACTAATAGTTCTGATTTATAAAAAAGAAGTTGTTATAAGATATATTTGGCTGTTTACTCTGAAAGATCCTACAGTGTGTGTGTGTATGTGTGTCTGTGTGCATGGGCACCTGCCTCTTCCTTGAAATAAGCAAGCGATTATAACTTCCAAATTATATCAGTCAGCCATTTGAATTAGGTCTCAAATTCCTCTCCTTAAGAAATAGAGTATTTTTCCCACTAGTCTGGCATGCTATTTCCTAGTTCTTCTACTTCAAAATACATTCAATACAGGTGTAACTTAAGAGAAGTTTAAAAATCTATATTCTGCAATACAGAGCTTGGAACTTTTCCACATTAAAAAAATTATATATATACACACATATATGTTGTTGTTAAGTGCCGTTGAGTCGGTTCTG
>NW_006408591.1:2565829-2568586 GCF_000296735.1 Chrysochloris asiatica
GTTCGAGTTGGTTCCGACCTATAGTGATCCTATATCGGGTTTCCGAGAAGCGAAACCGACCTTGTAGTCTAGTGCTTATTATGCTCCACACACTTGAGTTCACTCAGAAAAGACACTGCTAGTTAAAGTGCAGTCCTAGAGTGAAGATCAATATGACTCACTTGAAAAGTTATCAAAGGGGCACATAGTAAATTAACTTCAGTTAATTTTTTAAAGAAAAATAAAACATTTTGTCTATCTAAGAAAAAAGAGCAGGGAATATATAAACCCCCAAGCCCACTGCTATTTAGTGGATTTTGACTCATAGCAACCTTATAGGACAGAATAGAACTGATCCATAGGGCTTCTTAGGAGTCCTGGGGTGGCGGCGCTGTGGGCTAATGCGTCAGACTGCAAAGTCGTTTGAACTGTAATGTCTGTGGTTCAAGCTCACCAACTGCTCCTTGGAAACCCAATACAGGGTTGCTATGGGTCGGAATCGACTCGACGGCACTTAAAAACAACAACAACATAGGGCTATAAATCTTTATGGGTGAAGACGACCTCATCTTTCTTCCTTGAAGTAGCTTGTGGGTTTGAACTGCTACCCTTGGTTAGCCATCAAACACTTAACCCACTCTGACATTAGGGCTCCCCTTTATAGCACTATTAAATGAATACAATTGAATACAATATGGCGTCCTGGTGTGGCGCTGTGGGTTAATATGCTGGACTGCAAAGTTGATTTGAGCCCAAGGCCTGCGCTTCAAGCTCACCAGCCACTCCTGGAAACCCTATACAGGGTTGCTATGAGTCTCGCTATGAATCAGACACAACTCGATGGCACACTACAACAAGAACAACAAGAACAAAATAGTAAAAATTTGAAAATAAACAAGTATGTATCCAGCAAGCAACCATTGTGGATGACAAAGAGGGGTGAAAACAAAAAAAGAAGGGACAGAGGAGAGAAAAAGTAAGACATACATTAGACATACCTATTTTCAGAATATAGCATTACTGTCTATTATTTTTTAAAGAGGGTTTTTACATTTCTTAAGTGGAGTCCTTGTGCGATGTTATAGAATAAACACTGGTCTGGTAACCACAAAGTCCATGGTTCAAACCCACCAACCAGTCCTTCAAAATCCTCTACAGTGTCATTATGAGTTGGAACCAACTCCATGGCACTTAACAACAAGAGGAGTTCAGGTGGGGCTGCAAGATAAGCACTGGTCTGCTAACCACAAGGTGGGCAGTTCAGACCTACCAGTTACTCTGCAGGAGAAAGATGAGGCTTTCTACCGCTTTAAAGATGTACAACCTTAGAAAACAGGCTCACTAAGAATCTGAATCAACTTGACTGCAGTGCTTTTTGCATTTCCTAACTCCAGGCCGAAATGTGGACATTACGTTTGGGATACTGGCTCTGTGGCTTAATGAGGTTTAGTAAATGATCAAACAGAGTCCATGCAGTATGAGTTCTGTTCTGTGGTAGATTCTGTTTGATATGGAAGTTAACTGAACTAAGTAGGCAGAAGATGAAGACTGAATGGCAACTGAGATTGAATTTTCTTTATGTATTTTCTTATTGCTTTATTTGTTGCAATAAGCAGAAATTGCTTTTAAACAAAACAAACCTATAAAATAAAACAAAATAACATTCCTCCCCTCATCTATCAAAAAAGGAAATTAATCAGGGAACAGAAATGAAAACCACTAAAAAGGAATGCCTTGGGTAGAAAACCTAACCAAACAAGCTGCCATTAAGTCAATTTTACTCAAGGCAACCCCATGACTGTACCTTTTCAGAAGCAGATTGCCAGGTTTTCTACCCAGGTACCTCTGGGTGGGTGGGTTAGAATAGCCTAGTACTTAACAGTTTGTATCCCTCAGGCACTTTTGTCTTGGTAGAGGCAGAAGGAATTGCAGAAGAGTGTGATGTCCCAGATGCCAGAAAACTAGAGTTTAAGCACATGACCTGAACCTCAACCTTTTCAGTAATTTACTGAGCTATCATTTGCATATTACTAAAATGCACACGTCTTGAGTATACAAGTCTCCTATGGATTGAATTGTGCCCTCCCCCGACCACTCCGAAAAACTATGTATTGTAAATCTTAACCTTTGTACCTGTGGTTATTATCCCATTTGGAAGTGAGTGGTCTTTGTTATGTTATGAGACAACATTAGTGTAGGCTATGTCTTGAGTAAATCTCTTTTGATATATTAAACAAGCAAGTGAGTGAGCAGAGATGGAGTAAGAAAGATGTCAAAACATAGAGATCGCCAACAAGCTAGGCAGCCGGAGCTGACGAGAAAAGAGCATTCCTCCAGAGCTGACAGAGACAGCCAGAGTTAATATCCTGAATTTGGACTTCTAGCCTCTGAATCATGAAAGTAAGTTTCTATTTATTATTTTTTCTATTTGTAAAACAACAACAAAAAGAATTTGTTTGTAAAAGCCATCCATTTGTGGTATTTCTGTTATATCAGCACTAGATAACTAAGATAAACTCCTTGTCTTATCAAGTATTTGCCAATAGGACCACCACCTAGATCAAGATGTAGAATATTAATATCATCAGAAAATCATGTCATGCACATTTCCAGTTAGTACCTAGCCCCCAGAGAAGTGGTCAGTGTTCTTACTTACTTTCTTACTTACTTCTTTCACTATATACAAGTTTTCTCTTTCTCTCCTATGTTTCTGAGGCTTATATCGTACTTATGCCAGAACATTTTATATTTTTCCATAGTTCTTTGATAGTCTTTTTT
>NW_006408591.1:2568861-2593505 GCF_000296735.1 Chrysochloris asiatica
GTTTCCAAGGAGCAGCTGGTGAGCTTGAACCATTGACCTTGTGATTCAAACTGACCTTTCAGTCCAGTACTTTAATCCATAGCACCATACCAGGACTCCATTTATATAGTAGTGGTAGTTATATGCAGTCGAGTCTGTTCTGAGTCATAGTGATCCTGTCTGGGGTTTCTGAGGTTGCAAATCTTTGCAGGAGCAGAAAGCATCAGTTTTATCCCATGGAACAGCTGCTAGATTCTAACTGCTGACCTTGAAGTTAGTAGGCCAACATGAAACCTGCTACCCTACCAGGGTATGTATGCTGTTGTTGTTATTAAGGGCTGTGGAGTCAGTTCCAACTCATAGCAAGCCTACACAGAGTTTCCAAGGAGCAACCGGTGAGTTTGAACCACCAACTTTGCGATTCAAACCACCCTGGAAGGTGAGTGCTTATCCGATGGTGGCACTCCAGGACTCCTTCCTTTGTGTGATAATAATAAATAACTCTTTTCTGTTAACTTCATTACATGGATTTTCAGTAGCTCTGTTTTTAATAACTGTTTTCATTTCTCCTGACTATCAGTCACATCAGAGGCAACTCAAAATGGGAAGAAACAGTTGCAAACATTTATTAATAATCACAAACATGGAATGCATGAAATATGAATCTAGGAAAATTGAAAGTTTTAAGAATGTAATGGAACTCATAAAGATCAATATCATCACAGGCATTAGTGATCTGAAATTGAATGGTATTGGCCATTTTTAAACAGACAGTCATATGGTTTACTATGAGTAGAATGGCAAATTGAAGAGGAATGGTGTCACATTCATGGTCAAAAACAGTATTCCAAGATCTCGAAGTACAATGCTGTCTGTGAAAGGATAATATCCATAACCTATAAGGAAGATCAGTTAATATGACTATTATTCAAATTTATTAACATACCAATCACTAAAGTCAGTGATTGAAAAAAATGGGAGAATTCCACCAAATTCTTCAGTCTGAAACATATCAAACATACAATGAAAATGCACTGACATTTACCAGTGAATAAAATGCAAAAGTGTCAGTTAATATGACTATTATTCAAATTAACACACCAACCACTAAAACCAGTAATGAAAAAAATGGAGGAATTCTACCAATTTCTTCAGTCTGAAACTTATCAAACATGCACCAAGAATACATTGATAATTACTGGTGTTTGGAATGCAAAAGTTGAAATCAAAGAAGGATCAGTAGTTGGAAAAAATGGCCTATATGATAGAAGTGATACTGTAGATCACATTATAGAAATTCAAATTTGCAAGACCAATGACTTCTTTATTGCAAATACCTTTTTAAAACAACATAAAGAGTGACTATAATATGGGCTTCACCAGATGGAAGACACAGGAGTCAAATTGACTACATCTGTGATAAAAGACATAGGACAAACTCAATATTATCAGTCAAAGCAAGGCCAAAGGGTGACTGTGGAACAGACCATCAATTGCTTATATGCAAGGTCAGGCTGAAGCTGAGGAAAAAGAAAACAAGTCCATGAGAGCCAAAATTTAACCTTGAACATATTCCACTTGAGTTTAGAAATCATCCCAAGGACAGATTTGATGTATTATGCACTAATGACAAAACCAGAAGAGTTGTGGGACGACATCAAGAACATCATACAGGAGGAAAGTAAAAGGTTTTTTAAAAGACAGGAAAGACAGAAAAGTCCAAAATGGATGTCAGAAAATATTCTGAAACTTACTCAAGCATATAGAAGCTAAAGCAACTGGAAGAAGTAACCTGAACAGAAAATTTCGAAGTGTAGCTTGAGAACACGAAGTAAAGCCTTATAAAGAAATGTGCAAAACCTGGAGCTAAAAAAATCAAATAGGAGGAGCATGCTCAATATTTCTAAAGCTGAAAGAACTGAAGAAAATATGCAAGTCTTGTGTTAGAATATTAAAGAATTCTATGGGTAAAATGTATACGATCTGAAGAGAAACCAGAGCTCTGGTAGGAGCTCTGGTAGTCTAGTGGTTATGAATCGGGCTGTGAGCCGCAAGGTCAGCAGTTTGAAACTACCAGCTGTTCCGCGGGAGAAAGATGAGGCTTTCTGCTCCCATAAAGATTTACAGCCTCAGAAACCCTATACAGGGTCGCTATGAGTCGGAACCGACTCCACGGCACATAACAACAACACCAACATGGGTAAAATATGGATAAAGGAAGCATCAAAAGAAGATGGAAGGAGTACATACAGTCACTGTACCAAAAAGAATTGGTTGATGTTCAACTATTTCAAGAAATCAAGAACTGAGTGTATTGAAGGAAGAAGTTCAAGTTTCACTGAAGGCATTGGTAAAAAACAAGGCTCCAGAAATTAAAAGAACACAAACTGAAATGCTTTAACAAACGGATGCAACACTGGAGGAGCTCACTCATTTATGACAAGAAATGAATGACAGCTACCTGGCCAATTGGAAGAAGTCCATAAATGTACCCATTCTGAAGAAAGGTGACCTAATAGAATGCAGAAATCATTGAACAATATCAATATGACACAAAAATAAAATTTGCTGAAAAGGACTAAAATCCAGTTGCTTTGCTACATTGACAGGGAAATGCTAGAAACTCATGCCAGAAAAGGAAGTGGATCTAGAGATAGTGCTGTTACCATCAGATGGATCTTGGCTAAAAGCAGAGAATAGTAGAAAGATGTTTATTTGTGCCTTATTAGCTATATGGATTTGACAGTGTGGCTCATAAAAACTATGGGTGAAGAATGAGTATTCTAGAACACTTTATTGTGTTCATGAGGAATCTGTACATAGTCCAATAGACAGTTGTTTAAACAGAACGGGGGCGGGGGGTATTGAATAGTTTAAAATAAGAAAACATGTGTGCCAAGGTTGCATCCTTCTACTGTATTTTTCAATTGTATGTTGAGCAAATAATCTGAGAAGCTGGATTACAGGAAGAAAAATGTGACATCAGGACTGGAGGAATATTCCTTAACAATCTTCAATATACAGATGACTCAATCTTGCTTGCTGGAAGTAAAGAGGACTTCAAATACCTACTAATGAAGATCATAGACTATAACTTTCAATATGAATTATACCTCAATAAAAAGAAAACAAAAATTCTCACAACTGGACTAATAAATAACACAATAGAGAAAAAAAAAGTTAACAAAGATTTTATTTTGTTTAGATCCACAATCAAAACTCATGAAAGCAGCAGTCAAGAAATCAAATGATATATTGCATTAGGCAAATTTACTACAAAAGACTTTTTTTAAAGTGTTAAAGAACAAAACTGTCACTTTAAGGCATAAAATATGTCTGACTGAAGCTATGGTATTTTCAATTGCCTTGTATGTATGTAAAAATTGGACAGTAAATAAGGAAGATGGTAAAAGAATCAATGCATTTGAATTATGGTGTTGAGAAGAAAATTTAAAGAACCATGGATTGCCAGAGAGCAAACAAACATGTTTTGGAAGAAGTACTGCCAGAATGCTCCTTAGCAGCTATGATGGTGAGTCTTAGACACTTATTCTTTGCACATGTTGTCAGAAGGGACAAGTCCCTAGAGAAGAACATCATGGTTAGAACAGTGGAGGGTCAGTGAAAAAGAGGAAGCGCCCCCAAAAGATGGATGGACATCATGACAGTAATGATGGACCCAAACATAACAATGTGAGGATGGTGAAAGACTGGGCAGTGCTTTATTCTGTTGTTCAGAGGATCGATATGAATCAGAACCGACTTGATGGCACCAAACAACAACAACCAAAAAAATAAAAGTTAGACATTGTGTGTAAAATACCAATAAAAACTGAAGTATGTTATGTCTCCAGAAAGGGCTCGCTCTTTTGTCTGAGATGTAGCTAGTGTTAGGGACTAAGCATATCAGTCTAATTAACAGTTGAGATGAATAGGGACTTGTTTCCAGGTAAATTGTATTCAGTTCATGCCTGATTTAAAAGGAGGATATTAGACTTCTCCCTCTAGCAGGGTTTTTGGATCTAAGCCTTGTAAGATTTTGATTTTTGTCTTACTGTTCTAGACCTAATCCTAGTTTTTCTGATTATTCCACTTATTGAGTAAAGACTCCATAGGGGAGGATTAGTTAATGAAGAGGAATAACGCTGAGTTTGGGATTCCTAGAAATTCTGATCTGCCATGCCATCCTAAGCATAATCTTTAAAAGCGTAGCTGATTTCTCCTTATTCCCACAAAATTTCTCAGCCTGCAGCAGGTTTGCTTTTCCTCCAGTCTCAGCAACTTCTGTGAGGATTGGAATAGTCTCCTATCTACATTTACGTGGTTGTTGTTGTTGTTATTATTTGCTAAGTGTCTTGGAGTCAGTTCTGACGTATAGCAACTCTGTATAGGGTTTCTGAAGCTGTAAATATTTATGGGAGTAGAAAGCCTCACCTCTCTCCCATGGAACCAACTCTCTGGATTTTAGTTTATGTGTGGCACTGTAGGATGAACACTGGACTGAAAGCAACACGATTGGAGGTTCAAACATTCCTCAGAAATCCTATACAGGGTAACTATAGGTTGGAACCAATTCAATGACACTTGTCGAAAACAATATCCACAATTGATCTATTTATTTAAGCAACAGTCTTCAATGACTTTAGAGACAAATAACAATTTTTCAGTTTACCTTGTATTTCTGTTATTGGTGTGGAGTGATCTTTTTTAAATGAACTTCTATATCTTACTTACTCCGTTAGTTTGTCAGTTTGTTGTGCTGTGGTGGCTTGTGTGTTTCTGTGATTCTGGCTGCTATGTCAAAGGTGTTTTAAATGCCAACAGGGTCCCTCATGGCGAACAGGTTTCCACCTTATTATAACCTTATTAATAACAGTAGAACATTGTTAGATAGCAACAGAATATTGAAAACCAAAAAATATATATAAATTATTGTTGTTGTTAGGTGCCATCGAGTAGGTACTGGCTCATAGTGACCCTATGCACAAGAGAATCAAACAATGCCTGGGCCTGAGGCAACCTCACAATTGCTGCTACACCTGAGCCCTCTGCTGCCGCCACTGTGTCAATCCATCTTGTTGGGGGTCTTCTTTTTTTTATCTCTGACCCTCCACTTTACCAAACATGATATCCTTCTCCAGAGACTGGTCCCTCCTGATAATATGTCCGAAGTATGAGAGTTCATATGAAGTCTGGCCACCCTGGCTTCCAAGGAGCACTCTAGCTGCACTTCTTCCAATACAGATTTGTTTACTTTTCTGATAGTCCATAATACTTTCATTATTCTCCTCCAACACCATAACTCAAATGCATCAATTCTTCTATGGTCTTCTTTATTCCCTGTCCAGCTTTCTCATGCATATGAGGTTATTAAAAATGCCATGGCTTGGGTCACGTGCACCTTAATCCCCAAACTGCCATCTTTGCTCTTCAACATTTTAAAACAGTCTTGTGCAGCAGATTTTGCCTAATACAATATGCCATTCAATTTCTTGGCTGCTGCTTTCATGAGGATTGATCATTTACCCAAATAAAATGTAATCTTTGAAAATTTCAAATTTTTCTCCATTGATAAGGATGTTGTTTATTGGTCCAGTGGTGAGGATTTTTTTTTTTTTTTTTTTTTTTTAATATTGAGATCTAACCCATACTGAAGGCTGTGGTCTTTGATCTTCTGAGAACAGAGGATACCAGAAAGATATTTACTTGTGATGTATTGACTATGCAAAGGCTTTTTACTGTGTGGATCAAAACAAGCTATGGATAACATTGTGAAGAATGGGTATTCCAGAACACTTGGTTGTCCTCATAAGGAACCTGTACACAGACCAAGAGGCAGTCTTTTGAACAAAACAAGGGGATACTGAGTGGTTTAAAACCAGGAAAGGTGTGCAGTAGGACTGTATTCTTTCACCATACTTATTCAATCTATCTACTGAGCAAGTAATTCAAGAAGCTATATTATACGAAGAAGAGCGTGGCATGAAATTCGAGAATGACATTAACAACTGTCGATATGCAGATGACACAACCTTGTTTGCTGAAATTCAAGAAGGCTTAAAATACTGATGAAGATCAAAGGCCACAGCCTTCAGTATGGGTTGCACCTCAATGTAAAGCAAACAAAAATTCCTTACAACTGGACCAATAAATAACATCATGATAATTGGAGAAAAGATTGAAGTTGTCAAAGTCACCGTGTTTTCACTCACCTCATATGCATGTGAAAGTTGGACAATGAATAAGAAAGAACATAGAAGAATTGATGCATTTGAGTTATGGTGTTGGAGAAGAATATTAAAAGTACCACAGACTGCCAGAACAGCAAACAGACCTGTCTTGGAAGAGGTACATCCAGAATGCTTCTTGGAATGCTCCTAGGGTGCCACGTCTCTGTATATTGTTATTTGGACATGTTCTCAGAAGGAACCAATCTCTGGAAAAGAACACCGTGCTTTGTAAAGTGAAGGGCCAACGAAAAAGAGAAAGGTCCTCAATGAGATGGATTGGCACCATGCAGCAGCAATGGGCTCAAGAGTAACAAAAATTGTAATGATGGCAAAGGACCAATGTTTCATTTTATTGTGCATGGGTTGCTAAGAGTTGGAACGGACTTGGTGGCACATAACATTAACAACAGCATACTTCACTTACATTTGTATAGCCCTTTCAGATGCAATAATAATAATTCTTAATATTTCTATAGTGCTTATATTTTTATATGTGTTTTACATATGTTGTTTTTATTAAGTGTTGTCGAGTAGATTCTTACTCAGCAACCTTGCATAGGGTATTCAAGGATTTGAATCACTGACCTTGAGGTTACCTGTCTAGTGTCTATCCTACAGTGCTTCATCATTAAATCTTAACAAAATTCCTTTAGAACAGGTATTATTTTCATTCCCATTTTGCAGATGAGGAAACTAAGGCACAGAGAAATTAAGTTAACTTGTTCAAGTTCATAACATTTGCAAGTGGCTGTTTTGGTGTTTAGTGCTGTTGAGATGGTTCCAACCCATGGTGACCCTGTATAGGTTTCCCAGGAGCATCTGAGTTTGAACCACTGACCTTGCAGTACAAACTGACCTTGTGTTCAAGTGCATTATCCCTCAGTGCTACCAGGAAGTCTACTTTCAAGATGTGCTGTTAAGCATTATATTAAATAATCTCTCATTTAAATTTCCCCATTTAGTTCTCATTCTAAGCCCATGAGATGTTGAAGGAATACTCTATTATTCTTATTTTATAGATGAATAAACTGATGCTAGAATTGTACAGAATGCTCTAAATGGCAGGCTTGCATATCTTAGCCTATAAACTTCAAATTCTTATTTGCCTATTCTCCCCCAAACATCCTTATGAATTATTCTTATAATTTTCTAAATTTTTCCACTGACAGAATTTTGGGAGTGGATAAATGGTGTGTGGGAGGTGAGTATTAAATTAATTATTTGTAGCTCAGTGTAACCTCAATTCCAGGGCTCAACTCTCACCTGGCAGGTAAATCAGGAGAGTATAAGAAATTCTATACAAATGACCTTGGGGACATGGTACCTCAAATCCAGTTGGTCCCTGGCACCAGATTCTTCTTAAAGGCTGCATTGTAATATATTCATAAGTTAGGGTATTTCAGATTCAGTATCCACAGTTAAAAAGTCCCTCCCCTCATTTCTATCATTAGTGAATATATTCTGGAAGTAGCAGCTGTGGCATTGGGTGACAGGAAATTTCAAGTGTCCGCACAGTAAAAAGAATTTAATCTTCCCTAACTCTTTAATAAGGATAGTTCTTCAACTTTAAGGGTGGGGAGGTGTGTGTGTGTGTGTGTGTGTGTGTATGTGTATGTGGCTTCTTATGATATCAAACATTTAGGAAAGACCCTTCCCTTATAGCTTTATTCTGGAGGCTAAGTGTATCACTTGAGATACTTTGGGCTGTAAGCAGTAGAAAACTTGACTGAAGTCACAAGTATATATATATTTTTATTAATAAAGAAATCACAGAGACAGTTGGTAACTCAAGGAGAACATTAGAATGCAGGTCTTTTCTGATACCATCCTCAGTATTTTAGTTTCTCATCTCTAGCCTGGAAGCCTCATGACTACAAGGTGGCTGCCTCAGCTGCACATAACACATATTATTCTGACCACATGCAAAGGCAGGAAACAAAAACAGTCAAGATGTTGAGAAATTGCCTCATGTATTACTTTTCCCGTTCTAAGCAGCCTTCCATCTCTAGTTGACACCAATTATGTCATCACCTATGACTGCAAGGAAGACTGGAAAAGCAGATGTCTGGTAAAAAGGACTTGAATTTGATATGCCTGAATTAACAGAAGCAGATATGATTGATCTCTCAGAGCTGTATACTTAGTAACGCAAACAAAATCAGGGTGCTCTTAATGCTATATTGTATATGATAATTTATTTAAAAATACTTCCTTGTAAGTAGCATGATGTGTATGTGTGCAAGTTAATACTAATCAACACTCTAGGAATGAGTGGTTCATTAGTTTATGAAGAGTCCTTATATGAATTAGTACTTTTCAGTTAGTTAATTAGCCTAAGAAATGTTAGAAGTATTTTTTTATTGGTGAAATTAGTTGTGTTTAAGAGCTGCTAACAGCTTGGCAGCAGGATCCACCACTTGTACATGAATAAGGCAGAAGAGACTAGCATGTCTAACCATCAATGCCAGATGTAGAAGTTCTGAAGTTCATTGGCCCTGTGTTCATGGTGAGGCCTCTGATGACATTTTAAGGAAATGTGTTTCTGAGGAGCTTTCCCTGTAGGGAGTATTTCAGGGTTTTTTGAAAGCAGAGAAAGAAAGACTCTCCCCAAAGTCACGGAGAAGTTATTTGCCTGTTTGTTGATAAACATTTGTAGGCTTGGTAGAATTTGATCGGAGACTTTCACTTTAAAATATCATTTTGGAACAAGGTTGTATAAATGGGGATACATCACCTCCTCCTGCCTTTAATCACCAGTTGTTGTTAGGTGCTGTTGAGTCATTTCCAACTCATAGTGATCCTATGCACAATAAAACCAAACATTGTCTGGCCCCGTGTCAGCCTCACAGTCATTGCTATGCTTGAGCCCATTGGTGCAGCCAATGTTCATCTTGTTGATGGTCTTCCTCCATTTTAATGATCCTCTACTTAACCAAGCATGATGTCTGTCGGGGTCTGGCCTCGACATAGTTGTCACGCGTGTTTGGTTCACGAGGAGGGGAGATCCAGCGGCGATAGGGATAGCGAAAGAATACACGGACAAACAGAAGAAGGGAGACAATGAGGCACCCCAAAGCCAGGGTGGATACATCACTGGTGGGCAGGCTTGGGACTACAGGCATCATGGCCTCTGCAGGCAGCGACTCACTGCCCTGCAATCTTTAATGCATGCCTTCCAACCCGTAATGCACTGCTATCTTTACTCTATGCCTGCCAACCAGCAATGCACTGATCTTTACTCCATGCCTGCCAACCAGTAATGCACACCTGGGGAGGCCCGGGCCTCTGTTTTATTTAGGGAAGGAGTTTCACACCAAGCTGGGAGGGACTAAAACAGGATACAGCTAACATCAGTAATTTTCCAGACATTCAGGTAACTTTACATTGTACTTCACTGGTTCGAATCCCAGGCCAGCAACTTGGATTTTCAGGCCCAATTAACATATCTATAGCCCCTGAGGTCAGTTGGGGGAAGGTGAGAGTTCTGCAGGAGACGCCCAGGTGAATGGGCTGCACCTGGAAAAGGGATTAGGGAGGATGGGTTCTTTGTCTATAGAACAAAGAACCGAGAAGTAGCTAAGATATTTTTAGTTAATCCTTTGGAGAAAGGTTTAACCTTGCAACCTTTAGTCTCGACTTTAGGAAAATATCACATTTATCTGTGGATTTTCAAAGGCTCCAGTGTATTAATTTAATATATATACCTGAATATTAAGATGAAAGCAATTTTCCATTAACTGCCAGTGGCCTCATTTGTTACACTCAGCCCTAGAGGGCCTCGAACCTCTGACTAGTCTTACACGGTCTGCAACAGATGTCCTTCTCCAGACACTAGTTTCTCCTAAAAACATGTCCAAAGTATGACAAAGTCTCACTATCCTGGCTTTTAAGGAGCATCTGGCTGTACTCCTTCCAACAATTCATTCTTATGGCAGTCCAGTATTCTTTGCCAACACCATTATTGAAAGACATCAGTTCTTCTTTGTTCTTTCTTACTCATTGTCCTGATTTAATATGCACGTTGAAAATACCACGGTTTGGGATAGTTGCACCGTAGTACTTAAAGTGACATCTTTGCTTTAATACACTTAAAAGAAGTCTTTTGCAGCAGATTTGTCCAATGCAACATGTCCTTGGATTTCTTAATGGATGCTTCAGGATTGTGAATCCAAGTAAAATGAAATCCTTGACAAGTTCAATCTTTTCTTTCTTTATCATGATATTGCTTTTTGATCTAGTTGTGAGGATTTTTGCTTTCTTAATGTTGAATTATAGTCCATATTGAAAGTTATAGTCTTTGGGTCTTCTTCACTTTCAGCAAGCAAGGTTATGACATTTACCTAGCACAGGTTTTAAAAGATTCTTCCTCCAATCCTGATACCACATTCTTCATATAGCTTCTCAGATGATTTGCTCAGCATAAATAGTGAATAAGCATGGTGAAAGAACACAACCCTAATGTACACATTTCCTGATTTTGAATCATGCAGTATCCACTTCTTTTACTACAATGACTTCCTCTTGGTCTATGTACAGGTTCCACGTGAGCACAGTTAAGTGTGAGATACCAGAGACAACCAATAGTCACTAAAAACAATATGATATTTCTTAATCGAGTTCACTGCTACTACTGCCAGTTGTTGTCTAGTTGGTTCTGACTCATGGCAGCCCCATATGTGTGTCAGAGTAGAACTGTGCTCTGTGAGATTTTCATGGCTATGACCTTTCTGAAGCAGACTGCCCCCAGTCCTTTCTTTTGAGGTGCCTCTGAGTGGGTTTAAAAAGTCCAGGCAGCAGAGAAAGATGAGGCTTTCTGCTCCCTCTTGGAAATCCAAGACAGGGTTGTTATGAGTCATAACCTACTCAACAGCATACAGCAATAACAGCTGGGTGGGTTTGAACTGCCCACTTTTCAGTCATTAGCTCAGTGCTTAACCATTTATACTACCCATGAACTCCTTAGATTTGTTCACTTCAGTTAACCAAGGAGGAAAAGGAATTGATTGGTAGGGATACCACTAGACCAATGATATCATGGAATATGATGTTCAACTGAATTGAAGTACCACAATACAATAGGTATAAAATTGCAATGTGAGGTCATAAACCAGAGTACAGTTTTAAAAAATGAAAACCAGTTCCAAGGCATCAAATTGCAAAAAACAAAACAAGAAACGCTGTTACCATCAAGTCAAGTCCAATCCTATATGACAAAGTACAACTGTTTCACCAGGGTTACAAGGCTGTAATTATTACCGCAGTGAAATTCCCTCATGGAGAGGCTGGTGAGCCAAACCACTGACCTTTCATTTAGAAGCCAAGTGTTTCAGCATCACACATCATGAGAAACTTGTAAATTAACACAACGAGATACCACCACATATTTAATAAAATGGCTAATCCCTAACACTGACAACACCAAATGCTAGTAAGGAAATGGAGCAACAAGAATCCCTGGTAGGATTCTTCAACCACTTTGGAAAACAGCCTGGAAGTTTCTTAAACTACACACAGTAATCATGCTCCAATGCATTTATTTAAGTACATTGAAACATATGTACATATACAAATCTGCACATAGATGTTTATAAAATTCATTTACAATTCCCACCTAATAAAGGACATTGGAAATAATCAAGATGCCCTTTAGTAGGTGGGTAGATAAATAAACTATGGTACATCCATACAGTAGAGTATTATTCAGTGATAAAAAGAAAGAAGTATTAAGCTACATACAAGAAGACATGGAATGAACTGTGCATACAATTTTAATGCCTCAAATGGTCACATGTGGGTTTTTTTTTTTTGTTTTTTTTTTTTTTTTTTGTGTGTGTGTGTATTTTAAGATTGTAATCATCTGTTTTTGGATTGATATGCTGCTATTTGGTGGGTCAATCTCTGTCTTCAAGTTTAAGGAGAAAGCTTTATCAGAAGATTAATTGGCATGCTGATATAGGTTCCCTTGGACATGGGGGTAAGCATGACAGAGTAATGTTTGGTACACATCTGAGAAATCTCAAGGATAGCAAATCTCACAGACAGTAAGACAGAATGAAATGGAACTGCTGTAATATTGTGGAGAAGCTGTTCTCCCCTCCAGTGGCAGTTGAAAGATTATGATTACTAGGGACTAGAATACAATCCCCAGAAGATATGATACCATGGGACTGTTTTAAAAGGGACCCCCCCCCCATGAAGATAACTGCCAGAGGGCAGGTTATACTCATATAGACAGTTTATATGTTGTGGCACTTCAGGAAACAAACCGAGACTGATGAGAGTGACGGAGAGACCACTTACCTGCATCCAAGGAATGACAGACAGAGGGACCCAACAGAAGAGTCACTGAAGAACTTCAAAGTGCTCGGAATGTAAAGAATCTGCTTGAAACACCTGTCAGGCTCAGAGAGTCCAGACTCACTTAACAACAGCACCTGACAAGTAAGTACTTTCCTTACCTTATTCCATTCATCTCATCTCATCTCTGACAGTGAACAAACCAGAAGCCATGGTTAGCAAGCAAGAAGAAGTAGAGAAGTAAATTAAAAGCTAAGTCCATTACTCTCTCAGAAAGCAAGTAGGCCTGCAAGGAAAGAAGAAACGGGAAACTTTTAGTTTGATTTATAGCCTGATTTTGATGATTGCACACCAAATTCATCAACGTTTCCTCTATCATCTTTTCCATTGTTCAGCTTTTGCATCCAGATGAGGTAATTGAAAAGACCATGGCTTGGGTCAGGCCTTTCTCAGTCATCAAAGTGACTTTCTTGGTTTTTTTTTTTTTTTTTTTAGAACTTTAAAAAGTCTTTTATAGCAGATTTGCCCAATATACATCATTTGATTCCTTGACTGCTGTTTCCACAATGTTGAGAGTTTATCTTAATTAGAAAGACATCCTTGACAACTTCCCTGAAAAGACTTTTTCCATTGTTGCTGTAGTTAAGTGCTGTTGAGTCAGTTTCAAGTCATAGTCAACCTGCTCAGGGTTTTTGAGGAATGACTGGTGGGTTTGAACTGCTGACCTTGTGGTTAGCAGTCCAGTGCTTATCCTACAGTGTCATACCAGGACTCCTTTTTCTCCATTAGGTTGCTGGCAAAGAATTATGACTATGTTGTGGGTTTCCAGAAGAATAAAAAAAATTAGTTTTAAAAGAAATACAACTGGAATGTTCCTTACAAGTGAAGACTTCTCTTGCTTACTTTGGACATAGCATCAGGAAAAATGAATCACTAGTAAAGGACATCATCTTTGTAAAGTAGAAGATAAACAAAATTGAGGGAATAGACTGGCACAACAGCTTCAACAATGGGCTCAAAAGTAGCAAAGATCCTGGAAATGGTGCAGGACTAGGAAACTTGTCACTCTGTAATATAAGAGGGCTCCAAAGACCTTATGGAAAGCTGGAATACAAAGGTAATGACGTTTTTCCACAAACCTTTTGAAACCTCCCTATATATAATATTGGTAAGAGTTTTAGTGGACTTGATAACAACTGACAGCAACAGCAACAATAACAAAAAGAAACTTTTTATAATAGCAGAATTTATATTACCTAAGAGCTCTGGTAACATAGTGGTTACGAATTGGACTGCAAACCTCAGGGTCAGCAGTTCGAAACTACCAGCTGTTCCGTAGGAGAAAGATGAGGCTTTCTGCTCTTGTAAAGATTTACAGCCTCGGAAACCCTGTACAGGGTCACTATGAGTCAGAACTGACTCTACGGCACACAACAACAACAACTAGAGTGGTCAAGTTGGACAGTGAATAAGGAAGATCATAGAAGAATTGATGCATTTGAGTTATGGTGTTAGAAGAGAATATTGAACGTACCATGGGCTGCCAAAAGAACACACAGATCTGTCTTGGAAGAAGTGCAGCCAGAGTGCTCCTTGGAGGCCAGGACGGCCAAACTTTGTCTCTCCTATTTTGGACATATTTTCAGGAGGGACCAGTCGCTGGAGAAGGATATCATGTTTGGTAAGGTGAAGGGTCAGAGAAAAAGTGGAAGACCCCCAACGAGATGTATTAGCAAAGTGGCA
This sequence comes from Chrysochloris asiatica, assembly GCF_000296735.1. Classification (NCBI taxonomy): domain Eukaryota; kingdom Metazoa; phylum Chordata; class Mammalia; order Afrosoricida; family Chrysochloridae; genus Chrysochloris; species Chrysochloris asiatica. The sequence continues at coordinate 2,583,111 of NW_006408591.1, forward strand.
GCATCAATGGGCTTAAGTGTGGCAATAATTGTGAGGTTGGCCCATAACTGGGCAGTGTTTCATTCTGTTGTGCATAGGGTCACTATGAGTCGGTACTGACTCGATGGCACCTAACAACAACAACAACAATAACAATAAAGAGTGGTCAAAGCAGTTGTGGGTTGGCTGGAGAGTCACCTGGGTCCCTGAGATATTTACATGCCTGGGGAAACACCTTAGATGGGCACAGAGGAATTCCTTTTCTATTTGTCCTCTGTGTTTTTCTCTCCAGTGTTCTGTGTCTTCTGCATTTTTTCTTCTGTATTAACTATGGATTTCAGCATAACAGATTACTATAAACTTAGTGACTTAAAAAGGCACCTATTTGTTATATTCCTCTGGGTCAGGACTTCAGGCATGGCATAACTGGGTACTTGGACCTACAATCTTTCACAATGCATCAATCAAGGTCTCCACAGTACTGTTTTCTTACCTCAAGGTTCAACTGAAGAAAAGTCTATTTCCATGCTTATACAGTTGTTGGCAGTATTCAGTGAACTTGTTTCTTTCTGATTGTCAGGTGGAAGTCTTGCTAAGTGGCTGATGATCCTTTTCAGTTCTTTGTTTCATGACTTTCTGATTCATAAATTTTGCAAGTCTTTTTTCCAACTCATTGCCTTTGCAACATTCTGTTAGATGAATCTGGCCATGGGTCCCACCTGCAATCAAGGGGAGACAATTACAGAATGGCTTGAATAGAAGGCAGGAATGTTTAGAGGCTATCTGAAAGTTGGTTTGCTACACCTTTGAATCTCTTCTTTGTGAAGAGATGAGGAAGGAAGAAGCTGCTAAAGCTATTACATTGCTGTCTGTTGCTAAGTTCAAATAACTCATATAATCTAACCACAGTGAATTATTATGGTAAGAAATGTCTGCTCCTCTACTCAATTTACCTCCTATTGAGTTTGGAGTACACCATTGTCTAGAAGGGAGTTTGTATGGATTCCATTCAAGGAAAGAATTTCAGGTGTTAATAGGCATCCTACCATACCTTCTGGTGTAAAGCACACTCCACATGCCAGGCCTGTGCTAAACATGCACTACATATTATTTGATATAATGCTCACAAATACCTTCTGAGGTAGATATAGGTATATATTCAAGTTATTAAAAACTGACTAATTTTTGTTTTGTACTTCTTATCGTTAGTGATATTTACTACAGAGGTATATTCACAAAGAGATGAAGTTGATACCTGGATTCAAGGCATTTAATGACAGAGTCCTGCTGCTGTTTGGAGGAAATTCTGCTGGATTTAAATGAAAACATTTTCTTGTATACCATTTTGAAAATGGTATATTTTTCAAAATTATTTGACAAAAATAAGCTGCCAGGTTATTACAGGAGTAACTCCAAGGCCTGGGTGATACCTGTGTTATTCAAATACTGTTTTTAAAATTGTTTTCAACCTACTGTGTTGGAAAGAGCATTGCTTTCAAAATTCTACTGCTACTTGATAATGCCCCAGGACATCCACCTCATATAGATGTGAAAGTAGAGTATCTACCTCCCAATATAACAGCTGTGATTCAGCCGACAGATCAAGGTGTAATCTCTACCTTCAAGGTACACTACCTACAGACACACTGGAATATTTTGCAACAGATGGAGATCACAGTATCACTATATGATCTCTGGGAAAATGATAATATTCTTCAGTATATCTGGAACATTGCATCTTCCTGGGTGGAAGTTGTGATGCAGGGAATATGGGAAAAAATGGCTGAGTTAGGTTAACACATTATCTGGTCAGGTTTATATATAGAAAAGTTTGGTGGGAAAATCATACATATCAAGAACGTTGACTGTAGAACATGATGTCACCATTGAGGAACATTTCATAAATCACAAAAAAGAGGAATTGACCCATGAGGCGTTAATGGATTTTGAAGAAGAAATCAATGCTGAAGAAGAAAAAAAGAATGAAGAAGAGAAGAGAAAGGACAGAAGTTGTCAAAAATTTTACAGAGAAAGGATTGTTATTGTTATTAAGTGTCATCGAGTCAGTACTCTATGAGTCTAAATGAAACACTGTTGGGTCCTGCGCCAACCTCACAATAGTTGTAATGCTTGAGCCCATTGCTGCTGCTACTGTGTTAATCCATCTCATGGGGGGTCTTCCTCTTTTTCACTTACCATCTAGCAAGCATGATATCCCTTTTTTTTTCAAATCCACCCCCTACACTCCACACACACACACACACACACACACACACACCCCACCCCACCCCCCCCCCGTTCTTCAGTTCTTCAACACACAGTCCCTCGTCCTCTCTGGATACAAAGAGTCCCCAGCTGCTTCATCACTCCACGTCATCTCATCTGCCTCTATCTTGGGCCTCACTGCTTCTTTGGGTAGGGTCCCGCTCTCGGCTCTTCTCCGTTGATGGTCCTAGAGACCTCCGCTCCTAGACTGGAGAGTTAATCACTCCCTTCCTTTACATTTCCAACCCTCACAATCAGTCCTGATAACAATTATTCACTATTGTATCACAAGTGACCCATCTGGGTTTCATTTCATCAGCTCCGCCTAGACAGATTGGATAGTACTCACTGGAGATTCTGCCTTCTTCCATGCCCACTGGCTCTAGGTCCACTCTTGAAAGCTTGTAAGCCAGTCACTTCTTGCCTTTGTAATCCCACCACCACCACCATTTTGGGCATCCAATGTCCAAGTTGCCCATCTCTGTCTACTCTGTGTGTGGAGGGGGTGGGAATGATTCTTGCTGTAAGGGTTTATTCCCTCTTTTGAGTTACTGCATCCATAGGTGTAGGTCAAGTTCATCAAATGCATGATGTCCTTTTCCAGGGACTTTTCCCTCTTGTTAATATGACTGAAATATGAGAGACAAAGTTTGGCCATCCTGGCCACCAAGGAGCATTGTGGTTGTGTTTCTTCCAACACAGACTTGTTTGTTTTGACAGTCCATGGTATTTTTAATATTCATCTCCAGCACCATAACTCAAATGCAGTCTTCCTTTTTCATTGTCCAACTTCCACATGCAATATGAGATGACTGAAAATAGCACAGTTTGAGTCAGAGACAACTTAGTCCTGAAACTGACATCTTTGCTCTTAAACACTTTAAAGAGGTCTTGTGCAGCACATTTGCCTAATTCAATTCATCATTTGATTTCTTGACTGCTGCTTCAATGAGTGTCGATAGTGGATCCAAGAAAATGAAGTCTTTGACAACTTCAAAATATTTAAATTGATAAAGGGCTTGAATCCATAATATTTAAAGACCTTTTTCAGTTTAGTAATAAAACAAACAACCCACTAAAATGTGTTTTAAATAGACCACCACCAAAACAAACCAAAAAAAGATATTGGAATGGCAAATAAATGAAGAAAAACACGCTTAATATTATTAGTCACTAGAAAAGTGCAAATTAAAACCACAATGAGATGCCAACATATACTCAGTACACTGTAGGCTAATTAAACCTTTGAAAACTTACTAAGACATTTTGATTTACCATTTTTTAGGAGTCCTTGTATGGAGCTTCAAGATAGTGTACTGGACTGCAAGGTTGGTTGGAACCACAAGGTTGGTGATTCAAACCTACCAGCAGCTCCTCAGAAACCCTATACAGGGTCATTATGAGTCAGAACCAACTCAATGGCATTTCACAACAACAATAACCATTTTATATATAAGGATACTTACTTTTCTTTAGTTGATACCCAAAGTTACACAGCTGAGATGCAGAAAAACAGGTTTAAAGCACAGGTAGTCTAATTTTAGTGCCCATATGCTAGCAACTCTATTGTACCATTCAAATTGTCAGCTCCAGGAGGGCAAGGTCCTTGTCTATCTTGTGCACTAGGGGAGTTCCAGCATCTACTATGTAGTAGGTACTCAATAAAGTCTTGTTGAATGAAGTACTGAGCCCCACACAATGAGACTTAATCCGTGCTTTTTCCTATCACCATATAACCTTTATGCAGACAGAAGTCATATCCACTTATGGAGCTGGGTGCCCTTTTATAATAGTGCTTTGGATTGAATTGTATCACCTCAAAATACGTGTTGGAACCCAAACCCCTGTATCTGTGGGTATAATCCCAGTTGGAAATAAGGGTTTCATTATTATTTTAATGAGTTCATATCAGTGCAGGGTGTGTCACAAATCTAATCACTTCTGAGTTATTAAAAGAACAAATAAGACACAGAAGAAGCAAGCACATCCAGAAGACAGACTTTATCTGATGACAGCAGGGACAAATGAACCTACAAACCCAGGAACTCCATGGATTGCTGGCTACTAAAAGCTGAAATAGACAAAGAAGGACCTCCCCCAGTTGTTGTTAGTGTTGTGGACTCAGTCTGACACATAGTAATCCTATATGGCGCTGTGGGTTAATGTACTGGACTGCAAGGTTGGTAGTTCAATCTCCCTGGAAACCCTATACAGGGTCACTATGAGTCGGAATCGACTCAACGGCACTTAACTACAACAACAACAACAAATATGGCTTCAGAGGAGTGGCTGGTGGGTTTGAATCACTACCTTGTGGTTCAAATTCACTTTGTGGTCAGTGCTTATCCTACAACTCCACACCAGGACTCTGACCTCCTCTTAGAACCATATAATGAATTTGTACTTCTAGCTTTGTGAAATGTGAGAAAACGAAAATTTTGTTCTTTAAAGCCATCCATTTGTGGTATTTTTATAACAGCAGCACTAAGAAACTCAGATAAATTATTTTTATTTGACCTCAGAAAACTACACCTAGTTTTGCATGGAGTTGCTCACCTTCCTCTTCTCTCTTACTTTCTACCTTTTCCAATTCACCCTTCTTCCTTTTCTCTCTTCAATGGGTTGATGTGACTTTTCTTCAGCTTACTCATTGGGAGAGGACACCTGGCAATGCTCTCCTCATGGACCGTCTGCCTTGTTTTAGCAGAAGGCAGCCTCAGGGATTGTGAGTCCCTTAACCCATCTGGTTCTGAGACCCTCATTCCACCTCTGGCCAGTCTTCATGGGTCTTCATTGCCCTGAAAGATGTTGGAAGGTGGGCATCCCATCCCCTCCTGGTCTGAGAAGGTCTGTAAGCTTAAAGCTCATCCAGTGAGGAGCATCTAATGTTTCTTTCTAAGAGAAGCCCCCCAGGAAAGTCTAAGAATCCCTCTTGTTGAGGAGGGAAGGTAGCAGGTGTTCAGATAAGGTGGGGATCAGTCAGGATCTGGCATCGTGAGCTTCAGGAATGCATGCCTTCCTCAATCTAATGGTAGGAGAGACAGGACAACAAAGTGTACCTCCTTTTCTGTGATGAAAAGAGGATGTGGAATAAGCTGGATTTGCTTGCAACTCTAAAATCAACATTGTGCTCATCTCGTCTGCCAGGCCATATGGTTTGCAGAGAGACAGACTTGGACTAGGTTCTGGCAGATGGAAGGAGCCATGCTGAAAATGACAGAGTCGAGCAACTGGAGTGGCAAGAAAGCTGGCAGGTGAGAACCCAGGAATAAAGGCTGACTAGGAGCAGTAGCGAAACAAAAGAGTCAGGAGACAAAAAAGGAGGAAATACTGGGTAGAGATAAAAGAAAATCATTCTTTGCCTTGTAAAGGAGAGTATCTAGCCAGGGGACCTATATGGACACTTGCAAGGTGCTACACAGTGTTTTCCAAGCTTTGTTTACTTATTTTTGTTTTGTTTTTACCACTTATGTGTGCTGCATATACTATTAAGTTAAGAGTTTGCTTTACACTGACTTCAGCAAAACTTAAATAAACTATGTCTAAAATAAGTTTCTATCACTATCCACATGTGGAAAAGCATCTTAAGCCTAAATGCAAGGAAAGAATGCAGAGATGTGCATTTATAACTAAATATAATTGTCTACAAGATTGTGGTGACTCCATGTGATAAACACTGGACTGCGAACATCAAGGTCAGTGGTTCAAGCCTGCCAGCTGCTCCACAAGAGAAAGATGAGGCTTTCTGTTCCCATGAAAATATAAAGCCTTGAAAACCCTATATAGGATTGCTATGAGTCAATATAGACTCAGCATCTCATAACAACAACAAAAATACCGATTGAAGACTCTGTATTTGGAGTCATACTTTCTTTAATAAAATAGAATAATCAAAGTTTTAAGAGCATAGTAAGATCAATTTTTTTCTTTAATCTGATCAGAAAGATTTTTCTCACTGTGTGGCTCAATGTTTGCTAAAGCAATGGTATATCAAAGATACATAATTTATTGTAACGTTTTGGAGAACCCTGTAAGATGTGACCAAAACAAATGTGGCCCTAGGAATTAGAAGAAATCTTTACTTCAAGTTCTGCCATTGGACATGTTACTTTATTCTGGGTCTCTGTTTCCTTATCTTTGGAAGGGATGGGGCTAAACTTCCCAAGAAACAATATATTGTTTCCATTTTTGTGTGCCAGTTAGGATCAATTTGGAGCAGGTATTTGGAGTTAGGTATTGGAGATTATGTAACTGTATTCAAGATCCGTAAGAAAGAATGTCAAGATAGATTAGTGATGCCGGCCACAGGTGTTAACCACTCATTGGTCAGTTTATCATACTGTGGTGGCTTGTTCATTGCTGTGATGCTGGAAGCTATGCCACTAGTATTTTAAATAGCAGCAAGATACACTCATGGTTCACAGATTTCAGCTGAGCTTCCAGAATAAGACAGATGAGGAAGAAGGAGAGGCAGACTACTTTTGAATGTTTAGCCACCTTATGAATATCAGTAGAACACTGTCAAATACCATCAGAATATTGAATATTGGAATGTGATGAAGAACATCAGAATATTGTCAGATATCATGCCAGAAGATGAGTTCCTCAGGTTGGAAGGCACTCAAAATTTGAAAAGGTGGCTCTTCAAAGTAGACTTGACTGTAAAAATTCAAATGGAGTAAAGCTTTGGGGACTTTCATTTGCTGATGGAGCACAACTCAAAATGAGGAGAAACAGGTACAGATATCCATTAATAATCACAACATGGAATATACATAGTAAGCATCTAGGAAAGTTAGAAGTTGTAAGATGAAAAGGAATGCATAAAGATCAATATGTTAGGCTTTGTGAGCTGAAATAGATTGGTACTGACCAATTTGAATTTGACATGGTTTGCTACACTGGGAATGACAAATTAAAGAGGAATTGCATCACATTCATCATCAAAAAGAACTTTCAAGATTTGTTTGAAGTGTAATGTTGTCTGTGATAACATCCATATGCCTACAAGAAAGACCAGTTAATACCACTATTATTCAAATTAACTCACCAAACATTAAAGTCACTTATGATGCAACTGATGAATTCTACCAAGTTTGTCAGTCTGAAATTTATCAAACACACATTCAAGAGGTATTGACAATTACTGAAGATTGGAATTCAAAGGTTGGAAACAAAGAAGATGGATCAGTAGTTGCATGACCTTAGTGATAGACACAATGCTAGAGATCACATGATAGAATTTTGCTAGACCAATGATTTATTCTTTGCAGATACTTTTTGTAAACAACATAAAAGGTGATTATATAAATGGTCCTCACCCGATGTAATACACAGAAATCAAATTGAAATCATTTAACAAATTGTTGTAGCACTATAGGCACTAACTCATCTATGCCAAAAAATTTGGAAGACAATTACTTGGCCAACTGATTTGGAGAGATCCATATTTGTTTCCAATCCAGAGTGGTGACCCATGGAATGTGGGAATCATTGGACAATATCATTAATATCACATGCAAGTACAATTTTGCTAAAGAAAAATTTTAAATGGCTGCAATAGTACATTTGTGTAGAATTGGCTGAAGCTCAAGTTGGATTCAGATGAAGATGTGGAAGCAGGGATAGCTTTGCTGACTTTAACTGGATCTTGGCTGAAAGCAAAGAATGCCAGAATGATGTTTACCTGTGCTTTACTAACTATGAAAAGACTTTTAACTGTGTGTATCTGACAGGTTATGGACAAGATTGTGGAGAATGGATATTCAGGAACACTTAATTGTGCTCATGAGGAACCTGTACTTAGACCAAGAATTAGTCATTCGAATAGAACAAGGGGATACTAAATGATTTTAAATCAGAAAACATGCACACCAGGATTGTATTCTTCCATCATACTTATTCAATCTGTAAAGTGAGCAAATAATCTACAAAACTGGATTATATGAAGAAGAACATTGCATCAACATTAGAGGAAGACTCATTAACAAACTTTGCTATGCAAATGATACAATCTTGCTTGTTGAAAGCCAAGAGGACTTAAAATAATTACCAATGAAGATCAAAGACTACTGCCTTCAGTATGGGTTGCACCTCAGTGTTAAGTAAACAAAAATCCTCACTAGTGAACCAGTAAATAGCATCATGATAAATGGAGAAAAGATTGAAGTTGTCAAAGATTTGACTTTGCTTGAATCTACTATCAAAACTCAGGGGAACAGCAGTTAAGAAATTAAATGATGTATTGCATTAGGCAAATCTGCTGCACAAGACCTCTTTAAAAAAAAAAAGTGTTCAAGAGCAAAGATGTCAGTTTAAGGACTAAAGTGGGCATGATCTATGGTATTTTCAATAGCCTCATATGCATATGAAAGTTGGGCAATGAATAAGGAAGACCATGGAAGAATTGATGTATTTGAGTAACCCTGTTTGGAGAAGAATATTAAAAGTACCATGGATTGCTAGAACAAACAAATCTGTGTTGGAAGAAGTACTACAAGAATGTTCCTTAGCAGCCAGGATGGCGAGACTTCACCTCTCTTACTTCAGACATATTATCAGGCAGGACCAGTCCCAGGAGAAGTATATCTTGTTTGGTAAAGTGGAGGGTCGACAAAAAAAGAGTAAGACCTCCAACAAGAAGGATTGTGAGGATGGTGAAGTACCTGACAATGTTTCATTCTACTGTACATAATGACTAAAAGGTCACTATGAGGCAGAGGTGACTCATTGGCACCTAAAACAACAGCCAAAGTCACATATGTAGCACTAGGAATGGTGAGTGTGTATCCTGGCTATTTCTATTTGACAAATCAAGATTAGAAAATCACCAAGGTGCCCGAATTCTGAAAGCCTGTGATACTATGATATACAGAATCACTAAGAGCATGTTTGTCTTGGTTATTTGCTCTTGACTGAGCAAAATATGAAACAAGAGAATTTTGTAAGTTAGAGACAAAACAATTTAATACAGTGCAACAAACATTCATTGATCGTCTACATCATGCCAGGCCCTAAGTTAGGTTATGGAATACAAAAATGAATAATAGGATTTTATACCTGCACTGGGGTGTTGGGTTAGTGTGGGTGGAGGTAGTGACACACGTGAATAGATTGCACATGCTTCTAAAGATTTTACACACATTTCACTATGATGCACTATGTAATATGTCCCACCAATCTTCTGTTAGTTTGTCTTACAGTGGTGACTTTCTTGTTTCTGTAATGCTGGAAGCTATGCAAACAGTATTTTAAATGCCAGATGAGTTACCCATGATAGACAGGTTTCAGCTGAGTTTCTAGACAAAGACAGACACGAAAGAAGGAAAGGTGGACTACTTCTGAAGTTGTAGCCACTGAGAACCTTAGGAATTGCAATGAAACACTGTCAGATAAACACCAGAATATTGAATATTGAAATATGAATAGCACCAGAATATTGTCAGATATAGAGTCCTGATGTGGTGCTGTGGGTTAATGTGCTGGACAGCAAAGTTGGTTTGAACTGCAAAATTTGCAGTTCAAGCTCACCAGCCACTCCTTGGAAACCCTATACCGGGTTGCTCTGGGTCAGAACTGACTAGATGATTCTTAACCACAACAACAATTGTCAGATATATTGCCAGAAGATGACCCCTTCAGGTTGGAAGGCACTCATAATACGACCTCAGAAGAACTATGTCCTGAAAGTAAAGGGGATCCTGATGACATCCATGGCTTTCGGGACCTGCATTAATTGAAGGGGCACAACTCAAAATGAAGAGAAACAGATGCAAACATACAGAAGTAATTAGAACACAGAATACACAAAGCATGAATTTAGAAAAACTGGAAGTTGTCAAAAATGAAATGGAATGCATACACATTGATATCCTAGGCACTAGTTGACATAGATTTGTATTGGCCATTTTAAATCTGATAATCATATGTTCTTCTATGCAGGGAATGATAAATTGAAGAGGAATGGCATCACATTCATCATCAAAAAGAATATTTCAAGATATGTCTTGAAATATAATGCTATCTGTGATAGGATACACTTACAAGGAAGACTGGTTCAAACCACTGTTATTCAAATTTATGCACCAACCACTAGAGCCACTGTACCAAAAGGATATGGTTGATATTCAACCATTTCAAGAGGTAGCATAT
>NW_006408591.1:2594212-2595088 GCF_000296735.1 Chrysochloris asiatica
AATCCTCACCACTGGACCAATAAACAACATTCTTATCAATGGAGAAAAGATTGAAGTTGTCAAGGACTTCATTCTTCTTGGATTGATTATCAACACACATGGAAGAAGCAGCCAAGAAATCAAATGACATATTGCATTAGGCAAATCTGCTGTACAAGATCTTTTTAAAGTGTTGAAGAGCAAAGATGTCAGCTTGAGGACTAAGGTGCATAGTATTTTCAATAACATAGTGTTTTCAATAATTTTCAATAAACAAACCATGGTATTGTCAATAACCTCATATGCATGCGAAAGCTGGACAGTGAATAAGACCATAGAAGAATTGATGCATTTGAGTTATGGTGTTGAAGGAGAATGTTGAAAGTGCCATAGGCTGCCAAAGGAACCAACAGAGCTGTGTTGGAAGAAGTGCAGCCAGAGTGCTCCTTGAAGGCCAGATGGCCAAAATTTGTCACTTGTACTTCGGACATATTGTCAGAAGGGACAAGTTGCTGGAGAAGAATATCATGTTCAGTAGGGTGGAGGGTCAAAGTAAAAGAGGAAAACTCCCAGCAAAATGGACTGGCAAAGTGGCAGCATCAATGGGCTCAGCTGATGACAACATTATGCATGAACATGAAATGATTCTGTCAAATAGGAGAGTGTCAGTGGATTATGTAGCAAATCATTTGCAAATCAGACATGACTCTTCCTATGAAATATTCCATGACAGACTTGGGTATCAAAAAGTTTGTGTGAGATGGGTATGGAAACAACACATGAAAGAGCATAAACAGAAACATTTGGACATCAGCAAACAAAATTTAGACCTATACTTGACAGAAGGTAAAAATTTCCTTTAAAAAAATTGTTACTCATACAAAAATCAGTTGGATT
>NW_006408591.1:2597223-2599320 GCF_000296735.1 Chrysochloris asiatica
AATGTCTAAGTTGCCTATCCCTATGTACCCTATACAGAGGGCATAGCATTGATACTTGATGTGAAGACTCTTTCCCTCTCTATTGGTATTTTGAGCTACTACCTCCATGAATATAAGTAAATATAAGTTCATCAAATTGTAGCAACTTACCCTCATTTCCTTTTTCAAATATTGTTTTATTTTTTATCCTCCTCTAGTCTAGGAGTCCTGGTGTGGCGCTGTGAGTTAATGTGCCAGACTGCAAAGCCATTTGAATTGCAAGGTCGGTGGTTCAAGCTCACCAGCTGCTCCTTGGAAAACTTATGCAGGGTTGCTACAGGTCAGAACTGACTCGACAGCACTTAACAACAACAACAAGTCTAGTTCTGATTATTAAGTCATCGAGGCTAGGTCAGATGGGTATTATCTGCAAGTTTGCGTGTTCTTGTGTATCTCCCCTCACTTCATATCAGCTGGATGCTCCACTCTCAACTCTATCCCTCTGTGGCTATGTCCTTGTCCATGGGCTCAGGTGTCTGCAGGTGTCCCCACACTTTGGATCAACCAGCCCTTCCTCTTCTCTCTCTCATCTCCAGGTCAACAGGAGTCTATAGAATGTGGTTTAACTCAGTCCATTTCTTCATTGCTGCCTTTCCCCTTCTTCCACTCACCAGTAGACCAATGTGTTCACCAGCAAGCTTACATGCCTGCTTGTGTGTTCCCTTTAAGTTTCAGTTTTAGAGGGGGGTTTGTCCTGAAGGGACTTGATTTCTTGCCTTAATGGCTTCCCAGTGAACAACTTGCTTTGGAATCAGATTTTGATGTTAGCTGTTTGATAGGTGGGAATATCTAGTGTTATAAAAAGTAATGGAGGAGAGTCAAATTTCACAGATGAATTTAAAGATAATGTGCTTTGTAAGGTAGCACAAAAAATTTACATTCAACTACTAACCTAAAAGAGTCCTGGTATGGCACTGTAGGATGAGTATGAAAGGCCAGTTTGAACTGCAAGATCGGCAGTTCAAACCCTTTAGCTGCTCCTTAGAAACCGTATATAGAGTTACTATGAGTTGGAACTAACTTAACATTTTTCTCCCCAGACCTAGACAACCACTAATATTTTTGTCTCTATAGATTTTGTCTATTCTGGACATGCCATATAAATGTAATCATACACTATGTAGTCTTTTGTAACTGACTTCTTCCACTTTGACTGATGTTTGCAAGGTTCATCCACGTACTTCCTTTATTTTTATGGCCAAATAATTTTCCACTGAACTCCTGCTGTGGCACTGTAGGATCAGCACTGGACTTCGAACCATAAGGTTGGTGGTTCACACCCACCAGCTGCTCCTTAAAAACCCTGTACAGGGTCACTAAAAGTTGGAATCGACTCAACAGCACTAACCAATAATAACAATTAAACTAAAAATCATTGCTTAGAACCCACCCAGAGTCACCATAGAAGAAAGAACTGGTAGTTTGTTTCTGTAAAGATTATAGCCAATAGTGGGTAGACACATGTTAGTTTGAGTGATGGGAAGATGATATACAAACAGGGGGAGGGCAATATGCAAGAAGAGGGAGGGTGGCATAAGAATGATAAAGATAGATGAAGACCCGGGGAGGTATGCATGGGCAAAAGGGGACAGAGATAAATAATGATCTATGCACAATCTTGGGAAAACAGTATTCTGTGTGTGTAGATGCATGAATTGAGAAACAGGCTGAATGGGTAAGGGAGGAAGAGTGGGATATATATATACATATATACCTCCCAGAAATATATAAGAGTTTGAAAGAGGATATCTGTACATGAATATTTACCTTTCCTGCAATACAACTATGAATGTGGTGGAGCATACAGCAAGAAAAATGATGAAAATATCCTAGATATTATCAAACATCTTAAGGCAATGTGTTGTTGGGCATAGGTGTTCAGGTCCATAGTCTCAGGGGATACCATCATCAATTTGAATAGCATACTCAACAAAGACAATGTTCTACATCCTGCTTGGGTTAGCATCATCTGGGATCTTGAAAGCTCATGGGCAGCTGCCTACGGTGCAGCTTTTGGTCTCCCTATATTCAGAAGAAAGAAGAGAGATGAAACCTGAA
>NW_006408591.1:2600187-2613303 GCF_000296735.1 Chrysochloris asiatica
CCAGTCACTGAAGAAGGATATCATGTTTGGTAAGGTGGAGGGTCAGAGACAGAGGAAGACACCCAATGAGATGGATTGGCCAAGTGGCATCATTGATGGAGTCAACAGTAGTGAGGATGGCCCAGAATCGGGTGGTGTTTCGTTCTGCTGTGCATAAAGTCGCTATGGGTCTGTACCGACTCAATGGCACCTAACAACAACAAATGTGGGTTTACATAGGAGACCATCCCGTAAAGATTTACAGCCTTGGAAACCCTGTAGAGGGGTACTATGAGTCAGAACCAACTCCACGGCACATAACAACAACTACTACTCTTGATCTCACACCCATTTGCCCTGTGTCTCTGTCTATGCATGTATACACAGAAACTGTTGTTCCAAATTGTATGGTGGTGGTGGTTATGTGCTGGGGAGTGGGTTCTAACTCATAGCCCCTTATAGGGCTTCTGAGGCTCTAAATTTTTACAATAGTAGAAAGCCTCATCTTTCTTCCATGGACCTGCTGGTGGTTTCAAACTTCTGACCATGATATTAGCAACCTGACTTGTAAGCACTATGCTACCAGTGCTCCTTCCAAGGTCATATATATATTATTGTTTACCTTTAACCCCTTAAGTCCTTGCACACCTTCCTGTATCTTCATCTGTCTTCATCATTTTTCTGCCAACCTTCCTATTCTTGTATATTGTCCTCCCACTTCTTGTATATTGCCCTCCCTGTAACCCAAGTTAAATGTGTGTGAATTAATGCACTGGACTTCAAGGTTGGTTTGAACTGCAAGGTTGGTGGTTCAATCTCACCATCCGCTTCTTGGAAACTCTATATATGGTTGCTATGGGTTGGAACTGACTCGATGGCACATAACAGCAACAACACCCTTTATCCAGTGAATTACTCTCCCTTACGTCTTACCCTTATGGCTGTCATGTTCCTTCGAATTGTTTCCAACCCTATATACAACAGTAGGAAACACTGCCCAGTCCTGTACCATCCTCATAATTGCTAATATGCTTGAGCACATTGCTGCTGCCACTGTGTCAATCCATCTTATTGAGTGTCACCCTCTTTTTCACTGATCCTCCACTTTGCCAAGCATGATATCCTTCACCAGGAACTGGTTCTTCCTATAAATATCTTCAAAGTATGAGAGATGAAGTCTGGTCATCTTGGCTTCTAAGGATCACTCTGATTGTAAATCTTCCAAGACAGATTTGTTTGTTTTTCTGGCAGTCCATGGTACTTTAAAATTCTTCTTCAACACCATAGCTCAAATGCACCAATTCTTTTATGATCTTCATTATTCAACTTTCACATGCATATGAAGCTATTAAAAACATATTGGCTTTGGTTGTTTGACTGGTTATATATTCCTGAGTGCTTTGGTGTACATAAAATAAAATAAAATAACCAAAAAACAAACAAACAAACAAAACAGGGAATGAGAGCAAATGCTGTTGAATGATGATGCATGGAGGGGATTGTAATCATTGCAATGAAACGAAATATGATAGGATGAATGTAAAGTTGATGTTGTCCCATGTAAACTCAATTCACAATAAAAACTTAAAAAAAAAAAAGAATAACATCTGAGGAAAATGCCTCTTAAATAAAAGAATGGCTCATAACAGTTTGAAGCGGGAGCAATCTAGTTCTCAAATTGGCATCTTTGCTTTTGAGCACTTTAAAAAGGTCTTGTGCAGCAGGTTGGTCTAACGCAGTATATCATTTTATTTCTTGACTGTTGCTTCCATGAATGCTGATGGTGGAACCAAGCAAAATGAGGTCTTTAACAACTTCAATCTTTTCTGCATTTATCATGATGCTATTTATTGGTCCAGTGGTGAGGATTTTTTTTTTTTTTTCACATTGAGATGCAACCCATACCGAAGGTTGTGGTCTTTGACTTTCATCAGTAAGTGTTTTAAGTCCTCTTTGCTTTCAGCAAGCAAGGTTTTATCATCTGCATATTAAAGGCTGTTTGTGAGTCTTACTCCAGTCCTGAGGACACATTCTTCTTCATATCCAGCTTCTTGAGTTATTTGCTCAGTATACAGACTGCATGGTGGTGGTTATGTGCCATCGAATCAGTTCCAATTCACAGTGACCCTGAACAGGGTTTTGAGACTGTAATCTTTACAGGAACAGAAAGCCTCATCTTTTTACCATGGGACAGCTGGTAGTTTGAAACTGCTGATCTTGAGGTTAGCAGCCCAACTTGTAACCACTACACTACTAGAGCTCCTTTTATGTTAAAAGAATACAACCCTGACACACATCTTTCCTGATTTTAAACCATTTAGTGCCCTTTTCTTGTTTTTCAATGATTGCCTCTTGGTCTATGTATAGGTTCCTCATGAGCACAATTAAGTGTTCCGGAATAATCATTCTCTGCAATGTGTCCTTAGCTTGTCATGAACCATGCAGTCAGAAGCCTTTGTCAATAAAGTAAAAAAAAAAACAAAACAAAGGTAAACATCTTCCCGGTATTCTCTGCTTTCAGCCAAGATCCATCTGACATCAGCAATTATATCCCTTATTCCACATCTGCGTCTGAATCTGGCTTGAGCCTCTGACAGTTCCCTGTCAGTGTACTATTGCAGCTGTTTTTGTATTATCCCTAGCAAAATTTTACTTGTATGCAATATTAATAATATTGTCTGAAGATTGCCATTTTCCATTGGGTCACCTCTCTGAAATGGGTATAAATATGGATGTTTTTCAATAAGTTGGCCTGGAATCTGTCTTATAAATTTCTTGGCATAAGTGAGTGAGTACCTCCAGTGCTACATCAGTTTGTTGAAAGAGTGCAATTTTTACTCCATCATTTCCCAGAAACTTGTTCTTTGGCAATACATTCAGTGCACCTTGCACTTCTTCCTACAATACCACTGGTTTTTGATCATATGCTACCTCTTGAAATGGATGAACATTGACCACTTCTTTTGGTACAGTGGCTCTGTGTATTCCTTCTATCTTCTTTTGATGCTTTCTGCATCATGCAATATTTTGCTCATAAAATCCTTCTGTATTGCAATTCTAGGCTTGACTTTTGTTCTCTGTTCTTTCAGTTTGGGAAATACTGAGCATTTTCTTCCCTTTTGGTTTTCTAACTCCAGATCTTTGTACATTTCATTATAGTATTTGACTTTATCTTCTCAACTGCCTTTTGAAATGTTTTGTTAAGCTCTTTTACCTCCTTATTTCTACCATTTGCTTTAGCATCTCTAAGCTGGAGAGTAAGTTTAAGAGTCTCTTCTGACATCCATTTTGTTTTTTTTCTGTCTTCTTTGTGTTCTTCATGACCTGTTGATTTCTTCCTGTATGTTGTTCTTTATGTCATCCCTCAGCTCTTCTTGTTTTCAATCTTTTGTGTCTAGTGCACCGAATCTGTTCTTAAGATATCTCTAAGACCCACATTTTGGTAACATCATAGAATCTATCTTTTAGTATATACATTTTTTCTTGATTTTTATAATAGTGGTCTCAAGCAATATTTGTCCTTTTATGATTGACTTATTTCACTCAGCATAATGTCCTCCAGGTTCATCCAAGTTATGAGGTGTTTCACAGATTCATCATTATTCTTCAATGCTGCATAGTATTCCATTGTGTGTATGTACCACAGTGTATTCACTCTTCCATTATTGGGCATTAGACTGTCTTCATCTTTTTGCTACTGTGAACATTGCTGCGATGAACTCTTTGCATGATTGGTTCAGCTTCTAGATTACCTCACTAGTCATCCTCACATGTACCTGGTCTTCCTAATCCCTTCATAGCACTTCTCATAATCTCTCAATACTTTATGGATACCAGGAGTTGTTTATTGCCTGTCTTCACCCACTAGAAGGAAAGCTCCCTGAGGGAAAGGAAGCTACCAGTTCTTTTAAAATTCAGCTCTATGTACATCTACAGCAGTCCTTGGATTGCTGGTTACTCAACATGAATTTGATAAATGAACAAACTACTGTCAGAACCAGATACCTCAGTAGTTATACAAGGGATTTTTAGGCTCCTGTTATTGCTGTTAAGTGCTATCAAGTCAGTTCTTATTCATAGAGACTCATTATAGGTTTTCTGAGGAGCAACTGATGGATTTGAACAGCTAACCTTGTGGTTAGCAGTCCACTGCTTATCCTACAATGACATACTAGGACTCCTGTTGTTGTTGTTATTAGATGCCATCGAGTTGGTACTGACTCATAGTGACCCTACAGTTCCTATTAGTTAACAGCAGTTGTAGAACAAAATATAATCAATATTCCTCTTGAAAATCAGTCTTCTCTAATGCTCAGAGTTACCAGGTTTCTCAGATCTAAACTTATCAAATAAACAAAACTTGAAACCTTACTTTGCAGTGTTTTGTTTTTTTTTCCTCTATCCATTTTTGCCTTCACTTCTGATTCACAAGCACCCCTGCTATGAAGGTTCTAACTCACGAACACCTTGTGCCAGTGTGCATGCATCTTACAAACTAGCTGCCTAGAAAACTGCTGGTGAAAATGGATGTTTTCCCAAAAATTTAAGAGAAAAGGTGATTCCGATGTATATGTTACATTTCACAATTGTCCTTGGCTTCAGAAAGTCATAGAGAACAAACAAGAATATGAAATAATAATAATATGAAGAAACCCTTGAGATGCATTTTATCCTTAGCATTGAGACTTTATTTCAAGTGTTTCATTTCTCTTTTACTTGTACATGTACCCCTAGGATTTCTCAAACACTCTCAAGAATTCAAAATTGTCCAGCCATGATATGCCACACCCAACAATTGCAGCTTTATTAACAAGAATTCCTGGAGCAAGTATAATAATTAGCTCTTACATTGATATTGTGTCTGTTAGGATGTTGTGGTCCCTAAGTAAGAGAATACCAGATCAACAGTGACTAAGTCCACAGGTTCTATGCTAGCTCATCAGTTCAGCAATATGATTAACGATATGATATCTTTCTGTTTGTTTCACCATCCTTAACTATTAGCTTTTGTCATGTTTGTTGCCTCATTATGACAAAATGGAAGCAACAGCTGTAAGCATCACATCTGTGTTCAAGACAGGAAGAAAGAATAAGGAATAGCACCAGCAAGATCTCTTCATTCATTTGCATAATTTATTAAACACAAATTATTTCCCATCATCACAGCAGACTTTTGGGTATATATTATTGAATAGAATTGAGTCTAATGTCTACCATAAATGCAAGGGAAAAGACTGATTAGTAAAAGTGAAAGAGTGTCAAGATTGACGTAAACCAACAGTCATCCATTTCTGGAAGTTGGACAAAGGGCTTCCTTGAACAAAATCATTCTTTTGTTAACAGAGTAGAAGCTGAGATTGGACTCCTCACAGCATCTGTAAAAAATATTATGTAATGTACTTTTCCTATGCACTTTTCCATTCATATTATATCGTATCTTATCCATACAACTGATAAGTAAAGTTAGACTCAGGTAGCTCAGCAAAGCTAACTCAGAGAATTCAGCAAAGCCTTCTTTAATATATATATATATTTCATCAAATAAAAAGTGGATTTCTCGTCAAAATATTTTTGAGAAATACTATGTCTTCAAAAGATAGCACTTATTAAGCACCTGGTGTATCACTGGAGGATAAGAACTGGAGTGCCAACTGCAAGGTTCAAACCCATCAGCTGCTCCTCAAACACTACATACAGGGTCACTGTGAGTCAGAATCAACTCACCAGCACTTTACAACAACAATATATGACAAGAGCTGTGCTAGGTGCCTCAAATGTATTATGTCATTTGATCCTTCCAGAAACCCTATAATGTAGGTCCTATTATGGTCAGCTCCTTTCACAAATGAGCAACCCACACTTTCAACAGGTTAATAACATGACCAGTGTCATATGTCTGGTAAGTGGTTGTATCAGAATTCAGAGTAAAGTACTCTCTTTCCAAAGTTGCACTCATTTATCAACTGGACTATAAAAGTTAAAATAGTTGTCTTGCCCTAAGACTTTCCTTCCACCCATCTATCATACTATGGTGTTTAGTGTGTTGTTGTGATGCCAGAAGCTATATCTCCAGCATTTCAATAATACCACCAGGGTCACCTATGTGGACAGGTGTCAGCAGAGCTTTCAGACTAAGACTGGCTAGGGAAATAGGCCTGATAATCTACTTCTGAAACTCTATTTTGTTTATGTTGGTTTGAATGGGTTTTACACAGAACTAGAGTCTTGATTAAGATGTGGGTCTACATATTGACTAATTTTTTCTTAACCATAAATACAAAGGTCTTCCTTCCTCAAAACATGAGAGATTGGAGGAGGAGAAAAGAGATAGTGTTAGAGAGAGTCTATGGAATGGACAATAGAAGGCATCTCTATCATTCCATTTTCAAGGTTCTAAAAATGGCAGCTGGAAAGGCCATCCATATTTTTAGCTGATTACCAAGGAAGGGTGACTAATGCCTGGGGGTGGGGGGTGAGGGAAAGACTCGCTTTAGACTCTAAACTATACAGTGTTGTTGAGAAGCATGAATTCTCTTTCATAAATGAAAGGCATTACCAATCTATTTCAGTTTCAACACATCAAAAGAGACTTATGGAGACAATAATTTGCTGAAGGGGCACATGACCTGGTTGGACCTGACATTTATTATATCTCCCTTTGAAAATAGTTAAAATTGCACAAGTGATATTATGCACTTTGCATCTTGATGATTGCCACAAAGAAAGAAAAAAAATTTGAAAAAGATTAAATCTGACTGTTGGCTTAAATAGACTTTGGATTCTCCCCCCACCCCCACCCCAAAAGGAAGCAAACAAATAGAAAAATGTGGCTGTACAAAGGATTAAGGATACGGCCATACAAGTGTGAAGCTTTTCTGTCCTCTGGCGAGGCACAGGGAATTGGCAGCAATTATGGCTGATATAAACCTAGCCTTCCTCAAGCTTGTATTCTGTGGCGGCTTCAAGTCTGGCAAGCAGATTCTGTCAGTGGTTTGTTTTCAAGTCCAGGGGTGGTGATTTCCCTGAAGTGGGCCTACTCTCTTTCTCTGTTTCTTGACCTCCTCCCACAAACCTGGGATGGTTTTCTAGAGAAATAGTTGTTACATTCCCTCACCTACTTTGTCCTTGATTTACCCAGCAGGAACTCCACATAACATTTACAGGATGGATTAAGGATTCTGAGATCATCTCTGTCCTTCACAGTAGACTTTGTATTAACTACACTCTTGTTGACAACCAGCCATTTGTTTTTTTCTTTACTTGTCAAATCCCTGGTGTGGCCACTCTACAATAAGCACTGGACTGTTAACCACAAGGTCCATTGTTCAAACTCACTAGCCACTCCTCAGAAACTCTATATAGGGTTGATATGAGTTAGAACAGATTTGAGGGCATTTAGCAACAACTATCAAATCCCCAATCTCTCCCCTTAACAAACACATTTCTTTCTTTCTGGGCCTATTCATCATTGTTTCTAGACCTCTCAATAATCAATAATTTTTCTCTTAGCTGTGGTTTTTTTTTTTTTTTTTTTTTTGCTGTGCTTAACTCCAAATACTTTTCTCCATGATGCTTGTAGGCTCCTGGGTGGTACAAAGAAGTAAACTAAAGGTTGCTGATTCAAATCCACTTAGTGGTACCTGGGAAGAAAGACCTAGTGGGCTGCTTCTGTAAAGATTATAGCCTAGAAAGCCAGTTTTAGTCTGTAATACATGGAGTCCCTATGAATCAGAATCAACTCAACAGCAATAGATTTGTTTTGTTTTTTATTTGATTTTGGTGCTGGTTGAATTGTCATTAAAAAAAAATCCTTTTTTTATGAAGATCTTTATTTTAGGCAACAGATCTTTATTGATACTGAGGGCATTACGAGGAAAGCCTTTGACTTGAAAATCTTTGCTTTCTGTTTCCTATCCCTCTGGTCTCAGGTTAGATGTGACAAATAAAGCATTTAAAACAATTTATTAACTTGGCAAGCCAACGATAATCTCAGATTCAAAAAAATTTCTGTCAGCTTGAAAGGATTTTGTGCATTGATTAAAAACTGGAAAAGAAAAAGATGACCAATAATCAGACTCAGGATTTGGGGGGGGGGGGGGGGACTCTTTGGAGGAAAACCTCATGCTACCCCACTCACTACTTTTTCTTTCAAAAGACTATATTAGAATGTGGAAAAGCAGCAGGGGAAAAAAAGCCTGTGATTTTAATGGGCCTGCAGAGACCACTTTGAAATATTGAACATCTCCACAAGAACAAACATAATAGCTTCCACCTGATGTCATCGTCACTGGTTCTCATTAAGGATCCAAGCATAGAGTTTTCTTGACGTAGACTATGACTGGGCCCTTCCGGGGAAACAGGGTGTCACTCTCAGGGCAAAGCCAGCCCCTTCCTTGCTCTGTGACTCGTCCATAAGCCGTGGCTTTGATTTCAGTCTTCTCTTTCTAAAGGCAGGCCATTGCAGCCGGGCAGTGACTCAAGCAGATGGCTGAGTGCGACAAGCCTATTCTGATCAGTAATAAAAATACCAGAAGCTACACTGCATTGTGTACCAATACGTGAGGCTATTGCTGATTCCTTTGTATCTCTAGATTCTATTTTGAAAGCAGGTTGATCTTTTCCACACATAACCCTCACAGAATGAGCAATCGCACCAGGTGCGTGATTGAAGCATATTTTGCAACTTGTTAACATCAGAATTTTTTTTTGTTTTTCAATCCGACTTAAAAATTTTACCCTTACTTATCCTTCAAGGTTTTTGACTGATTGTTGATTTAGGGGTGAAGCAGATTTAAGGGTGAAGCAGAATATATATATATGTATTTTTCCAAACAGCATCAGAGGCACTTGCAAACTGAAAGACTAACTCAAATTGTGTTGTGTTGTGTCTCTCTTCCCTTAAGAGATGATGCTAATAAACAAAGAAATGGGAAAATGTAGAATTGGGGATAGAGGAGGAATAGAGGCAGACTCTAACCAATGAGTAATTCGTTCCCTGGATAAAAAACCCATGAATAACTGAGAGTTGATTTTGAAGTCGGCAATAGAAAATAGTAGCTTTGCTTAGTTTATTGCATGGATGCCTTTTAAGGATTGAATTGTGTTCCCCCAAAGTGATATGTTGAAGCCCTAAATCATGTGTACATGAATGTGATGTTGTTTGGAAATACAGGTTTCCTTTGCAGATATTATCAGATAGCAAGATCATGCCTGAGTAAGGGGTCCTATTCCCTTTTGAATAACCTAAAACACCAAACCCATTATAGTTGAGTCAATTCCTACTCGCAGTGACCTTAAAGGACAGAAAACAACTGCTCCATAAGGTTTTCTTTCAAGTTTGTAAATTTCTAGGAATGTAGACTGCAACATCTTTCTTCAAGGCACAACTGAGCTGCTGACCTTCCAGTTAGCAACTGAGTGCTTTAACCACTGTGCTACCATGGATCCTTAATCTCTTCTGTGTTGTTGTTGTTGTTAAGTGCTGTAAAGTTGGTTCTGACTCATAATGACCCTGTATAGGATTTCTGAGGAACAGCTGGTGAGTTTAAACCACCAACCTGTGGTTCAAACTGACCTTGAGGTCCTGCACTTACACTATAGCATTAAAAGAGGAGAACAGACAAGCAAGTCACTCACAAAGGGAAGATTCCATAAAGACATGTCTGTCTACAAGTCAACAAGCATCAAAAAATGTTAAGCTACAGGGAGCTGAAAGAGACAAGGAAGAATTTTACCCTGGAGCAGACAGAGAGAATAGCTCTCCTGACATCCTAAATTTGAATGTCTAGCTTACAGAACTGTGAGAAAAATTTTTCTTAAAAGTTACACACTTGGGTTGTACTCCTGGTGTGTCACTGTGGACCAGCACTGGACTATGAATTACAAGGTCAGCAGTTTAAACCCACCAGCTGCTCTTTGGCAACCCTATACCTGATCATTATGAGTCAGAAATGACTCCACAGCACTTAACAACAAGGAAATAAAATCAGTTCTCAAACCTTTCTACATCAAAAAGACCTGGGGAGATTTTATAATATTGTTGATTCCTAGGCCCCACCCTCCAAGATTCTGATTTAGTACATTTAGACTACAATCAGATAATTTATATTTTAAACAAGATTCCTAGGTGTTCCTAACCTGTTTTTATTGCATTGACAGGTAGTATTCATAAGTCTAAAAGTCATGAGTCTAAACGCAACCCAAGTCAGTTAATTGCTAACTCTATGATCTTTAACTGCCCACAGAAGTATTCCGTTAAGTGGCGGTAAGAGCCAGTGGACAAACCCTGGGGGTTAGAAGAACCTGTATCCGGAACTCATCCCAACTTATAGTACCTGTATGATCTTAGCAAATATTGCTGGGAGCCTCAGAACCTGGAGACTGGAGACCATACATAATTCATGCTGAGCTTACCTCCTTGGGTCATAAGCATCAAATGAGAAGAAGTAACTATGTGAAAAATGTTAGAAGTCACATGTTTTTTTTAGAGCGGTAATATTTTTTCCTTCAAGCTAATGATTGCATATTCACAGTCAAGAGCCCTACATCCCAAAAGTCTTCATTAAATGAAGTAGCTGCAGTAGATGCAAAAAGGAATCCTGGTGAATGATACCTACTCTCCCTATGGACCTCTCCTGTACCAGATCATAAAGAATCCTTAATAATGCTTATCAACTTTAATCATAGAATAATAAATATAATTGTAAATTGAGGAGAACAAACAAGATGGTGGATTGTGTGGAAGTTCAGTGAGAAGCTCTGTCAGCAACAACACAGAATCCCAGACCAAACAGGCTCAGGGGATGGTGCCAGAATTCTGAATCACATATGAAGGAATACTTAGAATGTTGGAAGGCTTACAGCTAGGGGAATTAGTAGCAGAAGCAAGAAATCCACTGCTTCTAATTCAAGATGACCAGCTGCTCCTGGAGCCACCATCTTGGGTGAGACCAAGCACAGAAGGCTCAGAGCAGCCATGGACACCTGACAGAACCTCTGAGATAAAGGTGTGGACATTCTTTTTTCTTCTTTTTTGGTATCTGATCATTGGTGTCTCATTGCACACCTCCATTCTGGTGACTGAGGGGGTGCCTGAGCAAATAGAATGCCACCCCCACCCCTGGAGGGTTCTACCACGCATGTGCACAGATCTCAAAATTTAAAGTGACAGTTTCCACTTAAAACTAAAAGGCAGTGCAAAATGGTCACAGATGGCCCTGAACAGTTTATTACTAGGAAAAATGCCTGATTGGGGATTGTGGAGCAGGACAGAAGATTAAAAAGGAAATACATAAGAAATTAAATCCTGAGTTACATCACTAAGACCAACAGTGGCATCTTGAAATTTCTCAGGAAGTAGAGTGAAAAGGGAATCCCATCTCCTGATCACATCTACCTGGAGGCAATCAGAAAGCATAAAAATTACCAAAACCCACACCTATCTACGTATTAAGGCCACAGATAACTCCTAAATATGCCCAAAATACAGAAGCAGATGACCATATCAGCAAATGTCCAGAAACGAGATAAAGTGACTGAGGCAAATGATCTGGAAAGAGACCTATACTCCATACTAGAAGATGGGCAGGCTTTGGAAATGTCTGAGAAGGAATCAGAAAAATGATTATAAAATGTATCAAAACACTATGCAATGGAGTTGAGAAAAATAAGGAAGAACTCAGGAAAGTGCTACAGGAACAAACAAATAAAATAGATACAGTATTGGAAACAATTAAAAACTTATAGAAAGAGGTTCAAATGATTAATAATAGATTATCAGAAATGGACAATACACTGAAAGGGCAAAGGAGTAGAATTGAAGAGATAGAAGCCAGAAAGAAGAAAAAAAACACAAAAAAGATTAAAAAATCTGAAGAAGACCTAAGATTCATGTTGGACAACATGAAGAGGAATAACTTAAGAATTATAGGCATCCCAGAACAGGAAGAATCACACAAGTCTACAGAGGAGATAGTTGAAGAGCATCTGGAAGAAAATTTTCCTAACATCCTGAAAAGTGAAAAGATAAGCATTCAAGAAGTTCAACAAACCCCAGAAAGGATAGACCCGTAAAAGACAATCACCAAGACACATAATAATCAAGTTCCCCCAAATCAAAGATAAGAACAGAATCCTGAAAGCAGCTAGGGAAAAAGAGAAGTGTAACATACAAAGGCAAGCAAATCATATTAAACTCGAATCTCTCAACAGAAACAATGCAAGCAAGAAGGCAATGGGGAGACATATATAAAACTCTGAATGAACAAAAACTGCCACCCAAGAATCCTCTACCCAGCAAAGCTTTCAATCACATACGATGGTGTAATCAAAACATTCCAGGATAAACAGAAGCTAAAGGATTTTGCCAAAGCCAACCTTTCTATGAAAAACATACTAAAGGAAGTTCTGTGGACTGAGAACCAACAACAGCAGACAAGAACTAGAGAATGATGTAGGTGGCAGCATCACCCTGAACTCAGTCGACAAATGGAAGAGTCAAGAACAGAATAAAATGATAAGAACAGAAGATATGGAAGGTCAGTCTATGATCAAAACAATTACAATGTGAAAGAAGGTAAACACATAAGAAGAGAGATCCAGGTGGTGAGAAGGTCACGTAAATTACAGAATAAAGTAGACTTTCTTAAATGGAGGGAAGAGTTAATGGAATATAAGGTAACCACAACAACTGCGTTGGGGTGAGGGGCTTAGTTCGGGTATTGGGGAAGGCAATACAAGAAGGGGAATGAAGTGGAAGAACAAGATAGATAAGGAAGCAACAAGATAGATAGGTTTTGCATGTCCAAAGTGAGATAGAGGTAAATAGTGATGCATGCTCAACCTTGGAACAATAGGACTCTGTGATACAGGGATCTAGGCATAGTTTGAAGATGGGAAATTATACTAAAATGTTTGACTATCTTATGAATATTGGTTTCCCTTGCCTACTATTATAAAATAGACACTTGAGTGGGATGGAAAGGAATGTTGGGAAACATGATTACAGAAAATTTGTAAGTCTGTCTTCAGCCTATAACTTATTGTAATGCAGAAAAGGGGTTCTAGAACTTTCCCAGTGAAATAGGCCTCTTGCAGAGGTTTTGCAGAGTATAGGACCTTAGGTGGAATCCTGAGTCC
>NW_006408591.1:2615441-2617140 GCF_000296735.1 Chrysochloris asiatica
TAAATTTTAAACCATTCATTGTTCCCATGTCCTGTTCAAACAACTGCTTCTTAGTTCATGTACAGATTCCTCACAAGCACAATTAAGTGTCTGGAATACTCATAATTTGCAATGTTGTCCATAGTTTGTCATGATCCACATAATCAAAAGCCTTTTTGTAGTCAATAAAGCCCAGGTAAACCTCTTTCTGATATTCTCTGCTTTCAGCCAAGATCCATCGGACATCAACAATGATATCCCTCATTCCATAGCCTCTTCTGAATCCGGTTTGAGCCTCTGGAATTATTCTGTCAATGTATGATTATAGTCGTTTCTGTATAACCATTAGCAAAACTTTATTCGCATGAGATATTATAGAGATTGTCCAATCATTTCTGCATTCTGTTGGTTCACCTCTCTTTAGAAAGGGCACAAATATGGATCTTTTCCAATCAGTTGGTCAGATCTTTGTCTTCCAAATTTCTTGGCAAAGATGAGTGAGTGCCTCCTGTGCCGCCTCACTTTCTTGAAAGATTTCAATTTTTACTCCATCAAATACTGGTGCCTTGTTCTTTACCAATTCCTTCAATGCACCTTGGATTTCTTCCTTCAGTACCATTGGCTCTTGATCATATGCTACATCTTGAAATGGCTGAACATTAACCATTTCCTTTGGTACAGTGACTCTTAGTATTCCTTCCATCTTCTCTTGATGCTTCCTGCATCATTCAATACTCTGCCCAGAGAATCTTTCAATAATGAATATCGAGTCTTGAATTTTTTCTTCAGTTTCCCCAAATTGAGAAATGCTGAGCATGTTCTTCCTTTTTGGTTTTCTGATTCCAGATCTTTGCACATTTGTTGTAATAATTGACTTTATTTTCTCGAGCTGATCTTTGAAATTTTCTGTGCAGTTCTTGGACCTCCTCATTTCTTCCATTTTCTTTAGTATCACTACACTGGAGAATAAGTTTCAGTGTCTCTTTTGACATCCTTTTTGACCTTTTCCTTCTTTCTTTTCTTCTCAGTGACTTTTTGCTTTTTTCATGGATGATGTTCTTGATGTCATCCCACAACTCTTCTGGTCTTTGGGCTTTAGCATTTAATGTGTCAAATCTGTTCTTCAGATTATCTCTAACTTCAGGTGGAATATATTCAAGGTCAGATTTTGGATCTCGTGGACTTGTTTCATTTTCTTCAGCTTCAGTTTGAATTTACATATGAGTAATTGGTGATCTGTTCCACAGTCTGCCCCTGGCTTTATTTTGACTGATGATATGGAGCTTTTTCATCTTCTCTTTCCACAGATGTAATCAATTTGATTCTATGTATTTCCATCTGGTAAGATCCATATTTGTAGTCATCTCTTATGCTGTCTAAAGAAGGTATTTGAAATGAACAAATCATTGGTTTTGCAGAATTCTGTCATGTGATCTCCAGCATTATCTCTATCACCAAGGCCATATTTTCCAATTACTGATCCTTCCTCTTTGCTCCCAACCTTTGTATTTCAATCACTGGTAATGATCAAGACAACTTGATTGTATATGTGATCTATTTCAGATTGAAGAAATTGATAGAATTCTTCTATTTCATCCTCAGTGGCTTTAGTGGTTAGTGCATAAATTAGAATAATAGTGGTATTAACTGGGCTTCCCTGTAGGTGCATGGATATTATCCTATTCCAGACAGCATTGTATTTCATGACTAATCTGGATAT
>NW_006408591.1:2618510-2619048 GCF_000296735.1 Chrysochloris asiatica
ACATCAAAAGATTTCATCAAAAGAATGAAAATTAACCCAGAGAATGGGAAAGTTTTTTTGCAATGACGTATAATACAAGAGACTAATCTCTAAAACTTACAGGGAACTACAACACCTCTCCATCACTAGTCTGTTTGTTGTACTGTGGTGGCTTGTGAGTTGCTGCAAATCTGAAAGCTATGCCACTGGTATTATAAATACCAGCTGTGGCAGCCATAGTGGACAGGTTTCAGATGAGCTTTCAGACAAAGACAGACTAGGAAGAAGGAGTGAAAAAATGCATCCAAATATTTAATCATTGAAAACGTTATGAATAACAGAGAAACAGTCAGATACAGAGCTGGAAAATAAGCCCCTAAGGTTGGAAGGACTCAAAATGCGACTGGGGAAGAGCTGCCTCCGCAAAGTAGAGTTGACCAGGAGGACACAAATGGAGTAAAGCTCATGGGACCTTCATTTGCTGATGGGGCACAATTAAAAATGAAGAGAAATAGCTATGTTGTTGTTGTTGTCAGGTGCTATCGAGTCGGAACCGACT
>NW_006408591.1:2635814-2641162 GCF_000296735.1 Chrysochloris asiatica
TTCTCATTTCCTTTATCAAAAATTGTTTTCTTTATCTTCCTCTAGTCTAATTCTATGAATTGGGCTACTAACCTGAAGTTTGGCAGTCTGAAACTACCAGATTTTCCATGGGGAGTAAGATGAGACTTTCTGCTCTGGTAAAGATTTGCAGTCTCGAAAACCCTGTGCAGGGTCACTATGAGTCGGAACCGACTCCTTGGTACTTAACAATGACAACAGTTGAGTTCTGATTATCAAGCCATCGAGGCTAGGTCAGATGGGTGCTACCCGCATGTTTTGGTGTTCTTGTGCATCTCTCCTCCCTTCATATCTCACTGGATGCTTCACTCTCAGCTGGAGCCCTTTGTGACTATGTCCTTGTCCATTGGCTCAGGTGTCCCCAGGTTTGACCACATTTTGGACCAATCAGCTCTTTCTCTTCTCTCTCTCATCTCCAGGTCCATGGGACTCTATGGAACGTCGTTTAACTCAGCCCATTTCTTCATTGCTGCCTTTCCCCGTCTTCCACTCACCAGTAGACCAATGTGGTTGCCAGCAAGCTTACATGCCTGCTCATGTGTTCCCTTTGAGTTTCAATCTTAGAGGGGGGTTGGGCCACAACATTTTATTAAGCAATATGGCATTTGATTTCTTGACTGTTGCTTTCATGAAAGTAGATAGTAGAGCCAAGCAAAATGAGGTTTTCTCAACTTCAATCTTTTTCCATTTATCATGGTATTATTATTTAAATTTATTGTTCCAGCGGTAAGAAGTTTTGTCTTCTTTACATTGAGGTGCAGCCCATACTTTGATTTTCATCAGTATGTAATTTAAGTCCTTTTCACTTTCAGCAAGCAAGTGTATGTCATCAGCATATCACAGGTTGCTAATAATTCTTCCTTCAATCCTGAGGTCATGTTCTTCTTCATATAATCTAGTTTCTCAGATTATTTGCCCATCATACAGATAGAATAAGTATAGTGAAAGAATATAACTTTGGCACACACCTTTCCTGATTTTAAAACCATTCAATGTCCCCTTGTTCTGTTCAAATGACTGCCTTCTGGTCTATGCACAGGTTCCTCAGGAGTGCAATTCAGTACTCCATAATACCCATTTTCCACAATGTTGTACATAGCTTCTCACAATCCACAAAATGGAAAAATATTTGCATGGTCAATAAAGCACAGGTAAACATCTTTTTGGTATTTTCTGCTTTCCAGGCAAGATCCATCTGGCATCAACAATGATACCCTTCATTCTACGTCCTTGTCTGAATCCAGCTTGAACTTCTTGCAATTCACTGTTATTGTACTGTTGCAGCCATTTAAAATTATCTTTAGCAAAGTTTTACTTGCATGTGATATTAATGATGTTGTCCAATGGCCTACATGTTCTGTTGGGTCACATCTCTTTGGAATACGTGTAAATTGGATCTGTTTTAATCAGTTGGTCTTCCAAATTTGTTGGCATAGATGAGTGACTGTCTCCAGTGCTGCATCAGTTTGTTGAAATATTTCAATTTGCATTCCATCAATTCCCGCAGTCTTGTTCTTTGCCTTAAGTGCACTTTGTACTTCTTCAGCTCCATTGTCTGTTGTTCACATGCTGTCTATTGAAATGGTTTAACAGCAACCCTTTTTTTATATATATATTCAGTGGTTGTATGTATTCCTTCCATCGTCTTTTGATGTTTTCTGCATTATTCAATATTTTGCCCATATTATCCTTCAATATTACTTCAGAAATCCTGAGCATGCTCTTCTTTTTTGGCTTTCTAAATACAGATCTTTGCACATTGCATAAAATTTGACTTTGTTTTCTCATGTTGACTTTTTAATTTTTCTGTTCAGCTCTTGTATTTCTTCATTTCTTCCATTTTCTTTGGCATCTCTACACTAAAGAGCAAGTTTCAGAGTCTCTGAATTGAATGAAGGTTTACAGAGCAGATCATTACTTTTACATTCAACAAATTATATACTTTGCTTCATTGCATTGTTTATAATCGCCTCCATTTTCCAACAGTTAACAGTATTTACCCTTATTCACTTTAATTATTGCACCCTCCCACCATGTCTTCATATAATTCATTTTATCAGATTATTTGCTCAGCAAACAGATTGTACCAACATTTAGCAGTATTTATCCCTATTCAGTTAAATTACTGCATTCCTCCATCCATGTGCCTTCATGTAATACAGTTTCTCAGACTATTTGCTTGCCATACAGATTGAACAAATATTCTAAGCAGCTGAAATATATGATTACATGAGGGGTAGTGGGAATGCAATAATTAAAGGGAATGGGGATAAATACTGTTAACTATTGGTATATGGAGAGGATTGCATTCATTGTAATGATGCCAAGTATATTATTTGTTAAATGTAAAACTGATGATATGTTCTGTAAACCTTCACTCAATTCTCAATGAAAAGTTGTTGTTGTTGTTATTGTTTTAAAAGAACAGACCGGGGCGGGAGGTGGGGTGGGGGAGGGGATCACAAATCACAAACAGGAGAAAGTTTTTTGTGTTCTCCTTGCTTTCCACAATCTTTCTGTCAATTCTTTGAAGATTATCTAAATATTATTCTTTCGAATTCTTTTTCTTTTAGTTCTATTACCTTTTCTTCCTCTGACACATTTTCTGGCTCTGCATCTTGGTCATTTGTTTGAGCCATTCTCTCTTGCTTTTTCATGTGAGCTAAAACTGTCTGTTGTCTCCAGACATTGTTGTTCTGTCATATTTGTATTTAATTGATGATTGTATGTTGTTGTGGTCTTGAGATGAATTGGCACAGTAGTAGAAACACTGGGCTCAAGCATAGCAATGATTGTGAGGTTAGTGCAAGACTGGGCAGTGTTTCATTCTGCTGTGAATAAGCTTTTATGAGTCAGTAATAACTTGATGGCACCTACCCAAAACACCAATCCCTCTCAAGATTCAGCATTTAAAAAAAATCATATAGTCTATTTTAACAAGGCATTTCTAGAGATCAAGACCTTTAAAGAAAGATGAAATACCAGTAAAGGAATATCAACCCTCAGTACCAGATAAATGGGGGTGATATTTTGGACCAGCATCTGGTGTCCCCAGCCTATGTAACTTTTAAAAGTTAGGCCAATGTGTCTTCATTCCTCTCAATTTGATTCCAAATAGCTAATTCTGAGACTCAGTAGTTATTGCCACTCTTTCCCTCTACTCTCTGCTTTCCAAATAAGGTAGCAGGGCGTTTCCTTTCTCTGAATATGGAAGATCTCTTTTCTTTAGCCTTTACTTATTTTGGGATTCATCAATATTCAAATAGATCATGATACAAGATGATAATTATTGATTTCCTAATGCTTCCAACACAGTTTCCTGAGATCTAGAGGACATCTTCCTGGCCATAGTCTGGTCCATGGAATCCTATTTTTCTGTTTCCTGGCTTCTGGTGTGACATTGGGCTCATTATATCAGAATTTTCAAGGACAGGGTTTCCCCAAAGTAACATTAATGAAAATTCATTCTATGAGAGTTGTGTTTTGATGAGAGCAGTATATTTTTAGCCATCACTTTTAAGGATTGTTTTTGCTTGTTTTAAATATGATCCCCCTCCCCCCCAAATTCTTTATTTTACATTGGGAAGTAAACAAAAGTGGACAGTACGGTGAAACAATAAGTAGTGGGGAGGGTGATGAGGAAAAGGCTAAGTTAGTGGTCTCCAACAAAGGATGGAAAATGATAGGTGATCCAATTGGAAAAACATCAAAGTCAAGCTACTAAGGTTGGAGGAATACATGGAACTAAGTGAGATGGAGGTGGCCCCAACACAGTTACTTCTATGATAATTTACATTTTACAGAAAGGTTTTATGGAAGTAGAAAATCTCAGCTTTCTCCTGAGGAGTGGCTGTTTGTTTGAACCACTGACCTTGCAATCAACAGCCCAATGCCTAACCCACATAACAACCAGGGCTGCATTATATCTACAGCAGGGGTCAGCAAACAACCGTCTTCCTCTTACTTTTTAAAATAAAGTATTATTGGAACAGATGCACTTCCAGTAATATTGTTTATGGAAGTTTTCACCTTACACAATGGAACAAAAGTCATGCTAGAACCTGTTTGGCACTCAAAAAAAAATTTTTTTTTTAAATCCTCTCTGATTCTTTATAGAAAAGCATGCACACCACCCCTGGTCTATAATACATTATCTTCTGGAGCAATAATTTATAGATTCTCTTCCTAAGATGTAGAATATTTTACAAAAATTATTTACATGTGGAAGCTGATTAGGTAGATAAGCTCAAAAAACAACAACCAGCTTTGTCTTCCATTTAGCCCTGCAATAGTGTCTCTAGAAATTCAAGGTTAGAGCTCTGGTAGTGTAG
The DNA here is from genome assembly GCF_000296735.1 of Chrysochloris asiatica. Lineage (NCBI taxonomy): Eukaryota > Metazoa > Chordata > Mammalia > Afrosoricida > Chrysochloridae > Chrysochloris > Chrysochloris asiatica. Next base: position 2,640,164 of record NW_006408591.1, read on the forward strand.
TGGTTACAAGTCAAGGTCAGAAGTTCTAAATTACCAGCCATTCCACTGGAGAAAGATGAGACTTTCTGCTCCTGTAAAGATTTACAACCTTGGAGTCCCTATACAAGGTTGCTATGAGTTGGAACCACCACCATCACCACCATAAAATATAGAGCTGCCTCAAAGTAGAGTTGACTGTGATGACACAAATGGAGTAAAGCCTTTGGGACTTTCATTTACTAATGGGGCATAACTCAAAATGAAGAGAAACAGCTGTAAACGTCCATTAATAATTAAAAACATCTGTAAACACTCATTAATAATTGTAACTTGGAATGTACACAGTGCGACTCTATGAAATTATCAAATATGAAATGGAACACATAAACATCAATATCCTAGGCATCAGTGAACTGAAATGGACTGGTATTGGTCATTTTGTATCTGACAAATAACAAATTGAAGACAAATGGTGTAACATTCATCATCAAAACAGAGCATTTCAAGATCTACCATATAATACAACTCTGTCTGTGATAAGATAATATACATACATCTACAGGAAACACTAGAGTCCTGGTGTGGCACTGCAGGATATTGCGCTGAACTGTAAGATTGGTTTGAACCTAAAGGTTGATGATTCAAACTCAACAACCTCTCCTCAGAAACCCTATACAGGTTTACTATGAGTCAGAACCAACTAGACAGCACTTAACAACAACACCAAAAACAGAGAAGACCAGTTAATAAATCTATTATTCAGATTTATGCATGAACCACTAAAGTTAGTGATGATGAAATTGAAGAATTCTGAAAATTTCTTCAGCCTGAAATTGATCAAACATGCCAACAAGATACATTGATAATTACTGGCTATTGGAATTCAAAGGTCGGAAACAAAGAGGAAAGATCAGTAGTTGGAACATGTGAACTTGGTGAAAGAAATGATGCTGGAGATCGCATGATAGAATTTTGCAAGACCAATTACTTCTTCATTGAAAATACTTCTTTTAAACAACA
>NW_006408591.1:2641498-2642726 GCF_000296735.1 Chrysochloris asiatica
GAAGTAAAAGAGCGGAATAGAAAATTTCAAAAGGTAGCTTGAGAAAACAAAGTCAGATATTATGATGAAATGTGCAAAGATCTTGAGTTAGAAAACCAAAAGGGAAGAATTCTCTCAGCATATCTCAAACTGAAAGAATTGAAGGAAAATTTCAAACCTCAACTTTCAGTATTAAAGGTTTCTATAGGCTTGCTATGAGTCAGAACTGACTGCATGGCACACCACCACCACCACCACCAGAGGCAAAATATTGAATGATGGAGAAACCATCAAAGCAAACACAAAATCACTGTACCCCCCAAAAATGGTCAACCTTCAATCATTTTAAGAGGTAGCATATGATCAAGAGTGAATGATATTGAAGGAAGAAGTCCAAGGTGCACTGAAAACATTGGAGGGAAAAAGGCTCTAGAAATTAATGAAATACAAATTGAAATCTTTCAGCAAACTTATGCTGTACTGTACTGGAGGAACTCACTCATCTATGCCAAGAAATTTGGAAGACAGCTACCTGATCAACTGATTGGAAGACATTCATTGTTGTGCTATTCCAAAAGAGGTGACCCAATGAAAAATGGAAATCATCGGACAATATTATTAATACCTCAGGCAAGTAAGTTTTTTTTCCCCCAAAAATAATTCAATAAATGGCTGCAACATTACATTGACAGGGAACGTCTAGAGGTTTAAGTCGATTTCAGATGAGGATGTGGAATGAAGGGTACCATAACTGATATTAGATGGATCTTGGCTGAAAGCAGAGAATGCCAGAAAGATGCTCATCTGTGTTTTATTGACTATACAAAGGCTTTTAATTATGTGGATTATGACAAGCTATGGACAACCTTGCAGAGAACAAGCACTCTGGAACACTTAATTGTGATTATGAGGAACCTGTACATAAACCAAGAAACAATTGTTCAAACAGAACAGGGGAACACTGAATGGCTAAACTAAGGAAACATTTTTGTAACAGTTGTATTCTTTCATCATACTTATTCAATCTGTATGCTGAGCAAATAATTTGAGAAACTGGATTATGAAGAAAAAAGTGGTATCAAGATTTGAAGAAGACTCATTAACCTACAATATGCCGATGATACAACCTTGCTTGCTGAATGTGAAGAGAACTTAAAATACGTACTGATGAAGATTAAAGACCACAGCTTTCAGTATGTGTTACATCTCAATATAAAGAAAACAAAAATCCTCACAACTGGACTAAAAA
>NW_006408591.1:2643666-2645722 GCF_000296735.1 Chrysochloris asiatica
GGGCTTAAATGTAGCAATGATTGTGAGGTTGGTGACGGACCAGACAGGGTTTCATTCTGTTGTGCACAAAGTTGTGATATTTATCAATTCAATGCAACTAGCAACAACAACAAATAAAATATAGTTGGAAAATCTCTTCAGAGTACATGCTTCTTGAGGACAGGGTACTATACTACTTTTCATGCACTTATTTCAGTGACTGGTGTGGAGCTGTAAGATAAGCACGGGACTCTACCCATAAGGTCAGCAGTTCAAAACCCTTAGTCACGCCTCAGAAACCCTATAAAGGGCTGTTATGAGTCACAACTGACTAGACTTCTTACATCAACATTTCGGTTACTGGCACAGAAAATGAATGCACTAAAACATGCATATTAATTTCCTGTGGCTGTGATAGCTAATTACCACAAACTGTGTGGCTCAAACAACAGAAATGTATTCCTTCACAATTCTGGAGGCCAGAATTCACAAATCAAACTTTTAGCAGGGCTTGGTTCCTTTGGGAGGCTATGTGGGAAAAACTGTCCCATACCTCTCTCTTAGCTTCTGGTGGTTGTCAGCAATTCTTGCTGTTCCTTAGTGTATATATACATCACTCCAAATCTCTGTCTCTGTATTGATCTGGCCTTTTCCCCTGTATGTTTCTGTGTCTTCTCTTCTTTTCTACATCTTACAAGGAAGCCCATCATTGGACTTCCACCACTCATCTTTCACATATGGCTATGGGATGTTGTGATATTACACACAATGTTAAAGTTATTTTAGCACAGGATTCAGTGGTGCTTCCAGGCTAAGAGACAATAGACTGATGGAGAGGCAGACCAACTCTGAATGGTTAACCACCAAAAATCATATGCATAATGGTAAAACACTGTCTGATATAGTGCCTAGAAATGAGCCCCTCAGGTTGGAAAATACCAAAAATACAACTGGGGAAGAGCTGGCTGCTCAAAGTAGAGTTGACCTTAATTATGTGAATTGTTGCTGCTGTTAGGTTCCATCAAGTAGGTTCTGACTCATGGCAACTCTATACATAACAGAACAAAACATTGCTCAGTCCTGCACCATGCTCACAATTGTTGTTACTGTTGATCCTATTGCTACTACCACTGTGCCAACCTATCTCATTGGGGGCTTTTCTCTTTTTTGCAGACCCTCCACTTTACCAAGAATTAAGTCCTTCTCTAGGAACTGGTCCCTCCTAATAGCATGTCTGAGTTAGAGAGATGAAGTCTCATATTCCTGACTTCTAAGGACTATTCTGGCTGTACTTCTTCCAGCACAGATTTGTTTGTTCTTCTGACAATCCAGTGTACTTTTAATATTGCTCTCCAGCACCATAACTCAATGTGTCATTTCTTCTATAGTCTTCCTTATTAATAGTCCAAAATTCACATGCTTATGAGGCTATGGGAAATATATTTTGGGCCAGGCACACTTTAGTTCTCAAACTAAAAAAAAAAAAGGTTTATGCAAAATCTGTCATGGAGTCTCCAGCATTGTTTTTATCACCCAGGTCTTCTTTTCCAACTATGGATATGTCCTCTTTGTTTCCAGCTTTCATATTCCAATCTCCAGTAATTATCAGTTCATCCTGATTACATGTTTGATTAATTTCAGATTGAAAAAGTGTGTAGAACTCTTCAACGTCATCATCTTTGGTTTAGTGGTTGGTATATATACTTGAATAGTAGTGTTGTTAACTGTTTTTCAGTGTTAGCTGACAGCATTGTACTTCAAAATAGATCTTGAAATGCTCTTTTGGGAGATGAATGGGACACTGTTCTCTTCATTTTTTCATTCTCAGTATAGTAAACCATATGACTTATTATTGTTGTTGTTTTTAAGTACTGTCAAGTCGGTTCCTACCCATAGCAACACTGTATAGGGTTTCCGAAGAGGAGCTGGTGAACTTGAATCACTGACCTTGAGGGGAAGGCTGTTTTTGCAGCTCTGCATATACAGATGATCAGCTATTTACTAATTACAGTGGAATATCAAGTCATGTTTATCTAGCATTTCTCAGCTGGGTTAACTGAAGAAAAAATTCAAGCTT
>NW_006408591.1:2647057-2648643 GCF_000296735.1 Chrysochloris asiatica
GAGTGCTCCTTGAAGGCCGAGATGACCAAACTTCGTCTCTCATAATTTGTACATTTTATCAGAAGGGACCAGTCACTGGAGAAGGATATCATGTTTGGTAAGGTGGAGGGTCAGAGGAAAAGAAGAAGACCCCCAAAGAGATGCCCCCAAGTGGCAGCATTTTTGGACTCAAGTGTGGCAACAATAGTGAGGTTGGCCAAGGATCGGGCAGTGTTTCATTCTGCTGTGCATAAGGTTGCTATGGGTCGGTACCAACTCGATGGCAACTAACAACAACAATGACAACAATGCCATCCACTGTGGTATTTCTGAAATGGTAGCATTGGTCGTTTGTCAGTGTGCCACATTGGTCGTCTGTCCATTTGGTGGCTAGTGTGTTGCTGTGATTCTCATAACTATGCCACAGATATCTGATATATCAGCAGGGTCACTGTAGGTGGACAGGTTTCAGATGAGCTTCCAGACTAAGACAGACTAAGAAGAAGGAGAGACAGAATATTTTTGGATATTTAGTCACTGGAAGTTTTATGAATAGCAATGGAACAGTCAGATAACACAAAATATTAAATATTGAAACATGATGAAGAGCACCATAATATTGTCAGATACAGTGCCAGAAAATGAGTCCCTCAGGCTGGAAGGTAGTCAACACATGACTACGGAACAGCTGCCTCCTCAAGCAGAGTTGACAGTGATGATGTGAATGGAGTAAAGCTTTTCGGACCTTCATTTGCTGATGGAGCACAACTCAAAATTAGGAGAAACAGCTGTAAACATTCATTAGTAATCAGAACATGGAACATATGAAGTATGAACCTAGAAAATTGAAAGTTGCCAAAAATGAAATGGAACACATAAAATTTGTTATGCTAAGCATGAGTGAGCTGAAATGGACTGGTATTGGTCATTTTGAATATGACAACCACATGGTTTACTATGGTGGGAATTGCAAATTGAAGAGGCATCACATTCATCATCCAAAAGACCTTTCAAATCGACCTTGAAGTACAACAGTATTTTTGATAGGATAATATCCACATGCATACAAGGAAGATGATATAATACAATTATTATTCAAAGTTATGCATGAACAAATAACACCAGCTTTGAAGAAATTGAAGAATTCCACAAAGTTCTTCAGTCTGAAATTGATCAAACATGGAATCAAGATGTATAGATAAATACTACAATGCAAAGGTTGTAAACCTTGGTGAGAGAAACAACGATGGAGATTGCATGATAGAATTTTGCAAGACCAATAACTGCTTTATGGCAAATGCCTTATTCAAACAACATAAAAGACAACTATACATATGGACCTCACCAGATGGAATACAAACATATCTAATTGACGACATCTGTGCAAATAAATGGTGGAAAATTCCATATCATCAGTCAAAACAAAGCCAGGGGCAGACTGTGGAACAGACCATCAATTGCTCAGATGCAAGTTCAGGCTGCAGCTGAAGAAAATTAAAATGAGTCCACAAGAGGCAAAATGTGACCATGAACATGTTGTTGTTGTTATGTGCCATTGAGTTTGTTCTAACCCACAGTAACCCTGTATAGGGTTTCCAAGGAGCATC
>NW_006408591.1:2649223-2649764 GCF_000296735.1 Chrysochloris asiatica
AACAAGGATTCATAAAGTGAAGGAATATACAAATGGATATCTTTCAACAAATTAATGCAGCACTGGAGCACTCACTCATCTGTGCCAAGAAATTTGGAAAACAGTTACCTGTCCAACTGATTAGAGGAGATTCACGGTTGTGCCTGTTCGAAAGAGGTGACTCAACAGAACGCAGAAATGATAGGATTATATCATTAGTGTCACATGCAAATAAATTATACTTAAGATATTAAACAATGGCTACAAAAGTACATTGATACCAGTTTGGGTATCAGCAGCCAGATAGGAAAGGCTCCTTGGGAGAGGGATTGGAAACCCACAGAAGCTGTGCGCACAGAACAACACCAGAGCTCTGGATCTACCATAAGGTGCAAGACATCAGTTTGCTGCACTCGCAAGTGAAAAAAACACGATATAAAGGAAAACACTGTGAGTTAGGAGTCTCTGGACCCTGGACTCCTTCTGTGGCCACTCCGCCTGGGCAGAGTTCAGAGGGAGGGGCTACAGCCAGACTGGCACAGGGAACCGGTGCTAAAAGCAG
>NW_006408591.1:2668066-2669131 GCF_000296735.1 Chrysochloris asiatica
CACAAGAAGGGGGGGGGGAATGAAAGAACAAGGCTGATGGGAAAACAGACAGGTTTGCATGGGCTAAGTGGGACAGAGGTAAATGATAATGTATGCACAACCTTGGAACAACAGGACAGGGCTCTGGGATACAGGGATTGAGGCACAGTTTGAAAGTGTAAAAGAGGGGAATAGTGTTAAGATGCTTGGCTGTCTTTTGAATTTTGGTTTCCCTTGACTAAAATTGTAAAATAGACACTTGAGGAGCGAGGAAAGGAATACCCAGAATCATCACTACAGAAAGCTTGTAAGTCCGTCTTCAGCCTAGAACTGATTGGAATACCTTAAAGGGAGCTAGAAGGTGCCCAGTGAAAGAGGCTTCCTGTGGAGCCTTTACACTGCCCAAGACCATAGGTGGAATCCAGAACCCCATCCAGAACCGAATGAGGTAGGAAATTTCCACTGGAAAGGATGAGTAGACCAGCCTGGAGTGGCTAGAAGAACAGAAGATATTTTGTGAAAGAAAGACTGGCAGGAAAAATCCCAAACAATAATGGCAGTGTGATTGATTACTAAAAGAACAAGTAAGCTGTTTGCCAGAAAGCGATCAAGGCAAGTGGTCAGGACCCCTCAGAGTAAAATGCCCTTCTAAGACTGAGACTCAAGGGGAATACATGAGCAGGCATGTGGTTTGGCTGGTGACCACGTTGGTCACCGATAAGGGAAGAGGGGGAAAAAACAGCAATGAAGTTGCGAGCTAACCTCAACCACATTCAATAGACCCCCATGAACCTGGATATAGACCTGGATGGCCAGCAGTAAGGCAAGACTGGGGACTCCCGGACCAGAGGCTGTAACATGGCCACAGAGGACTAGAGTGGAGAGTGAAGCATCCAGCTGATATGAAGTGAGGGGAGAGGCACAAGAATACTCATACTTGCAGATAGTACCCACTTGACCTGGCTTCAATGGCTAGATGATAAGAACTCAACTAGAAGGAGAAAGAAGTGGGAGGGAGGAGTGTAACCCACTACAATTTGATGAACTTTACCTATACTTATGGATGTAGAAGCTCAAAAAAGGGTA
>NW_006408591.1:2670041-2685105 GCF_000296735.1 Chrysochloris asiatica
TTGGCTGAAAGCAGAGAATACCAGAAAGATTTACCTATGCTTTATTGACTATGCAAAGGCTTTTGATTGGGTGGATTATGACAAACTATAGACAACATTGCAGAGAATGAGTATTTCAGAACACTTAATTGTGTTCATAAGGATCCTGTACATAGACCAACAGCAGTTGTTCAAACAGAACAAGGGAACACTGAATGGTTTAAAATGAGAAAAGGTGTGAGCTAGTATTGTATTCTTTCACCATATTTATTCAACCTGTATTCTGAACAAGTAATTCGAGAATGTGGATTGTATTAAGGAAAACATGGCACTAGGATTAGAGCAATACTCATTAATAATAGATGATACAACTTTACCTGCTGAAAGTGAGGACAACTCAAAATATTTACTGAAGAAGATCAAAGACCCCAGCTTTTGATATGGGTTATACCTTAAAGTAAAGAAAACAAAAATCCTCACCACTGTACCAATAAATGACATCATGATAAATGGAGAAAAGACTGAATTTGTCAAAGAGTCCATTTTGCTCACAACAATCATTAGCACTCATGGAAGCAGCAGTCAAGAAATTAAAAGACACATTGCATTGGGCAAATCTGTTGCACAAGACCTCTTAAAAGTGTTCAAGAGCAAAGATGTCAATTCAATTTGAGTACCAAGGTGCGCCTGAAGCAGGTAATGGTATTCTCAATAACAGCATCTGAAAGTTGGACAATGAATAAAGATTGGAGAAAATTTGATGCATTTGAGTTATGGTGTTGGAGGAGAATATTAAAAGTACCACAGACTTCCAGAAGAACAGACAAATGTATGTTGTACAGCCAGAATTCTCCTTAGAAGCTAGCATGACCAGACTTCACCTTTCAAACTTTGGACATATTATCAGGAGGGCCCAGTCCCTAGAGAAAGACATCATGCTTGGTAAAGTAGAGCATCAACGAAAAAGAGGAAGACCCCCTGTAAGATGGACTGGCACAGTGGCAGTAGCAATCAATGGTCTCAAGGGTAACAATGACTGTTACGTTGTCACAGGATTGATCAGTGTTTTGTTCTCTTGTGCATAGGATCGCTGTGAGTAGATAGGGACTCAATGGCACCTAGCAACAACAACAGCTGTGCTTGTCAACTTCTTATCAACTTCTTATCCATGACCTTGTTATCTAAATCAAACACAAAATTCTGCCTATTTTGAGATCTAAATATATCTTAACGCCACCTCCTTTCTTCCATCTCTTATCTCTCTTGGGCTGACTGCATTAGTCTCCTCCTAGCCAGTTCCCAAACATTTACACCATAATCCACTGTACAGCTAGAAGGATTATTGCATTAACAACTGCATAGTTGTGGCTTCCCAGTATACACAGGATAAAGTCCAAAATCCACAAACATGGTTTACAAGGTCCTACAAAGGTTGGTCCTTGTTTGTCTCTGTGATTTCATCTTGCCTACTTTTCTTCACTCACTGCCTAACATCTGTGCTCATGTGTATATTACTCACAGATGTCACAATTTTTTCTCACCCAAAAGTCTTTATCTGTGAAGCTCCTCTCTCTGGAACACTGTTATTGTTGTTAGTTGCTATTCAATCTCTTTCAACACATAGAGACTTTATATGTGCAGAGGAGAAGTGTTTCATGGAATTTTCCAGGCTGTGGCCTTTCAAAACCAGATCATCAAGTCTTTCTTCTGAAACACCTTTGGGTAAAATTGAACTAACAACATTTCATTTAGTCCAGTACTTAACTACTTGAACTACCATGGGATTCCTGCCTAGCACAGTTGTCATAGATTGAATTGTGTTCCCCTTAAACATGTGTTAGCTTGTCTGAGCCATGATTCTCAGTAGTTTGACAGTTGTGTGAAGATGCCCATAATTTGAAAAACCAATAAGAAGATTAAGGATGGGAAGTAATAGCCTTAAACCCATTATAATTTTGATCTGATCTAAGGAATTTTCTGAGAGATGTGACCTGCCACACTTCTATTTTATAAATGATAAAAGGAGAAAGAAGTGAGCCTAGATTAGAGGGACCTCCTAACTCTAAGAAAAATAGCCAAAGTGGTGTGTGTCCTTTGGACCTTGGGTTCCTGCAATGGAAGCTCCTAGATCCAGAAGAAGAGTGATATCAAGACATATGGAGATCTCCAAGGAATGTTGGGCCTACAGATGCAAAAAGGAGATAAGGACTTTTCTCCAGAACCAACAAAGAGAGAAAACCTTTTCCTATAGCCAGCACTCTGAATTTGGACTTCTAGCTTCTTAAATTTTAGAGAATAAATTTCTGTCTGCTAAAGCCATTATTGGTATTTCTGTTATAGCATGACTAGATGACTAAAACAATGTTGTTGCTGTTGTTAGGTGCTATTGAGTCGGTACCAACTCATAATGACACTATACACAACAGAATCAAACATTGCCAGGTACAGGACCAACCTTACAATCGTTGCTACGTTTGAGCCCATTAATGCTGCCACTGTGCCATTCCATCTCACTGTGAGTCTTCCTCATTTTCTCCATCTTACCAAACATGGTATCCTTCTCCAGTGACTGGTCCCTTCTGACAATACGTCCAAAGTATGAGAGATGAAGTCTGGCCATCTTGGCTTACAATGAACACTCTGGGTGTACTTAGTCCAACACAGATCTATTTGTTCTTTTGGCAGTCCATGGTACTTTCAATATTCTCCTCCAACACCACAACTCAAATCCATCAATTCTTCTTTGGTCTTTCTTATTCATTATCCAACTTTCGCATGCATATCGTCTTCCCTAAATATTGAGTATTCATCCTTTGAATCTTAGCTCAAATCCCATATTCACTGGGATGCCTTCTCTGACCAGATCAAATACAGCCATCAAGGGGTCTTAATGAACATAATGAGTCTCTTCTTCCTAGCTTTTGTCACAACCATCATGCCATGTTTACTCTTGGAATTGCTACAAGATGTATATCTCCACTCTATCTTCCAAGTTTCCCAGTAGCTAGGTTCTCTAGAGAAGCAAAACCAGTGAAGACTACATACGTATCTATAAAGAGAAGATTATATCAAGGGAATGGCTCACATAATTGCATAGGTGGGCAAGTCCCAAATCCATTGGTCAGATGGCAGGCTGGAGGCTTGTGTCTCACATAGCTTCAGGGCTGATGAACCAAGATTGGCAGACAGGCAGTTTGGGCAGGTAAAATGACCAGCTGCTGATGACTCACAGGATTGGTAAGCAATAGAGCAGGCCATTGGCCCAAGTCCAAAAAACCAGAGATTGAATGATGAGCTAGATGCACGATCCAGACCCAGCAGCAAGCTAGCAAGCTTGCCTGAATGCTCAGTATATTGGAAGCAGGCACACTCCAGAGGAAACTTCAGTTGATTGGCTGCTCATAGCTAACATCATAAGAGATTACTATGTCTTAACTACCAAATCACTAAGAATCTTTATTTGGTTAAGTTGACACAAAACCTAAACTATCATATTACCTAAGTGCTGAAAAGTGTCAGGAGGGACCAGTCATTGGAGAAAGATATCATGTTTGGTAAGGTGGAGGGTCAGAGAAAAATAAGAAGACCCCCAACAAGATGGTCTGGCCAAGTAGTAGCATCGATGTACTCAACCGTGGCAACAGTAGTGAGGTTGGTCCAGGATCGGTCAGTATTCTGAGTCAGGCAAGGAACACAATAATGCAGAAGCTTCCGTTTACAGAGCTTCCGATCTCAGATCTCTAGCTTCTGATGTGTGCTTGTGTCTAATTATGCCTTTTATAGTGAGGACTCAATTTAAATCTTAAGTAGTGTTGGTGAAAACCGTTGGCACAGAGTCTTTTTATAAATTCAGAAGAGCTAACAAAATAAAAAGAGAAAAAGCATCAAAGTGTGGTTTGACAATATGAAAGCACTATGAATAAACAATTGCAGCCATTGTGTGAACTTCTCATTTTGCCTAATTATCATACAACACAGTAGTAAGATTTGTCATTAAATATGTCAGATGCACTTTGCTGTTAATTTATTTGATCACAATTCTAAACTTCGTTCTTGAATATACAGCAGTCATTGTTTCTTGTTCATATTGCTGCTCACAGTTACATGAAAAATAAGAGGGGCATTTACTTGCCGCCCTTCTGTCATAAAAACTTTGTGGTTGAATAAAATTGAGAACATTTCAAGGATATCTAAATTTCATGGTTCCTTATCACTCTTTTTAATTTTCAACCATGTGGATTGAATTGAAGAGGTACAGAGGAGACAGAAATTGTTACAGAGTCAGAGATTTAAGCTCTTGATAGGTCCCAAACCACATTCTTCTTGCTACACTTGTAGTCGGTTAGACTCTACTGGCATTTCCCAGCCAGAGTCTGAATTTGCTTCTAAACCCTCAACATCTTAGTACATTTAATTGATTGCACAATCACATCCAAATGACACTGAAGTGCTCTGGCAGAGTTACTTTATCTGAGCCAAAACGGGAAATCTCAGCCTCTAAAAACAGATGATGATAATGATAGGATCTAACATTTATTGGGAATGTAATATATGCCAGGCACTGTGCTAACTGCTTTACATCTCACTAAATCTTTACAACAGTCCCATGAGGGAAGCAGAATGGATTTCCACTTCTTCTGTTAAACTTGTAGAGGATACAGAACTTGTCCAAAGTCAGAAAGCCTGCAAAACTAGAGCTGACCATTAGACAACTCAGTAGCTTTGTTGACCTCTTCCAACTTCTCTCAAATGTTTACTACCCTGAAATACTTGGGTATAATATCACTGCTGGCTTAGGAAACTGTGAAGTAAAGGGATGTTGTATTCACTTGCCCTCCAATAAGGAGAACTGGTAGTGCAGTGGTGAAGTGATTGGCTGCTAACTGAAAGGTTCACAGTTTGAACACATCAGCTGCTCTGAAGGAGATGTGGTATCCTCCTTCCTTAGAGATTATGGTCTTGAAAACCCAATGGAGCAGTACAACTCTAACCTATAGTGTCACTATAAGTTGAAATGGACTCAATGACAACAGATTTAGTTTGGTCCAGTCCCCTGTGTTCCTTGCATATTTTGGAAAAATTGACATTGGTTTGAAATGCAGTGGGAAGACTCTTGTTGCATCTCTTTGATTCACTCAACAATTGCATATTGAGAGTTTACCATGTGCTGGGTGCTGAGTGCAGTGCTGATTCTCAAGGAGCTATTATCTAGTTTAGGAAGGCAGAAGAGTCAAAAGGCAATTGAGATACAGTGGGGAAAGTGCTGTGATAAGACAACCACAGGAGTCTATGGAAACTTTTAACTCAAATTTGGGGGCAAGCAGGGAAGACTTCCTGAAAGAAGAGGCATCCACACTGAGGTCTATAGGTCAGACAGGAATACACCAAAAATTGAAAGTAAGAGTGTGTCCCAGGCAGAAACAGTATCAGCATGTTGTTGTTAAGTGCCCTCGAGTCAACTCCGACCCATAATGACCCTGTATAGGGTTTCCTAGGAGCAGCTGGTGAGCTTGAACCACCAACTTTGTAGTTTAAACAGCTTTTCAGTCTGGTGCATTAACCCACAGCGCCACACCAGGACCCAGGATCTCAGGATCAGCATACAATGATAGTATTGGTGAGGAAAGCATAACTCTAAATGGTCCTTTTCAGAAAGTTATCCCTGCCTGCTACAGGATCTGCTTTTCTAAACAAATATATTCCTTAATAAATGAATAATATTGGTTGAAACAAATACTTCATCAATAAATCAATAAAATTGATTAAGTATTTACTAGATGTAAGGCACTAGGTAAGGCATTGAAAAGAAAGCAAAGAGCTCTGAGACCATGCCTTCATGTTCAAACGGTTTTACTAAGTGTGGGGTTTAAGCATGCTTAACAGGAAGTTTAAATAACAATGCAGACACTTAAATAGTTACAAACTAAATGAAATGATGAAACAGACTTTCATTTCACCACTAACCCCCTCATGTGACCTTGTGCAGGTTACTTACACTTTTTGAAGTTCAGTTCCCCTTCTCTACAACTGAAATAAATGTGTCTCTTCCTGAATTATTGTAGAGATTGAACAGATAATGTACACAAAGCAATTAGCATGCTGCTCATCATAGACCAAACTTTCAATAATTTTTTAGTTTATTTATTATAATTTCAATAAATTGTGATATTACTATAATTAAGTAACTCCATAAATATTGAGTACCATCTCCATTTCTTTAGTACTTTTTATTTCAGATGTTCTGGCTTCATGCCACACCAGCCATTGCCCTAGTGCTTGGTTCTCCTTCCTCAATTGGAATCTGATCTCAGGTCAGCATCACCTTATCAAAGAAGCATGATTAAGAGCTTGGGGGAAGCTGATTTGTCTTCTCTCAAGAACCAACATCAAATTTTCTCCACATCTCCCTGGACAGTATCACCACATGGGAGGGACTGCTCTCTCCCACAACCACATCTGGTCTTCTGTTATCATTCACTTGACAGTTGATTATATAACATCCAATGACATCTTTTACCATTCCATGTATATTTTCATTTACTATTGAATGCAATCAAGATGTATTGATAATGACTGGTGATTGGAATGCAAAAGATGGAAAGAAAGAGGAAGGATCAGAAGTTGGAAAATACGGCCTTCGTGATAGAAATGATGCTGGAGATTGCATGATAGAATTTTGCAGGACAAATGACTTATTCATTGACAGACTCACCCTAATAAAAACTTCCTGCTCTGGGGTCCCCTTGCTCCCTAGAGCTTCTCTTGTTAGTTGACTACAATCTGATTAACAAATTCTTGACAAAAAAGGAATAAGAAAAGAACAAAACAAAACAGCTCTTTGCTGAATGACTTGGTGTAAAACTGAAGAGTGAGCTTCCTTATGTGTGGGTGTGCTTGGGAAAATGTATCCTCTGTAAAACCATTTAAAAATATATACAGTTTTAAATTGACACAAAAGGTGATTTACAAATGGACTCACCAGAAGGAATACAGAAGAATCAAATTGATTACATCTATGGGGAGAGACGGTGGAAGAGCTCACTATCCTTACCCAAAATAAGGAAAAGGGCAAGCTGTGGAAAATACCATCAATTGCTCATATGTAAGTTTGGGATGAAGCTAAATAAAATTAAAATAAGTTCATTATAGCCAAAATATGACCTTGAACATATCTCACTGAATTTAAAGACCACCTCAAGAACAGATTTGATGCATTAGACACTAATAACTGAAGACTAGAAGAGTTGTGGGATGCCATCAAGAACATCATACAGGAAGAAACCAAGATGTGATTAAGAAGACAGGAAAGAAGGAAAAGAGCAGAATGGATGTCAGAAGAAACTCTGAAACTTGCTTTCCCGCATAGAGCAAATGGAAGAAAATGGAGGAAGTCAAAGAACTAAACAGAAAATTTCAAAGGAAACTCAAGAAGACAAAGTCAAGTATTATAATGGAATTTCCAAAGGCCTGGAGTTAAAAAGCCAAAAGGGAAAAAGACGCTCTGCATTTCTCAAGCTAAAAGAACTGAAGAAAAAATTCAAACCTCAAATTGCAATACCAAAGAATCCTATGCACAAAATATTGAATGATGTAGAAAGCATCAAAAGAAGATGGAAAGTATACACAAAGTTACTGTACCAAACAAAAATGGTCAATATTCACCCATTTCAAGTGGTAGTATACGATCAAGAGACTGGTACTAAAGGAAGAAATCCAAGCTGCACTGAAGTCATTGGCAAAACCAACACTCCAAGAATTGACTGAATATAAATTGAAATCTTTCAACAAACTGACACAGCACTGGAAGCACTCACCCATATTTATATATTTATATATATCAGAAGAGACCCATATTTATATATTTCCAAAGAGGGGTGACCTGACAGAGTGTAAAAATCATTGAACAACATCATCAATATCATATGCAAGTAAATTTTTTCTGAAGATAATTAAAAAATCACTGCAATAGTACATCTAAAGGGAACTGCTAGAAATTGAAGATGGATTCAGAAGAGAACATGGAACTAGGGATGTATCACTGCTGACATCAGATAGATCTTGGCTGAAAGCAAAGAAGACCGGAAAAATGTTTACTTGTGCTTTATTAACTATGCAAAGGCTTTTGACTGTGTGGATCCCAACAAGTTATGGATAACAGTACATAGAATGGGAATTCCAGAACACTTAATTGTGTTCATTAGGAACCTGTGCATAGACGAAGAGGCAGTCATTCTAACAGAGCCAGGGGACACTGAATGGTTTAAAATCAGGAAATGAGTGTGCCAGGGTTGTATTCATTCACCATTTATTCTGTATGATGAGATCTAAGAAGCCAGATTATATGAAGAAAAACATGGCATCAGGGTTGAAGGAAAACTCATTAGCAACCTGTAATAGCAACCTGATGATACAACCTTGTTTACTGGAAGTGAAGAGGACTTAAAATACTTACTGATGATGATCCAAGACTATAGCCTTCAGCATGGATTTCACCTTAATGTAAAGAAAACAAAAATCCTCACATCTGTTCCAATAGATAACATCATGATAAATGGAAAAAAGACTGAAGTTGTCAAAGACTTCATTTTGCTTTGATCCACTTCAACACTTATGGAAGCAGCAGTCAAGAAAACAAACAACATATTCTATTGGAAAAACGTGCTGCTGCAAGATCTCTTTAAAGTATTCAAAAGCAAAAATGTCAGTATGAGGACTAAGGTGGGCATGCTCCAATTCATGGTGTTTTCAATGGCCTCATATGCATATGAAAGATGGACAGTGAATAAGTAAAACCATAGAAGAATCGATGCATTTGAGTTACAGTGTTGAAGAAGAACAATGACCTGTAGACTGCTGGTAGAACAACAATATTTGTGTTAGAAGTACAACCAGAATGCTCTTTAGAAGCCAGGATGGTGAGATTTCATCTCTCATAGTTCAGACATATTATCAAAAGAGATCAGTCCTTCGAGAAGGACATTATGCTTGGTAAGTGGAGGGTCAGTCAATGAGAGACATTGGCACAGTGGAAACAGCAGTAGGCTCAAGGTTAGCAATGGCTGTGAGGATGATACAGGACCGGAAAGTGTTTAATTCTGTTATATGTGGGGAGGCTATGAGTTGTAACCTACTTGACAGCATCTAACAACAAATTTAATCTGTTGTTGTTGTTAGTTGCTATCGAGTCAAGTATAACCCATGATGACCTCATGGAACAAAATGTTGCTGGTGCCATCTTCACAGTCATTGTTGTGTTTGATGCCACTATTGCAGCTACCACGTGGTGCCTTTCAACCTAGGAAACTCATCTTCTACTTTATCAGACAACAGAATGCCTAGGATATCGATGTTTATGTATTCCATTTAATATTTGATAACTTCCAAATTTCCTATATCCATACTTTGTATGGAGTCCTGGTGTGGAAATGTGGGCTAATGTGTCAGACTGCAAAGCCATTTGAACTGCAAGGTTGTTGGTTCAAGCTCACCAGCTGCTCCTTGGAAACCCTATACAGGGTTGCTATGGGTCGGAACTGACTCGATGGCACTTAAAAACATACTTTGTACATTCTACATTCTGATTATTATTGGATGTTCACAGTTGTTCTCTTCATTTTGAGTTGTATCCCATCAGCAAATGAAAGTTCCTAAGACTTTACTCCATTCACATCATTATGTTTAGCTCTACTTTGAGGAGCCAGCTCTTCCCCAGAAGTATTCTGAGTTCCTTCCAACCTGAGGCGCTCATCTTCTGGCACTATACCTTACAATATTCTGGTGATCTTCATCATGTTTCAGTATTCATTATTCTGATACTGACAGTGTTCCACACTGTTTTCATAGTTTTCAGTGACTACATTTTCAGAAGTAGTCAACCTCTCCTACTTCCTACTCTGTCTTCTTCTAGAAGCTCACCTGATATCCATCTACCATGGGTGACCCTGCAGATATTTAAAATACCCATGGCATAGCTTCCAGCATCACAGAAACACACAAGCAAGCACAGGATGACAAACTTACAGATATTGACTGATGTTGTTGTTGTTAAGTGCTTTTGAGTCGGTTCTGACCCATAGCAACATGATATGGTTTCCAAGGAGTGGCTGGTGATCTTGAATGACCAACCTGCAGTTCAAACCAACTTTGCAGTCCATCTCATTAACCCACAGTGCTACACCAGGACTCCTGTTGTTGTTGTTGTTATGTGCCATGGAGTCAGTTCCGACTCAGTGACCCTGTACAGGGTTTCTGAGGCTGTAAATCTTTATGGGAGCAGAAAGCCTCATCGTTCTCCCATGGAACAGCTGGTAGTTTTGAAATGCTGACCTTGCGGTTCACAGCCCAATTCATAAACACTATGCTACCAGAGCTCCTAGTTCTCCAAATTTATCCTTCCTCCCACAATTATACACAGGCACTGCCAAGCCTTGGCTCCCCTACACTTCTTTTTATCTTTCAGGATCCTTCCCTCCATCTTACATGGCCCCAAGTCCTACTCTAACTGAAGTAAACCCCTCCAACAACCAGAGGTTGGAAAGTATTGCATAGTGGCGTGAATATCACTACCATATAAGCTCCAGGTAACCAGCCCTACTCTGGGTTGCTGATCCTTATCAAAACTTCCCACTCTGGAGTCCCCTCACTGCCTAGGGCTCTACTTGCTAGTTGGCTTCAGTCTAGTGATTGAATTCCTTCAAGGTCATAGTAGGAAGCAGTTGGCAATTTGGGAATGGAATTGAGAAAAAGGATGAGGTAGAAGGAAATTTAAGTATCCTTCCTAGTGGATGGTTACACTTTTAATAACAGTCTTCTGCTGTCTGAAGTCCGGACAAAGAGATGAATATCATCAGGGCTTCTCAGACTTCTTTACCTAAGATCCAGAAGATTCACACTGAGACCCAACGGGCCTGGGACTACAACCCCCAGCTCTTTTCTGTTTTTTGTTTTTTTTTTAATTGTGGTACAAAGATCCATAGCAATTTAAACATACATACCAACACTTAACTCTGAAGCCTCTTGTTTGAACTTAAAACATCCTGTGGATTTTACACTGCACTCTACAATATCCGAATAAGATTTGAAATAGCCTTTGACTAAAGTTGACTCTTCAGGATGAGAGGCAGCATTTAGCTTGTGGCTTCAGAGAGGATGCATTTCCCCAGGCACACCCCCATCCAAGGGAGCTCACACTTTAGCTTGCAAAGCAAGGAGTTGTTTTGTTTCTTTTTTTCTTATTCCTTTGCTTGGCAGGAATTTGATCATCAGATTGTGGTCAACTAACTAGAGAAGCCATAGGGAGTGAGGGGACCCCAGAGCAGAAAGTTTTGATGAGGGTGAGTCTATCAGGAAGGGTCTGATCTCCTGGAGTTCATGGTGGTGGTGGTGGTGCAGAGGGTTGCCCTAGTGACATCAGGTCTTTGGGCTCTATAGGATTGAGGAAAGGACCCTGGATGGATAAAGAAGTGTAAGGAAGTTGGCAGTGCCTACTGACCAAGAGTGGAAGGAGAGAACATGCCCCAAGCTGGGTGATCACAGCACTGTTTGCTTTGGGGCTGTGTGAACCAGTGACTTTGGAAAGTCCTCAGCATGGCCACCAACAGGCTAAGATTTCTCTGTGCAGTGGGAACAGATTGCCAGAACTTCAAGCCCACAGCATATTTCACTGACAGATTGGGTGCACTTCTCCTGAGAAGGGGGTGTTTCAAAAGCAGAGGAGGAAAGGGAGGCTGGGAGAAGAGATGTGGGGAGTGGGGTGGAGGAAGGGAAACAGCTGTCAGCTTCAATGTGGTTTCAGGACAATGCCTGCAGATGTGGGCAAAACCACAACTTCCAATTCTCGGAGCCTGGGGGGATTTGCTAAACCCAAGGATTGGGGAGGGTGGAGCCAATCTGGGTTGTACAAGAGGGTTAGGAGAGGTTTAGGGACACAGACTCTAACCCCAGGGAGGGTATGCTTTGCATGTGAAAGGAACATCTCCTTGCACCAAATTAAGCCAATTTGATCCAAATTTGTAATGCAGAAGAGAATAATTAAATTGAAGATTTTAATTAGGCACAGTTTTGATTGAATTTAACAGGAACCGGCAGGAATACTCTCGCTGTCTATTAAACATAATCCTGTGTAGTGAAGAACTCTTTACTTAATGATCTTTAATGACTGCCCTGCTCTCAGCTCCCTGCTCCACCCCAGTTTGCTCTGAAGTGGGTTGGGGGAAGTGAAGGGCGGGATGATGGACATGAACCCACGGGGAGGCGTCATTTTCAAAGGAAAGTTGGTGCTGAAGTTTCAGGGTACGGTTTATTTGCTTTCCATTTATCAAATGGGAGAAAGTGAATCAGTACGTTGAGGTACAAAGAGAGTTAACAGAGAACTAGGGCTCCCCACCCGTTGAGAGGCGCCTATACAGGCCATTGTTGGTAATAGCTCTGCACTTTTCAATTTCACTACTAGGAGATGAATCTTCTATGGCCTCCCAACAAAAAAAAGAAAAGAAAAAAGGCCTAGGAAGGACCCTCAGCCCATGGGACTGGGACTGAGTGCTTAGGGCAACAGGGAAGTGAGACTGTTTCCCTAACACAGCACAGGATACCGTTGTCATCCAGTGGATTAGGATTCATGTTGTTACTGTTACATGCTGTGGAGTCGGTTCCGACCCATAATGGCCCTGTATAGAGCTTCCGAGGAGTGGTTGGTGAGCTTGAGCCGCCCATCTTGCAGTTCAAATGACTTTGCAGTCCAGCGCATTAACTGGCAGCGCCACACCAGGACTCCTTTATTACGATGGTGTTGGTGGTGGTAGTGGTGGTGGTTATGTGTCCTGGAGTAGGTTCCAACTCATAACAACCCTGAACAGGTTTTCCGAGGCTGTAAATCTTTACGGGAGCAGAAAGCCTCATCTTTCTTCCGCAGAACAGCCGGTAGTTTCGAACTGCTGCCCTTGCAGTTCACAGCCCGATTCGTAACCACTACACTACCAGAGCTTCTTCAAATCCAGCCTTCTGCCTGCTTTTTTGTTTAAAAAAAAAAAAACTTTATGGGAACATAGACCCATCTATGTGTTTACCCAGTTTCTATGATTGATTTTGCTACAATGGCAGAGTTGAATATTAATAATAGAGACTTAATGGCCCAGAAAGACTATAATATTTATCTGTCTCTGATTTATTATAGAAAATGTATGCTAACCCCTGATTTAGATGATCACGGGAGGCATCTCTGAGAAGAAGTTTAGTTCAAACCTGTAAGAGGAGTAAATTTATCCAAAGGGGTTACATACACCGGGGTAAGCGAGCGTTATGGTCCTTTTATGGGGATGAGTTTGCTGTGCAGGGACCTGAAAGAAACTCCATTTGATTGAAGTTTGGGATGGAAGAACACAGTGTCTGATGAGTTGGTTGATGTAAGAAAGCCTTTTCACTCAGAACCTTATAGTTCAGACCCTGAAAAGGATTTGGATATAATTCTGAGTATACTGGAAAATTTTACACAGGGGGATGATATGATGACATTTTCAAAGAGCTTCTGGAAACTCTGGGGAGTATGAATTGGAGTGCATACTCCTGTTAGATTAAGCAAGAGATGGTGGTGGCTTGGTTAGAGATCATGTCAGTAGGTGCAGAATTGTGGGAAGATTTGGGTATATTTGGAATGCAAAATTGACAGGATTTAGAAATAGGTTAGATATTTGGGAGGGAGTGAATTAACAAAGAAGAAGGGGTCAAGAATGATGTCACTCAGGACTTTGGCCGGAGCAAATTGGTAAAGGATGGCACCATTTGCTAAGGTTAGAGAGACTGGGGTTAGAGGAAGAGGAGGTTGGGTGGATAATTTAAGAGTTCAGTACTTTTAAGTCTCATTAAATTTGAGACTCATGTGAGACTCCAAGTAGAGATGACAGGGAGAGAGTTGAATATATGACCCTGAAGTACAGATGACACTCCCAGGCTGAAGATAAGAATCTGTGAGTCATCAGCATGTAGATAGTATTTAAGCTATGATGAGCTCATCTAGGGCAGAAGGTAAAGACAAAAGGAAGCAGGATCCACAGCTGATGATTTTCTATAGGCGGCTTAGTCTCACTTTGGTCAATTACTCATTGCTATTTATCGAAGCATCAGGCTGAAGGTATATTACTTAAAAGACTTAATTAAGGAATATGCTTAAAGAAATACAATGAGTTACTCTTAAGCATATGCAGTTGCCATCTGAGATGGCCTTCCCAAAGTGGTATCAAACAGAAGGTCTTGTATCTCATTATAAAGTAAAACGTAAGTAGAATAGTCATTGCTTGCATGGGGCTTGAACTTTTTCACATCCCTCTTCAAGTTGACTGATGGTTGGGTTATCTAATGGGTGGTTCCCAATCACAGTTGTCCAGTAGAGTCATCTTGTCACCTGGTTAAAATTATGAATTCATTGAGATTCACCTAGAGCGATTTAGTGCATATGGGGTAAGATCCCAGGAATTCATGATTTTTGCCAAGACTCTAGGAAACTCTGGTATGAAAAACTTACAATTTGACATTTGATAACCTCATTTTTACTGCATATATCAAAGACAAACTTGAGATCTGTTTCAACCAAATAACCACATTGAATTTGTGAACTTAGATAAAATAGAAATATTGGTTTATTGAGTTACTACATGCTTGCATCCTTCTTCCATCCCTCACCAAAACCTGATAATCATATTTCATAAAAATCTTCCAGTCAACCATTCTCAGACATGCACATATTGTTCTCTCTTTCTCTGCATCTCTCTCCCTACTGCACATATGCACACACACACACACACACACACACACACACACTGTGCTATCTTCACTGGTACGATCTTAGTTTTCAGTTCCTTATCATCTTTTGCACTCAGGCTATTATAATAGTTTCCTAACTATACTGTTTTTTCAATCTGGTCAATGGTAGTTTAAACCATACTCCAAGTTGATTTTGGGTTTATTTTTCATAACCCAAATTTGATACCTTCAGGCTTCTGCCCTGTGAGAAAGCCCTCTGTTGGTTTCCTCATTGTTTATTAGGAAAAATTAAAACTCTTTTTTTTTATTTTTTATTTAATTAAATGTTTTT
>NW_006408591.1:2690196-2696460 GCF_000296735.1 Chrysochloris asiatica
AGAGGAAGACCCCCAATGAGATGGATCTGCCAGGTGGCATCATTGATGGACTCAAGTGTGGCAGCGGTAGTGAGATTGGCCCAGGATCGGACATTGTTTCGTTCTGCTGTGCATGGGGTCGCTATGAGTCGGTTCTGACTCGATGGCACCTGACAACAACAACAAGTCTTAGAGTGGTGGTGCGGGTAGTTCTGGGCTGTGGTGTCAGTTCTAACTCACAGCCACCCTGTGTAGAGTTGCTGAGGCTGTTAATCTTTACGAGAGCAGAAAGCCTCATCTTTCTACTGCCGACTGACTGGTGGATTCAAACTACTGATCTTGTGGTTAGCAGCCCAACTTGTAATGTAATACGTGAGCAGGGATCCTTTGTCTTTGAGTTGTACCAATTCATAGTGACCCTATGCACAACAGAATGAAACACTGCCCGGTCCTGTGCCAACCTCACTAGCGTTGTCATGTTTGAGCCCATTGATGCTGCCATTTTGACAATCCATCTAGTTGGGGGTCTTCTCTTTTTCTCTGACTCTCCACCTTACCAGACATGATATCCTTCTCCAGCAACTGCTCCCTCCTGACAATATGTCTAAGTATGAGAGACAAGTTTGGTCATCCTGGCCTCCAAGAAGCACTCTGGCTGCACTTCTTCCAACACAGATCTGTTTGTTCTTTTGGCAGCCCGTGGCACTTTTAATATTCTCCTCCAACATCATATCTCAAAAGTATCAATTCTTCTATGGTCTTCCTTATGCATTGTCCAGCTTTCACATGCATATAACGTTATTGAAAATACCATAGCTTGGGTCAGGCGCACCTTCATCTTCAAGCTGATATCTTTGCTTTTCAACACTTTAAAAAGGTCTTGTGCAGCAGATTTGCCTAATGCAATATGTTGTCTGATTTCTTGACTGCTGTTTCCCTGAGTGTTGATAGTTGATCCAAGAAGAATGAAGTCCTTGACAATGTCAATCTTTTCTCTGTTGATAAGAATGTTGTTAATTGGTCCAGTGGTGAGGATTTTTGTTTTCTTTCTATTTAGATGCAATCCTTACCAAAGGCTGTGGTCTTTGATCTTCATCAGTAAATATTTAAGTCCTCTTCACTTTCAGCAAGCAAGGTTGTATCATCTGCGTATGGCAGGTTGTTAATGTGTCTTCCTCCAATCCTGATGCAATGTTTTTCTTTGTATAACCTAGCTTCTTGGATTATTTGCTCAGCATGCAGGTTGAATAAGTATGGTGAAAGAATACAACCCTGTAGCACACCTTTCTTAAATTTAAACCATTCAGTGTTCCCATGTTCTGTTTGAAAAATTGCCTCTTGGTCCATGTACAGATTCCTCAAAAGCACAATTAAGTGTTCCAGAATACTCATACTTCTCAATGTTGTCCACAGCTAGTCATGATTCAATCGATTGAAAGCCTTTGCATAGTCAATAAAGCACAGGTAAACATCTTTCTTGTATTCTCTGCTTTCAACCAAGATCCACTGGACATCAGCAATGATATCCCTCATTCCACGTCCTTTTCTGACTCCATCTTGAACCTCTGGAAGTTCTCTGTCAATGTATGCTTACAGCCATTTCTGTATTACTTTAGTAAAATTTTACTCGCATAGGATATCAAAGACATTGTCCAATGATTTCCACATTCTGGTGGGTCACCTCTCTTTGGAATGGGCACAAATATGGATCTCTTCCAATCAGTTGGCCAGATAGTTGTCTTCCAAATTTCTTGGCAGAGATGAATGAGTGCCTTCAGTGCTGCCTCACTGTCTTGAAAGATTTCAAGTTTTATTCCATCAATTCCTGTTGCCTTGTTTTTTGCCAATTCCTTCAATGCACCTTTGACTTCTTCTTTCAGTATCATTGCATCTTGATCATATGCTACCTCTTGAAATGGTTGAATATCAACCATATCCTAAGCCCTTTATAAGTATGTTAGGGATCTTTGTTTCTTTCTCTTTCCTGGCCATCAAGTTCTCCACAAACTGAGTTATAGAGTCCATCAGCATGCCTGTCCCTCGAACACTACTTTCCAGCTACTGAGCTGCTTTTTCTAATATGCTCGTAGCTAGGGAAACAGATAACTGGGCTTATTAGAATTCTGTGAAAAATAAGAGTTAATGGGTCCTAGATGGACAAGAGTGGTTCTGTTTTGAGAAAAAATGTATCAGCTTTAGTGAATGCTCTTCTATAAGTCTCTTATCTGGCTTCCTCCTGGACTTTCAGCTGTATTCTGGTCATTTAGACTGTTGCAAACTGATCTTTGGGCAAACAAGAAGTGTATGTTATATAAACACCAAATACAGCCATATTATTCTTTGTCTTTATCCCAAAAAATTTAAATGGAGCACAAAGAGAATGAAAGGCCATGCAAATTCACAGTAGATGTCCTGAACCCAAGGTCAAAGATGGACTTGAGGAATCCATGCACCCTCATTACAATGTATCCAACATGAGTGTATATACATGTGATTTTTTCTGGAGGTTGATCCTATCACTTTTATAAGATTCACAAATGGATCTGTGATCCATAAGAACTAGAACCCATTGATTTAAAATATATTTGCTTGCAATTGTTTCTTTCTTTTTTCTTAATGTTATTTAAAAATTAACACATGAGTCTTAAAATGTCTTGGGAGTGGAAATTATGTTGATGCTATAAATTGACTATCATATCTTTTGATTTTAAAATCTCCAGATTTACTTTCTTCACTGGTTATTTTAGCCTTAAAGCCATGGGGAAAGTAAGGCAGTATCATTTCTAATAAGTCCTGCAAATAGATTCAGTGTCTGCTGTATTAGATCACTGTAAAACAATTCCCTTAGGGCCAAAGGGATTAAATAATAGAAGAAAACACTTTTCACTAAACCATGCAGATGACAGAAAGCATTATCGCTATGGTAATTTACACAGATTACTCTGTGACAAACTGGTTGTTTGAGATGATCATGTTGATCACTAAAACACTATGCAGATTTTCTCCTGGGTTTGGAAATATTGTAAATGCACTGTGAGGCCCAAGGCTTTTATTACTGACTCACCAGCCTGCAAATGCTCAGTGATCTTAAAGCTGGAGAAAGCATGTTTTGGTTACAAAACAATTGCCTTTAGTTTTCCACATCAACAAGTAGAAATCATTTGGGTTCTTTCAACACCCTTTGAGCAGTGGTGCCACCAAGTTTTGCTGGGAAAAGGATATGTAGTACCACATACTGATGGGAGGCTATGGTGGTCAAATCCCTGGTCATCATCTCTTCTTCATTCCGTATTGTGCCTGAGTTGTTCTTCCTCTGGTGTTTCCATCTCATCAAATGATGCCCATTGATCCATTTGACTAAAGAGGCACCGTAGTGCTTCCTTTTGCTCCTCATTACCTACTCCCAAGTCCTGTTGAGGCAACTCCCTTATCTTTGCTCCAGGATACTACAGTCTCTTGTCTGGATGATAGCAGTGGCTTCCTAAGTGGTTCCCCTGGCTCCAGTTTCTCCCCTATTCCAGTTCAAAGGCAGCTCTTAAAGTTCATGCCTTTCCCTTCCTCTAGCATGCTCCTTTCCCAACTATACTCTGCAAAGGGCTCAGACTCCCCTCCAAATGATTGTGAACAAGTTTCAGTTTTAAGAAAACTCAAATTATTAGCCAGTAGGATGCTCACCAGTCTGGCCAAACCTGGTTTTCATAGGCCATCACTCTCTGTGGTAAATGCCTGCTTGCTTGTTGTTCTACTTATTAGCATGTGAACCCTGGGAAAGAAGAGCTGAGTCATGTTTACAGCTAAAGTCATTTTCTACCAGTATACCTGGCACATGGTAACTAATCATTACAGGTTGATTGAAAGAATAAACAAATGGCACACCACCCAAAGACAACACACCATGACCTATGAAATATACACATTTCTTACAACCAGCAGAATCCACTGATGGGACAGAGATGTGAGCATTTCTTTCTGATGTTTATTTACTAATTCTCATGTAAATCCAACTAGTACTTAGTACAAAATGCTTTTCTTTTAATCCCAAATAGTAGTGAGGGACACAGCTGGGACTCCTGTTATTGTATTCTGATTCTAACTCCTTGTGCTCAACCCACCAGGCTACACAAATCTACAAAAAGGGGCCAACAGTTGGTGGCATATCTGGGATTAGAATGAGTTTCTTCACATTCCAGAAAGTAGGTGATATTGCATGATTATCTGAGTCGTAAATTGATGCATTCATGGTCAAGGTTATTACATTAGCTTCAAACAACTAGACACATTACACCAGAAATTCACATTCATCAAGGAATGGATGGCATAATTCAACACACCTCATCTGCCAAATATTTCCTGCTCTTAAACTAAAGCCAAAATAGGGAGGTCTTAAAATAGCTGACAATTTCTGGTTCATTCTTTTATTTCCAGTGCCTTTGTCCAACCTATAAGAGTTTAGCTCTGAAAAACAAATGTCTCTATCCTTTCCAGATGTCTGGATGCCAAGTGCCTATCCATCTAATGTGGGTGGGTAGTGTTTCATATACTTGTCCATTTCTGCCCCAATCTGCATTTCATTTCATCCTGGAATAGAGTCCACATCTTTACTGCAAGTATGGACCTAGAGCATCCAAATTGAGGCCATTCCCTAAGGTTTTAATCATTGGTTTCTGTGACAGCAAGAGGTTTAGAAGACTCAATTTGAGAAAGGACCTCTTTACTAGCAATATTGTTGTTTTTTAAAATTTGTATTCATTATTTTTTTTTCTATCTAACCACTCCCCTCATTTTGCTACAAAACATCTACCTTTACATTTCCAACCCTCACAGTTAGTCCTGATAGCAATTATTCACTATTGTACTACATGAGTGCTATCCCCATCTCCTTTCATAGCCCTGCCCAGACAGATTGGATACTACTCAGTGGAGATTCTACCTTCCACCACGCCCTATGGATCTAGGCTCCCTCTTGAAATCCTGTAAGCCAGTCACTTCTTGCCTTTGTAGCCTGACCCCACTTTTGGGTAGCCAATGTCTGAATTGCCCATCCCTGTCTACCCTGTGTACCGAGGGGGTGGGAATGATCCTCACAGTAAAGATTTTTCCCCTCTTTTGAGCTACTAGCAATGGTCTTTTGATGATCTATTATCAATATTATGCTTTCTTTAGGGAAACTCCTCTTTCGTTCCCTGGAGCTCTGGTAGGGCTGTCAATCATGGTGCTACATGTCACCAAGGAAAGGCCTAAGACCCACACTGGCCACTCCATGTACCCCTTTTATGGGCTCACAGTGACTGGGTCAAGTCTGGGCATGAAACCAAGCTAGGCATGTTAGACTCTGTCTGGGATTGATGTCTGAATACAATTGAGTACAGGTTTCTTTTCCTTGAGGATATGGGTGTAGGGCTCCTGGTAGTCATCTCAACACTGCCAATACTGTATCTGCAAAGTGAAGTCAACCAAGAAAACTGATGATGGTGGTGACAGATAACACTTACAACAGATAACATTTATTAAGTGCTGCCCATAAGCCAATAATTATTCAAAGTACTTTATAAATATTAACTCACATATTCTTCATAAACTTTATCATTGTGATTATTCGTCATCATAGTAATTATAGCTACTATGAATCCTATTTTTCAGATGATAAAACAGAGACACTGAGGAGTTAAATAACTGTTGTTTAAAAAAGCTACTAAGTGGAGGAGGCACTACTGAAACCTAGGCAGCCTGGTTCCTGAGCCTATCCTCCAAGCCATTTTACTCTGCTGCCTCTGGAAGTACTGACAGAGGAAAAGGAGAAAAGAGAGAGAAAGAGGGAGACACAACTAAAACACTCTATTTTCTCATCTCTCATTCTGACACTTAATGCTTTTCCTTAAAAATAAGTAAGATGAAATTAGTATCAGTACATTACAGACGTTTGGAAACTACAAAAAAGTTAGCATGAAGAAAGCAAAATTTGCATGTGATACAACCAACTCATAACAATAATTGTTAATATTTTTATGTTTTCTTCTAGTCTTTTTTTCTAATTACATGCATGTGCACATATAAACCAGTTGCCATTGACTTGATTCTGACTCATGGTAACCCTAGGTGTGTCAAAAAAAAACCCAAAAAACCCTAGAGTTTTCATTGGCTGAGTTTGGGGAAGTCGATTGCTAGGCCTTTTTTTTTTTGTAGAGTCTGGGTAGACGTACACTTCCTATCTTTGGTTAGTAGTTCAGGGCATGATCTGTACCACCCAAGGACTTCATATATACATTTAAAAAAAAAAAAAAAAAA
>NW_006408591.1:2696560-2697341 GCF_000296735.1 Chrysochloris asiatica
CCTCCTGACCGGGTCTGCACGGTCTCCATCTGAATCCTCCTTATTTATTGTTTGTTTAAGGGACGCTGCCTGTCTTAGGCGGAAAAATTAAAACTCTTGACATAACATTCAACTATTGCAATAGAGTGACATTGATATCCTTTGTCAATAAAGCTTCCTCCCTTCGCTGTACCAGGTATGTTCATTAATGCCTTCCCATTCACACTTGTCCGTACATGCTTTCAGGTGTTTTTTGAAATTCATTCATTCCTATGGCTGGTCAACTCTTCTTCATTCTTCATAATCCAAAAAATATTCCCTATATTCTAAAGTCTCCTCAGCTTCAGGGATAAAACCTGTTGTTTTTTTTCTTTGTCTTCAATGTAGCTATGCACACATTTCTTTACTAGCACATTTACTGTGTTGCATTGTAATCATTTCTTTCTCACCAATCCCCAATCCTAAATCAAAGTGCAGTTAGTCATCTTTCTATATCCTTAGCATGTAACTCAAAGTCAGGCTTAGTGTAAACCAGCATTTACCATGAGTCAGCTGTGACTCATGACGACCCCTTATGAGTCAGAGCAGAATTATGCCCTTAGGGTTTTCAATAACTTGAGTTTTCAAAAGTAGATCACCAAGTCTTCCTTCAGAAGAAATGGACTTCCTGTGGGTGGACTCTGGTTTCCAGTCTTTTGGTTCGTGACTAACTGTCTTAACAGTTTGCACCACTTAGGAACTCCTAGTGGCTACCACTCGTCTGTCTGTCGTGCTGTGGTGGTTTGAGTTGCTGTGATTCTGA
>NW_006408591.1:2697441-2702253 GCF_000296735.1 Chrysochloris asiatica
AAAAAAAAAAAAAAAAAAGCGATTGTTACAAGTTGTTTCTGCAAAAGTGCTCTAAAGGAACCCTGGTGTGGCGCTGTGGGCTAATGCGTCAGACTGCAAAGTTGTTTGAACAGCAAGGTCAGTGGTTCAAGCTCACCAGCTGTTCCTTGGAAACCCTATACAGGGTTACTATGGGTCGGAATCGACTTGACGAAACTTAACAACAAAGGAGCTTTGGAAGTGTAGTGGGTACGAATAGGGCTGCTAACTTCAAGGTCAGCAGTTCAAAACTACCAGCTATTTTTCAGGAGATAGATGAGGCTTTCTGCTCCCATAAAGATTTACAGTCTCAGAAACCCTGTACAGGGTCACTATGAGTTGGAACAAACTCCACGGCACATAGCCACCACCACAGGGTTTTAGAAGAAGCTCTGGTAGCATAGTTTATGAGTCTCATGGTCAGCAGTTTGAAATCATCAGTGGTTCATCAGTTTGAAAGAAGAGGCTTTCTGCTCCCGTACAGGGTTGCTATGAGTCAGAACTGACTTCAAAGCACATAACCACCACCACCACCACCACCATAGGGTGTTGGTTGTTGCTAGTAAGTGCCATTGACTGGTGACTATTTCAAAGCAGGTCAACAAGACTTTCTCCCAAGGTATCTCTAAGTAAGTAAATTTGAACCATCATCCTTTTGGCTTGTAGTAGTTAGTGTTTAACCGTTTGAACTACCCAGGGTCTGCTATATATAGATACATCTCTGATATATTTGTTTCTTGTGTTTTGTGCTTTTTACTTAACATTATAAAATAAGCACTCCCAAGTTAAATATTTTGTTAAATGTACTCTTCATGGCAACATAATTTGCATATGTGTGTATGTGCACATCTTTCCAGCCAACATTCTTGTATTTCCTAGTTCTTGACCTCTTTCCTGATTTAACCTTCTTTGGACCAGGAAGAACACCAAAGGCTTTAGCAATAGTTTTGTTTCAGTCTGTGTTTCTTGACCACTGCCCTGTTGTTCAAGTCCCTGGTGATCAGCTCGACAACTTTACCTACTCTGCCACAGCTTGTCCGCCCAGACAAAAGTGAGTGTGTGAGAAGCAGAGGCTCTCTTGCTTTTCCTCATTCCTCTCTGTTCATGAACACAGCCAGGAGGACTCTGCAGCCAGTAGTTTGGGAATAAGATACATTCTGGGAAAAGTCCAAGCCTCTGTCACAGATCAGCAAACATAAAGCTCGAATGGCCCCGCAGCTTCCAACATGATTTATTCTAAGGCATGCGGAGTTGCCAGTTAGCACAGTAAGAAATCTCTTATTCCTGCCTTTTTAACTCCACACATCAATAACAATTTGCCTGGCAAAACCCTGAGTGCTGGACCTAAATACACAAACCACCAGGGGGAAACACAAGGATAATGGTGAGAAATTGGATTTAAAATACCCAATAAACTCCTTTCACTCTATCCCTCCCAGTTAGTGCTGTGGAAAGGTGCATAACATTTATGAAGCACTAAATGCCACCTAAATGATTAGTTATTGAACTGTAGATGAGAAAAAGAGACGATGAAGCAATAAAAATAGTACAACTATATAGGATGCTGATGTCAGTACCATATCTGACAAATCTCTGGATGTCACTCCAAGTCATGAGCCATGGTAGATTAAGATGGCAAGACTTTTATGCCCCATCAGCAAAGTCTAGAGATAGAGAAGGGGTACTAGGTCATCCACAGTCAATGTAAACATGAAGTCAGAGGAGGTAAGAGTGGGGCAGTTGTTCAAACTCAAATACAATTAAAAGCAGAAGCATCTATCCATTCATCCACCCATCCATTTATTTTTATTTCAGGGTATATCAGCTACACTGTTGCTATTACAACTACTGTTATTGTTATTAAGTGCTGTTGAGTCAGTTCTGATTCATAACAACCCTGCATAGGGTTTCCAAGAAGTGGCTGGTGAGTTTCAACCACTGACCTTGTGGTTCAAACTGATCTTGTGGTCTGGTGCTTTATCCCACAACACCACACCAGCACTCCATTACAAGTATGAATTCCTGTCTTTATTGAAGACTAACTTTGTCTTAGGCATTATGTGATGTGTTTTACATGAATCATTTCATGCAGTTCTCATAACCATCATTTTAATTAGATGTTTTCATGTTTACCTTATTGATGAGAAAATTGTGTCCCAGAGAGCTTAAGTGAGCCAGGGAGGGTCCAGCAGACAACATTGTATTCATGAGCTAGAGAGGTAGGAAACATGCTGTAGGTGGGAGGATCAGCATAAGCAGAGATATGGAGATATGATGGAATAGGGCTTGTGTGGGCTATGCCAAGAACGTCACAAAGCAGAAATGAGAAGACGTGGGGACCAAGGTATCTTCTCTACCAAGCTATGCATGTTTCTGGATAGCTTGCTGCAGCTGAAAACCTGAAGGTACAAATAGATCAATTAAGTTTGTGGAGCTGAATATAAGACAACCAGGCCTTCTCTACCATCCTCTTAAGATGGGCACCCCACCACCTCTACCTCATCACACTGTACCCCCTTATTTGCTTTGCTTTTCAAATAAATTAACACTGAAATATTATGCATTATCAAATCATTTGCTTATTTACTAGTTTATTGACTCTCTTCCCACTAGAATGCAAGTTTTATGGGAAGACAGATTTCATCCAGCTTGTTCTCTGCTCTTTCTTCAGTACTTAGAACAATGTTTGGTACTGATGGACCCTTTGTTGTTAAATATCACTGAGTCAGTTCTGACTCATGTGACCCAATATAAGGTTTCCCAAGAGCAGCTGGTGGGTTTGAACCAACCATGTCTAGTACTTATTTTATAGCATCACACATCAATATTTGTTAAATAAATTAATTAATTCAACAGAGAAAATAAAGACCCCGGTTCTTGTGAGAGGCAGAAGTAATGAAAGTCTTGGTTCCTATGGACAACCTGAGACCGATTCTATTTCTGGACCCGTAAGGTCAGGATTCAGGTCATTCACCTGGGACTCATTATCTTCCTCTAACTCATTTTAAAGATAATGTTTCCATTTCCCATAGATGATTTTTGGAATTCAAGGAGTAGTTTCCCTATGTCTGTTATGTAGTATTTCCTGTCACCAGACTTCAAATGGTGGCAACTAACTTGCTTGCAGTTGGGTCACTACTTCCCCTCCTGTGCCCACAGCACACATCACCAACCAATCGGACATTTTTCCTAGAGCTTTAGAATCCATGTCCACAGTACATGTTGTTGTTGTTGTTAAGTGCCGTCGAGTCGGTTCCGACCCATAGCGACCCTGTACAGGGTTTCCAAGGGTGTAAATCTTTACGGGAGTAGAAAGCCTCATCTTTCTCCCTCGGAGCGGCTGGTAGTTTCCAACCGCTGACCTTAAGGTTCGCAGCCCGATTCGTAACCACTATGCTACCAGAGCTCCTTACACAATAGATAGACACTGCTAATCAATGTGGTTGGTGTTATGTGCCTCACAATTGTTGTTATACTTGAGCCCACTGCCACCACTATGCCAAACTAGCTCATTGGCGTTCTTCCTCTTTGTGGCTGATCCTCCACTTTACCAAATACCCTTCTGATAATATATCCAAAGTATGAGAAATGAAGACTGGCCATCTTGGTGTCTAAGAAGTAGTCTGATTGTACTTCTCCCAACACAGATTTGTTTGTTTGTACTTCTAGCAGTCCATGGTACTTTTAATATTCCTCTCCAACACCATAACTCAAATGATCAATTCTTCCTTATTCTTTTTACAACTTTCACATGCTTATGAAATTATTCACAATACCATGGCTTTGGCCAGGTGCACCTTACTCCTCAGAATGACATCTTTTCTCTTGAACATTTTAAAGAGGTTTTGTGCAGCAGATTTGCCTATTACAATATGTTTATTTACTTATTTTAAGTTTTTATTGTTAATTGAGTGAAAGTTTACAGGCAGATCATCAGTTTTACATTCAACAAATAATATACTTTGTTTCATTACTATGATTATAATCCCCGCCATGTACCATCAATTAACAGTATTTCTCTATATTCATTTTATCTCTCTCTTTTTTTTATATTCAGGAATATATAATCATTTAAACAATCAAAGGACACATTCTGCAAGCCTGTCTGCCTCCTGACCGCCAGCTCTCAATCTTTCTCTTTCCATGAATCTAGAGTCCTCAGCTGCTTCCTCTCTCCATGTCCCCATCTCTGCCTCCATCTCTGGCATCGCTGCTTCTCTGGATAAGGTCCTGCATTCCACTTGTGCTTATCTCCTGTTGGGGACATACGTAAGTACTGAGATGTTGTGGCCCTGTGACAACATGGACGAAAATCCAACCCCAAGGCCCTTCTCAGGATTACAAGCCATGGACCCTGAAGGCCAAGGAAGTGACCTCCTGACGTCCCAGGTTCATTGGTTTTTGCGAATTTACTGGTTGGCTACCTCTGTATAATTTTCTTTGGTCCTGATATTGTTCACCCTATGCTTCTAACTCCAGTAATTGTAGCTTCTGAGAAAATGGTTTCTTTTACAGTACCTCTCCTAATGCCTCCACTATGTTGGCAGTGCGTGGAGTCCTGGGAACAAATCTTTCTGAGGAACAAGTGATAGCCACCTGGGATGAATATCAGAACTGCTCCTTATTTGATTATTCAGTTATGTTTGGTATCCATGAACAATAATGGGTTTGAAACCCCTTTTTAGAGCCGAGACAGTAAAAGTTTCCTCAGATAATTCAGAAAGGACAGGAACAGGTATATTGGGAATATGAGAAAAGGTTTTTAGAGAAAAACTACCCAAGGTTTGTAAATAA
>NW_006408591.1:2704453-2705075 GCF_000296735.1 Chrysochloris asiatica
CCCCCCCCTTTTAATATGGGTATCATTTCTTAAGCTTTTACAATAAGAGTCCTATGCAATATTTATCCTTTTGTGACTAACTAATTTCACTCACCACCACTAGTCTGTCAGTTTGTCATACTGTGGTGGCTTTTGAGTTGCTGTGACTCTGGAAGCTATATCACAGGTATTTTAAATACCAGCAGGGTCATCCATAGTGGATAGGGTTCAGATGAGTTTCCAGAGGATGACAGACTAGGAAGAAGGAGTGATGAACTACTTCTGAATATTTAGTCATTGAAAATCTTATGAATAACAGAAAAACACTGTCAGATGTAGTGCCAGAAAATGAGCCCCTCAGAGTAGAAGGCACTCAAAATGTGGCTGGGGAAGAGCTGCCTCCTCAAAGTAGAGTTGACAGGGAGGACACAAATGGAGTAAAGCCCATCAGAGGACAGCCGGAGGGACCTTCATTTGCTGATGGGGCACAACTCAAAATGAAGAGAAACAGCTGTAAACATCCATTAATTATCAGAAGATGGAATGTACGAAGTGTGAATCTAGGAAAATCAGAAATTGTCAAAAAATGAAATGGAACACATCAACATCGATATCCAAGGCATTAGTGAGCTGAAATGGACTG
>NW_006408591.1:2724718-2747599 GCF_000296735.1 Chrysochloris asiatica
GTAGCTTGACTATATAACCACATTTGTTGTCTCTTCTTGGGTAATAGGGAGAGAAAGAGACCCCTAAGGGTAAAAAGGGGACCAAAAAACAAAACAGCAACAGCAAAAAAGACAGATTGGATATTGTAGTCTATAATCATAGAAAAGAGAGAGAGAAAAAAAATTCTGTTTCTAAATATGAGTATGATTTTAATGTCCCTCTCTTGGCTTCTTGCCTTCAAGGCTGCTTGAGAAATTTCATTATGCCACTGTTGGTTGCTATGACTTAACTCAGGATTTAATTTTCAACCTGTTTCCTTTTTAGTCTTTCTCTCTCATTTGCCACAATTCCTGTTCAGGTCTTTTTTCTAGTGATAAACAGTTCAGGGCCAGCTGTGGAGATTTTATACTGCCGTTAGGCTTCAAGTGGAAATTGTTCCTTTAAATTTTGAGCAGATCTGTGCACATGCATAGTAGAACTCTCTATGTGTCAGGATAGGGTGCCCACTAGCTCAGGCACCCCGTATGGTCATCTGAATGGAGATGCACAGACACTGAGGGGCCAATGAACAGATACAAAAAACTAAAACAAAAAAAGATAAAATCCTTTATCTCAGAGGATTGGTCAGGAATCAGGCGTCCATGGTGACTCTGATCCATCCCCGACTCTGTCTAGCCCAAGATGGCTGCTCCAGGAGCCACTGAGGTTGGTGGATCCACAAGCACTAGTTTTCTTGCTTCCACTACAAATTCCACTGGCAATAAGCCTTCAAACTTTCTAAATATTTCTTTATAAGTGTTTCAGAGTTCTGGAACTGTCCCCTGAACCTGCTTAGTCCAGTATTCTGTGTTATTGTTGACGGAGATCCTCACTGCACTTCTCCCCAATTCACCATCAAGCTCTGCCTCCAATCTGGATTTCTTTTAATGTTCAAATGATACTGGTCCTTGTTCACTCATGATGACATGGGAGAGTTGTTGATTGTTTTCTTGATAGCTGCTTCCATGAGAGTTGATAGTGGATCCAAGCAAAATGATGCCTTTGAAAACTTTCAATCTTTTTTCCCTTTATCATGATGTTATTTATTGATTCAGTGGTGAGAATTTTTTTTTCTCTTTATTTTGAGGTGCAATCTGTATTGAAGGCTGTGGTCTTTGATCTTCACCACTTAGTATTTTAAGTCCTCTTCATTTTCAGCAAGCAAGGATCTAAGCAAAATGAAGTCTTTGACAACTTCAATCTTTTCTCCATTTATCATAATGTTACTTAGTGGTCTAGTGAAGATTTTTGTTTTCTTTATATTGAGATGCAATCCATACCGAAGTCTGTGGTCTTTGATCTTCATTAGAAAGTATTTTAAGTCCTCTTCACTTTCAGCAAGCAAGGTTGTATCATCTGCATATTGCAGGTTGTTAATGAGTATTCCTCCAATTCTGATGCCACATTTTTCTTCATATAATCCAGTTTCTCAGATTATTTGTGTAGCATGCAGATTGAATAATCTAGTACACACCTTTCCTGATTCTAAACCATTCATTGTCTCTTTGTTCTGTTCAAACTGCATATTTATCTATGTACAAGTTCCTTATGAATGCAACTAAGTGTTCTGGAATAGTCATTTTTTTGCAATGCTACCCATAGCTTGTCTTGATCCCCACAGATGAAACTCTTTGCGTAGTCAATACACTTTGCACAGTCAATACTCTTTCTGGTATTCTCTGCTTTCAGTCAAGATCCATCTGACATCAACAGTGATATCCCTCATTCCATGTCCTTGTCTGAATCCAGCTTGAACCTCTGGTAGTTCATTATCAATGTACAGTTGCAACTGTTTTAAAAATTATCTTTAGCAAAGTTTTACTTGAAAATTATATTAAATTATCTGGTGATTTTTGCATTCCACTAGGTCACCTCTCTTTGGAATAGCACGAATAAGCATCTCTTCCAATCAGTAGACCAGGAAGCTGTCTACCAAATTTCTTGGCATAAATGAGTGAGTGACTCCAGTGCTGCAACAGATTGTTGTTGAAATACTTCCATTTGTATTCCTTGTTCTTTGTCATCCATTCAGAGCACCTTGGACTTATTCCTTCATTACCATTGGTTCTTGATCATATGCTTCCTCTTAGGATGGTTGAACATTGACCATGTGTCTTTTGTACAGTGATTCTGTGCATTCCCTCCATATTCTTTTGATGCTTTCTGCATCATTCAATATTTTATCCATTGTTATTGTTGTTTTTGCTAAGTGTTGGTGAGCAGGTTCTGAGTCATAGCAACCCAGTATAAGGCTCCTGAGGAGTAACTGGTGGGTTTAAACTGCCAACCCAGTGATTAGCAGTCCAGAGTTGATCCTAAAGTGTCGTATGAGAAAGCCATAGAACCCTTCAATATTGCAAGCTGAGACTTGTTTGTTTGTTTGTTTGTTTTCTTTCAGTTCTATTAGCTTGAGAAATGCTGAGCATACTTTTCCTATTTTGATTTTCTAACTCCAGGTGTTTGAACATTTAATTATACTTTATCTTTTCAAGCTACCTTTTGAAATTTTCTGCTTAGCTCTTTTACTTGCTCATTTCTTTAATTTGTTTTAGCATTTCTGTGTTAGAGAGCAAGTTTCAGTCTCTTTTTACATCCATTTTTGTCTTTCCTTTCTTTCTTGTCTTCTTAATGACATTTTGCTTTCTTCCTTTATGATGTTCTTGATGCCATTCCACTAGTGTTCTGATCTTCAGTCATTAGTGTCTAATCCATCAAATCTCTTTTTGAGATGATCTCTAAATATTTTTTTCAGACAATTTCTAAACTTAGGTGGGATATGCTCAAGGTCAAATTTTGGCTCTCCTGGATTTCTTTTAATTTTCTTCAGCTTCAGCCTGAATTTATATATGAGCATTTGATGGTCTTTTCCATGATCTACTTCTGGCCTTGTTTTGGCTGATGATATTGCACTTTCCCACCATCTCTTTACACAGGATACAATCAGTTTTATTTCAGTGTATTCCATCTGGTGAGGTTCATGTGTATATTATTTTTATGTTGTTTAAAAAAAGTATTTGCAATAAATAAGTCATTGGTCTTGCAAAATTCTGTCATGTGATTGGCAGTATTTTTCAACTTCTGACCCTTTCTATTTATTTCCAACCTTTGCATTTCAATCACCAGTACTAATTCTATCACAGACAGCATTATATTTCAAGATGCATCTTGAAATGCTTTTTAAAATAATGACTACAATGCCATTTTCCTTCCATTTGCTAATCATAGGAGGTGGCATTAGAAATGAGATTCACTTTTCTTTCTACGCCTGGCAGGAAACAAACAGATGCAAGAAGGTCCTGATATAAACAGGCATATGGAAGAAGAAACAAATCCATATTCCAAGAAATGATTGTAAGTTTTATGTCTTCAAACTTTGCCAGCAATGACAAATGAAACATCTCGAAATACAACATAGTGCAGTGATTATGAACATGAACACTGGTGTCAAACTAGCAAGATTCAGTCCTAGTTTTACAACTACACAGCTGTCTGCAAGCTACTTAATTCCTCTGAGTCCTCCTTTGTAAAAAGAACCTAAAAACCATACTTCAGTCATTAAATTGTTGTGAAAGAGCTCTTAGACCAATGCCTGTTGTTGTTAAGTGCCTTTGAGACAGTTCTGATACATAGCTACCATATATAGGGTTTCCAAGGACCAGCTGGTGTGTTTTAACCACCTAGCTTGCAGCTAGCAATCTAGTGCTTGTCCTACAGCAACACACCAGGACTCCAACCCAGTGTTTAGGATACATAAATGATCAATAAATACAAAGGGGCTTAGAAAGTTTATGGAAAAGTGGAACTAAGAGATAATGGAATTTTTCCATGAGTCTTTTAAAGCATCTTCATATTAGTTATTGATTTTTTCCCAAAA
Source organism: Chrysochloris asiatica (assembly GCF_000296735.1). Taxonomy (NCBI): domain Eukaryota; kingdom Metazoa; phylum Chordata; class Mammalia; order Afrosoricida; family Chrysochloridae; genus Chrysochloris; species Chrysochloris asiatica. The sequence continues at coordinate 2,728,612 of NW_006408591.1, forward strand.
TTGACTGAGACTGATCTTGAACTACATAAATATTTTTGCTAAAATCTATCAGAAACATCTGAAATGAGACCAATTTCCACTCAACTACAGAAAGCATTGTTTCCTTTTTCCAATTTTTATTCATATTTTAACTCCTATTATAAAAACATTAAAGTAAATGTGTTAAACGGTAGGTACTTATCCATAACCACAGCTCTCTTACACAACTCATTTTATTTTTCATGCGCATTTCCAGTCTTTCCCCAAATGCAGATTTTTTTGTATGTGATAAAAATCTTGATCTTCTTCTTCTTCTTCTTTTTTTTTTTTTCTATTAATTTTCTGAGCCAGGAGATTGAGTGCCTGGGTCTACCTTTACCACTTTGTCACCACATGCAGATAAGTCACTTGGTCTTGTTTGTGTTCAGTGCCCACATGTGTCAATTGGAGGGTACACTATACCCCAATATGCATTATAGTCCACATGGAGTCCTGGTGTGGCACTGCAGGATAAGCACTGGACTACCAACCACTCCTTGGAAATCCTATACAGGGCCACTATGAGTCACAACTAATTTAATTGTACTTCACAACAAAAACAATGTATTATATATGGGGTTATAGTACATTGCTTATTGGATGGAGAATCAGGAAACAGAAATGAAAATATTGAGTAAAATAATAATATCAGAGATTCAAGTGTCATTTGGCATCCTTGAAGTGAGATGTTTGATAGTTCTATGCTGTTAGTTGCTGTCAGCTTAATTCTAACTCATAGCAGCTCCATGTTTACAGAGTAGAACTGCTTCATAGCATTTCCAAACCTGTGACCTTTTGGAAGTAGATCACTAGGCGTATTTTCCAGGGTGCCTCTGGGTGGTTTCCAACCACCAACCATTTGCCCCACACAGTTATCTAAGGTGGTTCATAGCAATTCCATTGCCAGTGAGCTGATTCCAATTCATAGAAACCTATGAGACAGAATAGCACTGCTTCAAGATTTTCGAGACTTTAAATTCTTATGGGAGCAGACAGCCACTCTTTCCTCCATGGGAAGTTGGAACTGGTGACCTTGGAATTAGTAACCCCAATGCTTGCTCCACTTTCCACCAGGGCTCTTTTACATAGCAGTTGTTGTTGTTAAGTGCAGTCAAGTCAGTTCTGACTCAGCAAACCTGTATAGATAGGGTTTCCAAGGAGCAGCTGTTGGGTGTAAACTGCTGACCTTTTGGTTCACAGTGCTTATCCTACCTTGTCACACCGTGAGTAGACAGCCTGGTATGGGGAACAGGAAGCAAGACCTTTGGCTCTTGAAACCGTACTGTGAGTCTGATGTATGCTTTTGTCCCTTCCTTTCTCACAGAAAGTTTTCTAAGGTGGTTCATAGCAATCCCATTGCCATCAAGTTGATTCCAACTCATAAAAACCAACAAGATAGAATAGAACCGCTTCAAGTCTGAATCACCTCCAGGAAGAGTTCTCCCCAGTAACAAATGAAATAATAAAATGGAGAAATGTAAAATTGCTTAATGGATCTGACTGAGTAAAGTGATATTATTAACTGAGTAGGGATTTTTAAAAAAGGAAGTTGAAATGTAAAATTTAAAGAAAATAAGGAAATGACTCTGTAATTGAAACCTTTAAAAAAGGATAGGAAATTTCACCTAAGAAATTCTCTCTGGTGTTTATGGTAAACTGCTGGATTTTCATGTTTATTTTATTTTGTTTAATTTTGTCTTCATTCTGTCTTTTTTGCAAAAAGTTCAAAATCTATTTTCTCTTACCTCCGTAAATAATACATTATCCTCCAGGGTCCTAAAATATTTAGAGAACATATTGAACAAAATTATCTGTAAGTTACATAATAGATAGTAAAATAAAATCAAACTGGAATCACAAACAAAAGTAGATACATTTTTATACACAGAAATGTATGAAATCAGATATCAACAATCATTTCATGTTCTTGTGCTTTCCCAAAGGAATCTCCCAGTATCAAAATGTTGAATTAATGAAGGGTGCCAGAAGTTTGCCAAGCCAGCCTTTAGTCAAGAGAGGTTAGGTTATATTGTAATAACAAATAATCCTCAAATTTCAGGATCTTACTGATAGGAGTCCTGGTGTGGCGCTGTGGGTTAATGCGCCAGACTGCAAAGCCGTTGGAACTGCAAGGTCGGCAGTTCAAGTTCACCAGCTGCTCCTCGGAAACCCTATACATGGGTCGGAACCAACTCAACGGCACTTCACAACAACAACAACTGATAGGAACAGATTAGGGATATCCTGAGCCCCTCCCTTCCTTGCTCATACCAAAGGAAAGGTGAAAAACAATAAATTGATTGAAACCAGTAACACCAACGACAATAATTCCAGACATGCCTTGCGATTTATGATGTAGAAACACTTGCACAGAACGAGAAGACTTGTCCTTAGCATGACCTTTATATATATACTGACTATTGCAGTATCATTAATATGTGTACCTACCCCTGCATACAATTAAAAATCTCAGACAAAGGAGCTCTGGTAGCGTAGTGGTTACGAATCAGGCTGCGAACCTTAAGGTCAGCGGTTCGTAACTACCAGTCGCTCCGCGGGAGAAAGATGAGGCTTTCTACTCCCGTAAGGATTTACACCCTCGGAAACCCTGTACAGGGTCGCTATGGGTCGGAACCGGCTCGAAGGTACTTAACAACTTAACAACAACATTCAATAAACAGCAGAAAAGGGCTGATGAAACCCAATTAAGACCTCCCAAACCATTTCCTCTGGGTGGAAAGACTCTTCAAAATCTGTCTGAGTCACAAGGTTGGTGGTTCAAACTCACTAGTTGCTTCTCAGAAACCCTATATAGGATTGCTATGGGTCGGAACTGACTTGATGTCACTTAACAACAACAACATTTTATACCATTTCTGGTAATGCCTACTCAGAAAGCCATTAACTCCAAAGAGTAGTACTGATTGTAGCAGGAACAGTCTCACTGGTCATTGTCATTGCTGGTCTCATAGGAAGGGTCGTGTACAATGCAAAAACCATTACATACACCTCTAGGTTGTGGCAGAGTACCGTCTAAGATACCAATATCTCCATAAAAGCAATCCATAACTCTCTTGACTTGCTGACAGGCAGGTGATGGATCACCAAATAACATTAGACTATCTATTGGCTAGCCAGGGAAGAGTATGTGCTTTGGCAAATACCATCTCTTGCTTTTATATCGACTCATGTAGAAAGGTAGAGGAAAGAGTACAAGGCCTGTTAAACATAGTCAAGGTTTTAAGGGACAGCCAAAATCAACTAACTGGAAACATTTAGACAACTATCAAAAGCTTGTTTTCCTCAATGACTTGGTTTCTTCCTCTTATTTGACCAATAGTGTCTATAGTATTACTTTAAATATTTGGTCCTTGTGTGTTTAACCTGTTGTTCATATTTGTATCTTCCAGAATACAACAGGTCCAAATGAAAATGATTGTGGTGCAAGGCTTCCAACCCACACCCATGGAATCTTTGGGTGAGGTGGTGACCAGATTCATAGAGGAAGAGTAGGGGTCAGAATAGAAACTCAGGAGAAGGATCCTAACTAGGCAGGTCATCTTCCTGAATCAGCAGGAAATATTCAGACAGAATAATGCCCTATTGCCCTTAGAGAATTCAGGATTTTACTCTTTGCTAGAGCAGGAACCTAAAAGGCCAGCCTAAGTGCACTCCAACACCTGGCACTTGAATCAACAATTCAAGGAATCTGAGGCCAGCACATCTTCTGAGAAATAGGGCAGGGCTAGACCAACAAAAAGGGTGCAAAATATATGCTACCTAAATCCTGCCACCAATCAGAATTAAACTTGAGGGAGATGAGCCAAAAACTTTATAAAGGACAAGAAAGAACAGGCCAACACTTTCTTTGACTCTCCTCTTCTGAGAAGTGGACTATTCATAGCATAACAAACCTTGCTTGCTTCTTGCTGCTTTTTGACTGCGCATGCTGGTAACACCAACCTAAAGTGGGTCTTGCTAGACCTGCAGAAGTGAAGCTAACAACAACAACATTGCTAAATGCTGTGGAGTCAGTTCTGACTCACAGAGATCCTGTATATGGTTTCCTAGGAGCAGTTACTATTACTAGATCCCAACATTCTGAGAAGACTACGTGTCTATAGGTATGTGTGTTGGAGGCAATAAAAGAAAAATGCACTTTTTCAAATACAGATACTTACTGATAAAAGACAAATTCACCAATAGTCATCGAGTCAACTCTGACTCACAGTGACCCTATCAAAAGATCAGGACTGCTGCTTACAGTTTCTGAGACAGTAGACCTTTATGGGAGCAGACAGCCTCATCTTTCTTCCTTGAGCCAGCTGGTGGATCTTTCTGTTAGCCATCCAATGGTTATTGATAAAATGAATTATTTCTTTGGATTTTATACTAGAAATGTCTGAAGAAGAGCAAGAAATTCAGCTTTGAAGTCAAGAGTATGGGTTCTAGGGTCAGACAGACAAGGACTCAAATTTGATTCATTAATTTACTAATTGTGTGATCTTAGGAAAATTCCTTAACTTCTATGACCTCAATTTCCTAATCCATAATGTTGTTGTTTTTATGTGCCATGGAGTCAGTTCTGACTCATAATAACCCTGTACAGGGTTTCCAAGGCTGTAAATCTTCATGGGAGCAGAAAGCTTCATCTTTCTCCCATGGAACAGCTGGTAGTTTCAAACTGCTGACTGTGAGATTAACAGTCTGATCTGTAACCACTATGCTACCACAGCTCCTTTAATCCGTAATATGAGGAATAATATTAATCTAAGTCCTGGTGTAGCACTGTGGATTAATGTGCTGGACTGCAAAGTAGGTTTGAACCGCAAGACCAATGGTTCAAGATCACCAGTCACTCCTCAGAAACCCTATACAGAGTTGCTATGGGTCAGAACCAACTTGACGACACTTAACAACAACAACCCCTACATAGAAATGTAGTGAAGATCACATGCCGACGCCTGGCACATTTAATGAACAATGGATCCTATTATGAACGCTCTTTCCATTTTTCAAAGTAGGAATTTCTCTCTAACCTACATGTGTTATGACCACCATAGAGACTGTGGGGCCATCATCTCCTCAGTTTTGATCTCCCTATGTATATTGTTGTTGTTGCTAGGTTCTGTTGAGTTGGTTCTGACTCACAGGGATCCTATGCACAACAGATTGAAATACTGCCCGTTCCTATGCCAGCCTCACAAGTGTTATTACTCCTGAGTTCACTGCTGCTGCCACGGTGTCAGTCCATCTCATTGGAGGTATTCCTCTTTCTCATTGACCTTCCATTTTACCAAGCATAATGTCCTTCTCCTAGGATTGGACTTTCCTGATAACGTGTCAGAAGTATGAGAGATGAAGTCTTGCCACCCTGGCTTTTAATGATCAATCTGACTGTGTATCTTCCAACACACGTGTTTGTTCTTCTGGCAGTTCGTGGCATTTTTAATATTCTTCTCCAACACCATAACTCAAATGCATCTGTTCTTCTCCAGTTTTCCTTATTTGTTATTCAGTGTTCACATGCATATGAGGTTATTGAAAAATACCATGACTTGGGTCAGGGCAGTTTAGCTCTCAAACTGATATTTTTGCTCTTAAACACTTTAAAGAGGTCTTGTGCAGCAGATTTACTTTATGCAATATGCCATTTGACTTCTTCACTGCTACTTCTATTAGTGTTGGTAGCGGATCCAAGCAAAATGAAGTCTTTGACAACTCCAATATTTTCTCCATTTATTATCATGTTGTTTATTGATACAGTTGTGAGGAACTTTTAACTGAGTTTTCTTTATATTGAGGTGCAATCATACTGAAAGCTTTGATCTCATCAATCAGTATTTTAAATTATTTTCACTTCCAGCAAGCAAGGCTGTATTATCTGCATATCACATATCCTGATGCTACATATTTCTTTGTATAATCCAGTTTCTCAGATTATTTGATCAGCATACAGATTGAATAAGTATCGTGAAAGGATAGAATCCTACTGCACAATTTTTCTGATTTTAAACCATTCAGTATCCCCTTATTCTGTTCTAAAAATGCCTCTTGGTCTATGTATAGATTCCTTGGAGGCACAATCCAGTGCTCTCATTCTTCATAATGTTATCCATAGATTGTCATGATCCATACAGTCAAAAGCCTTTGCATAGTCAATAAAGCAAAAGAGAGCATCTTTCTGGTATTCTCTTCTTTCAACCAAGATCCATCTAGTATCAGAAATGATATCCTTAGCACCACATTCTCTTAGGAATATGACTTGAATTTCTGACAGTTCTCTGCTGATGTCCTGTTGAAATCATTTTTTAAATTATCTTCAGAAAAATTTACTTGCATGTGATATTAATGATGATGATTTCCTCATTCCATTAAGTCACCCCTCTTTGGAATGGGTACAAATATGAATTTCTTTCTATTGGTTGACCAGGTAGCTGTTTTCCAAATTTCTTGGCAGAGATGAGTGAGCACTTCTCATGTTTCATCAATTGTTTGAAAGATTTCAACATTTCTTCCATCAATTCTTTGAGTCTTGTGTTTTTGCCAACACTTTTACTGCTGCTTGGACTTCTTCCTTTAGCCCCATTGGTTCTGATGGTATGTTGTTGTTGCTAGGTGCCGTGGAGTTAGGTGCCATGACTCTTAGTGACCCTATGCACAACAAAACGAAACACTGCATGATCCTGGGCCAACCTCACAAACTCCAGTGACTGGTCCCTCCTGACAATATATTCAAAGTATGAAAGACAAAGTCTGATGGTATGCACCTCTTGAAGTGGTTGAGAACAACTATTTCTTTTTGGTATAATGACTTCTTTTGTCTGTGTATTCCTTCCATCTTCTTTTGGTGCTTTTCTGCATCATTCAATATTTTGCTCATGTTGTTGTTGTTAACTGCCGTCAAGTCGGTTCTGACCCACAGTGATCCTGTATAGGGTTTCCGAGGAGCGGCTGGTGAACTTGAACCACTGACCTTGCAGTTCAAATGACCTTGCAGTTTGATGCATTAGCCCACAGCATCACACCAGAGCGCCATAGAATCCGTCAATACTACAAGTCAAGGCTTGAATTTTTTCTTCAGTTCTTTCAGCTTGAGAAATACTAAGTGTGTTCTTCCTTTTGGCTTTCTAACTCCAGATCTTTGCACATTTCATTAAGATATTTGACTTTGTCTTCTTAAACTGCCCTTTGAAAGTTTCTGTTCAGCTCTTTGACTTCCTCATATCTGCCATTCACTGTATCTTTTCTATTATCAAGATCAAGTTTCAGAGTCTCTTCTGAAATCCATTTTGGCCTTTTCCTTCTTCCTTGTCTTCCTAATAACCTTTTGCTTTCTTCTTGTATGATGATCTTGATGTCATCCCACAACTCTTCCGGTCTTCAGTCATTATCAGATCTGTTCCTTATATGGTCTCTAAATTCAGGTGGGATATATTTAAGGTAATATTTTGGCTCTCTTTAGCTTGTTTTAATTTTCTTCAGCTTCAGCCTGATCTTTTATGTGAACAGATGATGATTTGTTCCACAGTTGGCCCTTGACTTTGTTTTGTTTAATGAAATTGAGCTCTTCAACCATCTATTCTCACAGATGTAGTTAATTTGATTCCTTTGTATTCCAGCTAGTGAGATCCAGGTGTATGATTACCTTTTATGTTGTTGAAAAAACTATTTGCATTGAAAAATTATTTCATGAGATCTCCAGTATCATTTCTATCACCAAAGCCATAATTTCCAACTACTGGTCTTTCCTCTTTGTTTCCAACCTTCACATTCCAATCACAAGTATTCATCAATAAATCTGAACTGCATGTTTAATCAATTTCAGAATGAAAAAGCTGATAGGATTCTTGAATTCCATCATCATTGACTTTCATATTTGGTGTGTAAATTTGAATAACAGTGGTATGAACTGGCCTTCTTTGTAAGTGTATGGATGCTATCCTATCACAGACATCATTGTACTTCAACATAGATCTTGAAGTATCCATTTGATGGTGCAACGTCATTCTTCTTGACTGTGTCTGTCCTAGCATAGTGAACCATATGACTGCTCTGATTCAAAATGGCCAAAGCCAGTCCATTTCAGCTCACTAATTCTTAGGATATCGATCTTTATGAGTTCCATTTCATTTTTGACAACTTACAATTTTCCTATATTCATACTTCATACATTCCATGTTCCAATTATTAATGGATGTTTACAGCTGTTTCTGCTCATTGGAGTCATGCCCCATCAGCAAATGAAGATTCCCAAACTTTACTCCATTCACATCATTATGGTCAACTCTACTACGAGGAGGCAGCATTTCCCCAGTCATTTTTTGAGTGCCTTCTAACATTAGGGGCTCATACTCTGACATATATCAGATGATATTTTGCTGCTATTCATAATGCTTTCATATTCTGGTACTATAGCTGACAATGTTGTGCTGTTATTCTTCAAGTTTTTAGTGACTAACCATACATAAGGATTCTGCATTTCCTTCTTGCTAGTCTTAGTCTGAAAGCTAAGATTAATAGGGTTTGAAAACCCTACTTTCAAACAGTATTACATTAATAGATATTGGGATTAGGAGTCCAATAAATATTTTGGGGCAACACAGTTCAATTCATAACAATATTCAAAGAAAGAGGTTTCATTTATCAGTAGTTGTGTTGTTAAGTGCTGTTGAGTCTGTTCAAATTTATAGAGACCCTATATAGGATTTGCAAGGAGTGGCTGACACCTGACCATCATGGGTGACCCTACTGGTATTTAAAATACTGGTGGCATAGCTTTGAGCATCACAGCAACTTTCAAGCCACTTTAGTATGACAAACTGACAGATGGGTGCTGGTTGATTTTATTACATTTCACATAGTAATTAGCAACTCTTTCGTTAAAAGTATCAGGATATCAAACTCAAATGTCTTAAGCAAGAAAAAAATATTAAAAAATATTATCTGGATCTTATAAGTGAAAGATCAGAGACCATCAGGTTTCAGATGCAATTGATTTCAGTCTTCAAATGCCATCAAAGCTCATTCTCTATATCTTGTTTATATTTGGCTCCACTTTAGGCTGCATTTCCTTTCAAAGTGGTAAAAAGCAGGCTGGCAAGCAGCTTCAGGATTGTATCTACTTCTCTCAATAACCACACTGAACAGAGAGAGGTCTCATTCTACAGCACTTTTCACAAAAATCCTAGGACTGCATATCATTGGTTCTGATGGGGGTCACATGATAATTTATGGTGGCCAGAAGAGTGTGATGCATGGATGGGGTAAGACTTGGTCATCTTCACACCAAAGTCAGCTCCTTTGGAATCATATGTATTGAAAGTGGTAGGAGGTTATACATCTGTATTCATTATCTAATATTACTGTAAAAGAAATATCATAAGTAAGTGACTTGAAAGAACATAAATTTATTTTCTCACAGTACTGGAGGTTAAAAATCTGGTTCAAGGTCATATATTTCTTTCTTGTTGGTAGCATAGATATTCCTTGGTTCCTGGGCCAATCTCACATGGCATCTGTCTTCTCTACTCTGTGCATATGTCTGGGTCTAATCTGCAATTAAAAAAAAAAAAATATATATATATATATAGCTATGGGTCGGACCCGACTCAATGGCACTTAACAACAACAACAACACATATATATATGACATAGAATGGATTACTTTAAGCCACCTCCTACACTGGATAACTAGAAAACCTATTTTCAAATAGGATTACATTCAGAGATATCGGGGTTGGTATTCCAACAAATATTTGGGGACAACACAGTTCAGTTCATAACAATATTCAAAGAAAGAGGTTTAATTTTATCAGTACTAATTGTTTTTGAGTGCTGTTGAGTCAGTTCAGACTCACAGGGACTATATATAGGGTTTCTAAGGAGTGGCTGGTGGGTTTGAACCACTGACCATATGGTTCAAACTGACCTTGCTATATCCTACAGCACCACACCAGGACTTCCTAAGAAGGTAGAAATAACCTGTCCACCTTCTGTGGATACATACAAATTTTGAAGTAGCAATGTCCTGTCATTGACTAATGGTAAATAGGCATAGCCATATTGAAATTTTTGATCCCTCACACACAGTTATCATTGCAGACACATCATAGCTTTCTTACCCACTGAGCTCAGAAAATACTTCAGAATCTTTCTCAATCCAGTGTTCCTGGAAACTGGGACAATTGCATGGAAGTTGCTACAGAAGATGAAACTATTTTCTGTTTCCAGGTCATTTTCAATTGGACTGTTAAATCATGTTATTTCCTCTCCATGTTTTCTATCTAATTTTTTTTTTTTTAACTTAAATTCAGAACATGCTATTTTTCCCTCTTATCTTTTACCTTTTTGAAGTTAGTCAATTGTCCTGATCTGTTGAGGTCATCTTCAGTCTTGACTGTCATCTAAATTTCAGTTCTGCTCCAAATCTCTTGCTATACACAAGTGCAGGTCCTGTATCATTTGATCAATGTTGATTGGAGGGGCCAAGGGCTGAGCATCTGGAATACCATGGACTCTGTTCTCACATCCTCATCCAGGAGCTTCTGAAATGACAAGGGAGTAGGTCTCCAAGAGACCTCCATTGCGATTTTAGGAGTTAACTGAGAAAGGGCACATTTTTAGATGTGCACATGGGCCAAGGTCCAACCGGGTTGGATTTTATAACAGACCCCATCCATCTTGAAGAGAATCATGGCTGGGACTGGGAAAGCAAGAAACAGAAGTGACATCTTGCTTCTTGTTCATTTTCTGGAACCAACTCATCATGTTCTAGATGACTCTGTAGTCTTGTTTCTCTGTTTCTTGCTTTTCCTACAATGTGATATACCTTTCAGCTCTCTTTCTCAGTTCTACAACTAAGACATTTTTTTTTTCTTCTGTACAGTGTGTAGAAGTTCCTGATACTGAGAAGCTGTACTAAGTGTCTTACATCTATTATTAGTTCATGTAATACTATGTACTGTAATCATGACTCTCAATGAGAAACATCATTATAACTTCATTTTAAAAGTGGTGACACTGAGGGTCCAAGATAACAAGAGAATGGTGCATGGAGGCAGAGGTGAGACTCCAGATGCAAACTCTTACCACTACTGATCGATTAGTATTCTGTACCTTTCCCTTCTATCACTGTTGTTATTAAGTGCCTTAGAGTTTGAACTGTTGACCTTGTGCTGATCCTGGTGTTTCTTCTTAGTGCTGAGCTACAAATGTTGGTTGAGTTCCTGTTGTGTTGTGCTGGCCATGTGGAGACATTTTGAGAGCTATGACACTATCAATTCCTTCAAGAACTGTCAGTCATCCCTTTAAGCACTGATTCAGAGCAAATGTCTTATATAGAGCTGAAAATGTGTACATGGTCAGAAGAAATGTTCTCTCTCCTGAGCTGGGCCGAGAGCCTGTCTGAAATATGCTATAAAAGCAACTCACTGAACATCTCCAGCCTCATCTTCAGTAGACATGCCTTTTTAGATGTGTTATCCATGAGGCAAAGACTCTGTGACAGCACTAAGCATAGGGTCTTAGGAATCCTCATTGCTTGAGCCAACCTCACCTTTGCAAAGACAAAATTGATGCTACACAGACACTTGGACTGAAGATTTAAAACTGGGATTAAAGAAGGTACCTAGTGAGTCTTGAGTATGATTTGGGATGCAACAGAAGATCCCCATTTAAATGGTTCTAGGGAAGAAAGCATTGGAGAGTGACTGCTTACTAGATATGGAGTCTCTGGGGGTGATGAAAGTGTTTTGAATCTAGATAGAGGTGATGGTTGTGCAACATTATGACTATGTTGAATGTTACTGAATTGTATATTTTGAAATGGCTAATTCTATATTTTGTAAATTTTCACCTTAATGATTTATACCTATAGTGGTGGTGAAGTCCTGGTGTGGGGCTGTGGGCTAATGCATCAGACTGCAAAGTCATTTGAACTGCAATGTCAGTGGTTCAAGCTCACCAGCTGCTCCTTGGAAATCCTATACAGGGTTGCTATGGTTTGGAATCGACTCAATGGCACTTAACAACAACAACAATGGTGGTGGTGGTGGTGTGCTGTGGAGTCAGTTCTGACTCATAGTAACCCTGCACAGGGTTTCTAAGGCTGTAGATCTTTACGGGAGCAGAAAGCCTCATTTTTCTTCTGCGGAACAGCTGGTAGTTTCAAACTGCTGATCTTGAGGACTTCTGGTGTGGTACTGATAAGATCAGAGGATAAGCACTGGATTGTGAACCAAGAGGGTGGCAGTTCAAACCCACCAGCTGCTCCTCAGAAATGCTATACAGGGTTGTTATGAGTTGTAACCAACTCAAGGGCACTTACCAAAAACAACAAAATATATAGATGTCTCTGATAGGTGCCATATGTCTGCCTGGACTCATTAAGAAGTTAGAAAGTAGCTGCTAGAACTCGTCTTCTGTCTCATTTGTTCCTCTCTGTGAGAGGTGCCATGCCTTCCCAGACTGGTGAGGTTGGGAAGAGAGAGCTCTCCCATGTCTTTGAGTCCATGGATTTATTTTACCATTTGTTTGAATAGATACATAAAGGGAAATGAGTGTTTTCCAATGCTGTCCAGAGCCACCTCCTTTCTCACTATCTGCTTCCTGAGTAAACTGCCCATCACCAGTTCAAAATTACCTCCCTATCCATGTTCTCATTTGCGGATGTGATTTGGTCTTGTTTCTTAAGGTAACCAGTTACTGTCAAGACAGCTCTGTGTCTGATTCATCTTGACCTCACATGTGTCAGAGTAAAACTGTGCTCCATAGGGTTTTCAGTGGCAAATTTTTCAATAGTAGATTGCCAGACCTTTCTTTCAAAGTGCCTCTGGGTAGAATCAAATCTTCAACCTTTTGCTTAGTAACTAAGTGTGTTAACTGTTTACATAACCCAAAGACCTCCATTTCTCCAGGTAGGACTTTTCTTTAGGTAACATTCTACTCTCTTCCTTGTTATCATGAAGTTGTTAGTGTTCAACAACTACTACCAAATAATGATATGAAGATATTTTCATGGAAATCTGTCATGTTCAGAAATCTGGTACATCAAAAGAAAACAAAAAGACCTTTTCATTCATTTCCTTGGCTTGAGTTGTTTCTTCTTTGAAAACTAGTTTCTAACTGTAATCACAGGAGAAAGGAGGTTTGAGCAATTAGGTCGTGAATCTGATCTGCTGAGGCAGCCCACTAGGATGGCTTTTTCCTCAGGAGCTAGAATTTTGACTAAAATTATCTGGGAAACTTTCCTTTTCTAATTTATTCTGCCTATGGAGACCTTGTTAGTAAAGCCAAAAATGCTTCACATTTGTATAGCCACTTTAGATTTTTTTCCAAACCCTTGTCACATTAATCATCTCACTAGATCTTCCCAAGTCTCTTTGGAAGTGGGTAAAGAAGGAACTGGAATTCATATATTGCTGATGAGGAAAGAGATTAAGCAATTTGCCATAGGTCTCATGGTCAACCAGTTAGAGCTCTAAGTCTAGAGACCATATTTCTACCAAAAGTTTTAGAAGAGGATTCCTGGGTGACATAAATAATGGTTACTGGAATACTAACCAAAAGGTTGGTGGCTCAAACTCAAGAGGTGTGTTGGAATTAAGACCAAGTGGTCTGCTTCTGAAAAGTCAGACTTGAAAACACTACTATACACATATGGATTGCCATTGAGTCCGAAATGACATGACAGCAACTATCAACAACAAAAAAAGCTTTAGAAGTATACTAGATTACAAATATGGATGGTTGCCCTTATAGACTACATCAGAACCCCAACCATAAATGTTTGAAGAAGTAAAATGTTACCCCTGAACATATTTTGTTCTCTCTCCTCATTAATATTAGACTTAAGCATAGCAGTTGTTCTTTTGTAGTTACATTTATTATGATGTTGATTTGTTATTTCCTTCACTGTCTGTCTGATGCTTGCAGAAATAAGAGGATGGGAGAGTGATTTGGGTAAATCTCTCTTTGATCTGTTCTAAATGAAATCCTATTTACAAGATACACTTCACTTCTTTTGATGTGCAGTTACTAATTAGCTTACATCTGAGAGCAGGTTCCCTGGGAGAGAAAAAAAATTAATTAGCTCATTCCATCTCAAAAAGACACAATTCTTGAACTAATTATGGTATTTGAATGATTAATCTCCTTTAAATACACATGTGTTCAGAAGTTTTACAGTTAGGAAGAGTGTATAATGAGAAAGAAGATGGAAAACAAAGAAAATGGAATAAAGTGTAAGTTAAAAGCCAAAATGAATGCCAGGAAGGAGTTTAAGAGCTTTTTGTTATTTAGGTAAATATTATTGATCCATAAAATGGTGAAGTAGGCAAAGTTTGTCTGGACCGTCCTCAAGTCTCCCACTTTTTGTTTCTTTACCAGACTGTTGTTGCCAGTGTCTTTAAGATAAATCAAAATAAATAGAGGAAGCTACTACCTTGGGGGTAAAATTATAGAAGAGAGGGATAATGTAATTTATACTAAAGTGGTAATAACTGATATATCTTTATATCTAACTTTACTCCTTCCATAATGACTTCCTCTTTGATAGGAAAATGAAATTTTATCACAATGAATGATTCTGTTACTGAACTTTAGAAGATAGCATACAGGTTTCATTTAATACCCTTTTATGACAAATTGGAGACTCCTGGATTGGCACTGTAGGAGCAGTACTGGGCTAGAAATCATGATGCTGACAGTTCAAACCCACTAGCTGCTCCTTGGAAACCCTATACAGGGTCACTATGTGTTGGAACCTATTCAACTGCACTTAACAAAAACAAATGACTAATTGGAAGTGGTTGCCTGCTTTATGTAATAGCTTATTCACAAAAGATTAATGAATAATAATGCTGTGATACATTAGTAGTATCTTCCAGAGGTAGAAGTTGGGAATGATCATATATAAATCATGCATCAACTATCTGTTTTTGCTGTAATTTGGAATAGAATAATATTGAATAATAGGGAAAGTTTTATGGGTTTATTGCTACTATTTTTATTGTATAATACTTTGTTATTTGTTATATGTTTTATGTAATATTAAAATTTTGTCTATCATTATAATATAATTATAAAAATTATTTTACTCTTCAAGGTAGTGACTACTTCACTCAAAGGATTGGCTGCTATTATTAATTACAGGTCCTGTAGGTAAATGTAAAGCCTCATAAACACTGTAAGTCAGAACTGACTCAATGACACTTAACAACAACAATGCAAAAGCTTTTCCTCACTTTAAAATTGTTATTATTGGTAGAACAACCAAGATGATGGAGAGGGTGGAAGTGCAGTGAAGATCTCCGTCAGCAATAGCACACAATATCAGACCAAGCAGGCTCAGGGGATGGTCCCAGAACACTGAACCACATATAAAGGAATATTTAAAACATCAGAAGGCTTACAGCCAGGGGAATTTGTAGCATAAGCAAGAAATACAGTGGTTTCTAATCCAAGGTGCTCAGCTGCTCCTGGACTCACCATCTTGGGCAAGACCAAGCAGGGGAAGGATCAGAGCAGCCACGAATGCCTGATAGAATCACAGAGATAAAGGAGAAGAGTGAAGAGGGAAGCCCATCTCCTGATCACATCTACCTGGAGGCAATCAGAAAGCATAAAATAATACCAAAGTACACACCCATCTCTAAGTTTTAAGGCCAGAGCTAAATCTTGAATATTCCCAAAAAACAGAAACAGATGTCCATATCAGCACATGTCCAGAAATGAGATACAGTAACTGAGGCAAATGAGCTGGAAGTACAATTATATTCCATACTGGAAAATGGGCAGGCTTTGGAAATGTCTGAGAAGGAATTCAGAAAAATGATTATAAAATGTATCAAAACACTATACAATAGAGTTGAGAAAAACAAGGAAGAAGTCAGGAAAGTGCTACAGGAACAATCAAATAAAATAGATACAGCATTGGAAATAATTCAAAACCTACAGAAAGAGGTCCAAATGATGAATAATAGAATATCAGAAATGGACAATACATTGAAAGGGCAAAGAAGTAGAATTGAAGAGATAGAAGCCAGAACTAGTGAGCTAGAAGATAAATCTCTCAACACTACTAAGATAGAAGAGCAAGCAGAAAAACGGTTTAAAAAATACGAAGAAGAACAAAGATTCATGTTGGGCAACATGAAGAGGAATAACTTAAGAATTATCAGCATTCCAGAACAGGAAGAATCACACAAGTCCACAGAGAAGATAGTTTAAAACTTCTGGAAGAAATATTTCCTAACATCCTGAAAAGCAAAAAGATAACCATTCAAGAAACTCAATGAACCCTAGGAAAGATAGACCCTAAAAGAAAATCACCAAGATGTATAATAATCAAGCTCTCCAAAATCAAAGATAAGGACAGAATCCCAAAAGCAGCTAGGAAAAAGAGAAGTGTAACATACAAAAGTAAGCAAATCAGATTAAGCTCGGATCTCTCAACAGAAACCATGCAGGCAAGTAGGCAATGGGGAGAAATATATAAAAACCATATATAGAATCCTCTACCCAACACAGCTGTCAATCAAATATGATGGTGTAATCAAAACATTCCAGGATAAACAGAAGCTAAGGGATTTTGCCAAAGCCAACCCTGCAATAAAAAACATCCTAAAAGAAGTTCTGTTGACTGAGAACCAACAAGAATAGACAACAACTAGAGACTGACATACGTGGCGGCCTCACCCTGAACTCAATTGACAAGTGGAAAAGTCAAGAACACAATAAAATTATAAGAACAGAAGACCTGGAAGGTCAGTCTATGATCAAAACAATTACAACGTGAAAGAAGGTAAACACAGAGGAACAGAGATCCAGGTGATGAGAAGGTCAGGTAGATTACAGGATAAAATAGACTGTCTTAAATGGAGGGAAGAGTTAATGGGATATAAGGTAACTACAAGGGTGAGGTTGAGGTCGGGAGTTTAATTCGGGTGTTGGGGAAGGCAATATAAGAAGCAGGGGGAGGTGGAAGAACAAGATAGATAGGGAAACACTGAGACAGGTTTGCATGCATAAATAGTGATGCATGCTCAACCTTGGAACAACAAGGCTCTGGGATACAGGGATCTAGGCATATTTTGAAGAGGGGAAATAATACTAAAATGCTTGACTGTCTTATGAATATTAGTTTCCCTTGCCTACTATTTTAAAATAGACACTTGAGTGGGATAGAACGGAATGTTGGGAAACATGATTGCAAAACACTTGTAAGTCTGTCTTTGGCCTATAACTGATTGTTGTTGTTGTTGTTAAGTGCCGTCGAGTCGGTTCCGACCCATAGCGACCCTGTACAGGGTTTCTGAGGGTGTAAATCCTTACGGGAGTAGAAAGCCTCATCTTTCTCCCGCAGAGCTGCTGGTAGTTTCGAACCGCTGACCTTAAGGTTCGCAGCCTGATTCGTAACCACTACGCTACCAGAGCTCCTAAAAGGGGCTCTAGAACTTGCCCAGTGAATTAGGGCTTTTGTGGAGCCTTTACAGAGTATAGGAACTTAGGTGGAATCCTGAGTCCCATCCAGAACCTTCTGACATGGGACATTCCTACTAGAAAGGACAAGCAGACCAGCCAGGAACAGCTAGAGCAACAGAAGATACATCTTCAAAGAAAGATCATCAGGAAAAACCCAAAACAAAAATGTCAGCATGACTGGCTACTACAAGAATAAGCAAGCTGTTTGCCAGAAAACCATCAAGGCAAGCAATCAAGCTCCTTCAGGACAAACTCCTCTCTAAGACTGGAACTCAAAGGAAACACATGAACAGGTATGTAAGCTTGCTGGAAACCTCATTGTTCTACTGGTGAGTGGAAGAGAGGGAAAGGCAGCAATGAAGAAATGGGCTGAGTTCAACCACAGTCCATTGACTACCGTTGACCTGGAGATGAGAGAGAGAAGAGGATTGGCTGGGTGTTCCAAAGTGTGGTGAGACCTGTGGATGCCTGGGTCCATGGACAAGGACATAGCCACAGAGGGCTAGAACTGAGAGTGAAGCATCCAGTTGATATGAAGTGAGGGAAGATGCACAAGAACACTTAAACTTGCAAATAGTACCCATTTGACCCAGCCTTCATGGCTTGATAATCAGAACTCTACTAGAGGAAGATTTAAAAAATTTTTTTTTTTCTTTTGATAAAGGAAACAAGGGTAAATTGCTACAATTTAATGAACTTGACCTATACTCATGGAGGTAGTAACTCTAAATACCAACAGAGAGGGAAGGAGTCTTCACATCAACTATCAATGCTATCACCTTTGCACACAGGGTAGATAGGGAAAGGCAACTTAGACATTGGCTACCTAAAATGAGAGGGTGATAAAGGCATGAAGTGGCTGGCTCACAAGGTTTTAAGAGGGAGTTTAGTTCAAGAGTGTTGGTGGGGAGAAAGAGTTCCCACTGAATAGTTTCACTGAATAGTTTTCATCTTGTCTAGCTGGGTCTGGTTAAAAGTGATGGGGATAAGAATTCTTATGATTCAATAGTGACTAATTGTTATCATGACTAATTGTGACTGTCACAATTGTAAAGGTAGAAGTTTTGTAACAAAAGCAGGGGAGTGGTTAACTTACATTTAGAAACAAAGGACCCTAGGACCATCAAGGGAGATGAGCACAAGCAGAAGGCGGGACCTTATCCAGAGAAGCAACGATGCCAGAGATGGAGGCATAGATGGGGACATGGAAAAAGGGAGCGGCTGAGGACTCTAGATTCATGGGAAGAGAGGGACTAAGAGTTGGCAGCCAGGAGGCAGACTTGCAGAATGTGCCCTTTGGAGATGTAAATTATTACATATGCCTGACGACATCTTTTTTGTTTTTTTTTTCAAGAGCTAAAGTGAGTAGAAATACTGTTAACTGATGAACATGGAGGGGATTATAATCATTGTAATGAAACAAGGTGTATGATTTGTTGAATGTAAAACTGATGATCTGCCCTGTAAACTTTCACTCAATCCACAA
>NW_006408591.1:2748112-2750188 GCF_000296735.1 Chrysochloris asiatica
TTTTTTTTTTTTTTTTTTTTGTAGTTTTAGTCTGGAAGTGCTGCTGAAACCTGTCGACCATGGGTGACCCTGTTAGTATTTGAAATACTCATGCCATAATTTCCAGCACCATAGCAACACACAAGCCAGCACAGTACAGCAAAATGATAGATGGATAATTTTACCGGGTCATCCAAAAAGCACAAAGCAAGAAGCCTAGAGAGTGTGTACAGAACTAGGTACTACAACACAACAAATAATGTAAAAGTTTAAAATTGGGTGAATCCAAAGAATGGCATAAATATAGTAGAGCCTTGAAATGAGCTATTAACTGAAATTAAGCACAGATTTTCACTATATTCATCCTAGAAGTCAATACAAAATTAACAATCTACTGGTTCATAGAATTCTCATTATAGAATTTTAAAAACTCATGCAAGACTGTTTGGAGGGACCACATTTTCCCTGGCACTAAGTCCTAGAAAACATACTTCATATGGTTGGATCCTTACTAAGAAGCATTGAGTAATATAAGGGCCAATATCTTTGAATGTGTCTTTGTAGGTATGGTGCTGTAGGATAAGTATTTGACCATAATGGTGGTTTGAACCAGAAGGTCGGTGGTTCAAATTCACCAGCTGCTCCTTGGAAATCCTATACAGGGTTGCTATGAGTCAGAACCAACTGGATGGTACTTAACAACAATAGCAACAATCTTTGAAAATGTTCTGCAGAAGCTTTAGCAATAATTTTTACAAGGAATTTCTTGAATCAGTCCTCTAAGACCTAATGGAGAAAGCATTAAATTGTGACCCAGTGACGATTTTCTAAGATAATGTGCAACAAAATAGTGCAGCAGGAAAATTTATACAGTAACTCCCACCTCACCCTCATCCTCAACCAAAAATGGGTTCCAGTCTTCTGTACAAGACATTTTCCTTTGTCTGGTCCTCTCTTCCAGGTTCTCCTGAACTCTGGGATGGACCCAAGTTTATCACCGTAAGGTGGAGGCTGAGACTGTCCTCATTCATGGAACACCCTCCTCCATAACAGCCCCATCAAGTGAACTGAGACCAAGAGCTGTGTAACGAGTCTCGTGCCTCTGTATCCAGCCAGATATTCACATAATCTTGAGCAAGTCATTGTTCCTCTCTGCTCTTTGCTTTATACCCTGGAAAATACACAATTGGATTCTCAGGGAGCCACAAAATTTTTCTATAAAGGTCCTGATAAGATTCCCTGGGTAGTACAAATGGTTAAACATTGGATTACTAACCAAAATATTGGCAGTTCAAACTTACCCAAAGCCACTTCGGAAGTGAGGCCTAGTGATCTGCTTCTGAAAGATCACAGCCTTTAAAATTCTATGGGGGAAAAAAAAATTCTATGGGACAGTTCTATTCTGTACACATGAGGTCTCCATTAGTCAGGCTTGACTTGAAGGTAGCTAACAATAATGAAAAACAACAACTAATAACAGCAACAGTACATTTTATGCTTTGCCAGAATAGGTCTCTTTCAATGACTCAGTTATGTCATTGTGATGTAAAAATACTCACAGCCAATACACAAGACAATGGGTGTAATTATGTTCCAATATGACTTTATTTACAAAAACAGGCAACATATTTGATGAAATATACTTTTGCTTACGAACACATTTATTCAAAATTCCAACCAGAGTGGAAAAGTTCTTTATATCAAGGAACAAGCTTGTTTCTTCAGGGAAATCAGTTGATAGGGACAAGAAATTTAGACATTGGCTATCAAAACTGAGGGGAAGGGATGGCTATAAATACATGAAGTGCTGGTTTACAAACTTTCATGTATGTGCTTAATATCAGAATCAGGGGGATAAGGTAGAATCTCCACTGAATAGTTTCCCTCATTTCCGGTGGATATGGTGACAGGGGATGGGTGATTATGGTGACATGATTTTATGACTCAAATGTGAATAATTGTTAGCAGAATTCATTGTGATTGTCATAACCATAATTGTAGAATTTGTGTAACTGGATGGGGAAGGGGGCGTAATGCAAAATGTCATTTGATTTCTTGACTACTGCTTCTATTAGTGTTGATAGTTGATCCAAGAAG
>NW_006408591.1:2750620-2759963 GCF_000296735.1 Chrysochloris asiatica
GAATACTCATACTTCACAATGTTGTCCATAGCTTGTCATGATCCACACAATCGAAAGCCTTTGCATAGCCGATAAAACAAAGTTAAACATCTTTCTGATATTCTCTGATTTCAGCCAAGATCCATCGGACATCAGCAATAATATCCCTCATTCTACCGTCTCTTCTGAATCCGTCGTGAACCTCTGGAAGTTCTCTGTCAATGTATGATTGTAGCCGTTTCTGTATTACCTTTAGCCAAACTTTACTTGCATGGGATATCAAAGAGATTGTGTGATGATTTCCTCATTCCGTTGGGTCACCTCCCTTTGGAATGGGCACAAATATGCATTTCTTCCTATCAGTGGGTGAGATAATTGTCTTCCAAATTTCTTGGCAGAGATAAATGAGTGCCTCGTGTGTCTCCTCAGACTTCAATTTTGAATCCATCAATTCCTGGTGCCTTGTTCTTTGCCAATTCTTTCAATGCACCTTGGACTTTCTCCTTCAGTATCATTGGCACTGGATCATATTTCCTTTTGGTACAGTTACTCTGTGTATTCCTTCCATCTTCTCTTGATGCTTTCTGCATCATTCAATAATTTGCCCAGACAATCTTTCAATAATGAAAGTCGAGGCTTGAATTTTTTCTTCAGTTCCTCCAGCTTGACAAATGCCGGTGTGTTCTTCCTTTTTGGTTTTCTGATTCCAGATCTTTGCACATTTTATTGTAATAATTGGCTTTATCTTCTCAAGCTGATCTTTGAAAATTTCCTTTCAGCTCTTGGACCTCCTCATTTCTTCCATTTGCTTTAGCTTCTCTATGCTGGAGAGCAAGGAGTTCTGGTAGCGTAGTGGTTACGAATCGGGCTGCGAACGTTAAGGTTCAGCGGTTCGAAACTACCAGCCGCTCCGCGGGAGAAAGATGCGGCTTTCTACTCCCGTAAGGATTTACACCCTCGGAAACCCTGTACAGGGTCGCTATGGGTCGGAACCGACTCGAAGGCATTTAACAACAACAACAACATGCTGGAGAGCAAGTTTCAGAGTCTCTTCTGACGTCCATTTTGACCATTTCCTTCTCTCTGTCTTCTCAATGACTTTTTACTTTCTTCAAGTATGATGATCTTGATGCATCCCACAACTCTTCTGGTCTTTGATGTATCAAATCTGTTCTTCAGATGATCTCTAAATTTAGGTGGGATATATTCAAGGTCATATTTTGGCTCTCGTGGACTTATTTTCATATTCTTCAGCTTCAGTTTGAATTTGCATACGAGTAATTGATGGTCTGTTCCACAGTCTGTTCCTGGCCTTGTTTTGACTGATGATATGGAGCTTTTCCATTGGCCCTTTCCACAGATGTAGTCAATTTGATTTCTATGTATTCCATCTGGTAAGGCCCATGTGTATAGTTAGTTGTCTCTTATGCTGTCTAAAAGAAGGTATTTGAAATGAACAAATCTTTGGTTTTGCAGAATTCTTGCATGCGTTCTCCAGCATCATTTCTGTCTCCAAAGCCATATTTTCCAACTACTGATTCTTCCTCTTTGTTCCCAACCTTTGCAATAAAACCACTAGTATTGATCAATACATCTTGATTGCATGTTTGATTGATTTCAGATTGAAGAAGTTGGTAGAATTCTTCTATTTCATCCTCACTGGCTTTAGTGGTTGGAGCATAAATTTGAATAATAGTGGTATTAACTGGGCTTCCCTGTAGTCATAGCGATATTATCCTATCCCAGACAACATTGTATTTCATGACTGATCTGGATATGTTCTTTTTGACAATGAATGCAACACCATTCCTCTTCAATTTGTCATTCCTGGCATAGTAATACATGTGGTTGTCAGATTCAAAATGACCAATACCAGTCCATTTCAGCTCACTAATGCCTAAGATATCGATGTTCCATTTCATTTTTGACAACTTTCAATTTTCCCAGATTCATACTTCGTACATTCCATGTTCTGATTTTCAATGGATGTTTACAGCTGTTTCTCTTCATTTTGAGTTGTGCCCCATCAGAAAATGAAGGTCCATCGGGCTTTTCTCCCATGGGCTTTACTTCATTCGTGTCATCACAGTCAACTCTACTTTGAGGAGGCAGCTCTTCCCTAGTCCCATTTTGAATGCCTTCCAAACCAAGGGGCTCATTTTCCAGCACTATATCTGACAGTGCTTCTCTGCTATTCATAAGGTTTTCCATGACTAAATATTCAGAAGTAGTTTGTTACTCTTTCTTCCTAGTGTATCTTCGTCTGGAAGCTCATCTGAAACCCATCCACCATGGGTGACCCTGCTGATATTTAAAATACCAGTGGTATATCTTTCAGAATCACAGCAACTCACAAGCCACCACAGTACAACAAACTGACAGATGAGTGGTGGAATTTAACATATAAGTCTGCTAAAATTCAATAATGAGAATCAGTAGGTCAATGCAGTTTCTAAATGACTTGATATTCCACTGTAATTAGTGAATAGCTGATCATGTCTGTATGCAGGACTGCAAAAACAACCCTCCCCTCAAGCTGTCTCCTAATGCAAGAGTGGTGTGAACATTTACTTCTAGCAGTAGAGGAGGGAAGAAGTGGGCTAGAAGTTTTGCTCCAAAACAAAAACAACAATGACACACACACAAAAACTACCTCACTGCTTTGAAGTGAATTCTAGTTCATAATGATCCAATAGGAGAGAGTAGAAATACTTTACACGGTTTCCAAAGTTGTAATTTTTACCACGTTGATAGTGTAGTGGTTATGAATCATGCTGCTAATCTCATGGTCAGCAGTTTGAAACTACCAGCTGTTCCGTGATAGATAGATGAGGCTTTCTGCTCCTGTAAAGACTCACAGCCTCGGAAACCCTATGCAGGGTTGCTATGAGTCAAAATAGACTCCATGGCACATAACAACAACAATTTTTACCAAAGCAGATTGCTATATCTTTTTCATGAGGAGGAACTGGTGGGTTTGAGCTATAGACCTTTCAGTTAGCAGCCAAGCACTTAAATCATTTTACTACCAGCACTCTGGCAACCATAAATAAGATATTTTTCTGAAGTTTCTCACTTACTACTTGGAGGTCCCTGGGAGCAACAAAGGAGAAGAGTGGAATGTAGGACCCTACCCAGAGAAGCAGTGACACCAGAGGTAGACGCAGAGATGATCACATGTAGAGATGGAGCATCTGGGGACTCTAGACCCAGAGAGGGAGAGGGGTTATATGCTGATGACCGAGGGGCAGGCTTGCAGGATGTATCCTTTGGTTGTTTGATGATGCATGGAGGGGATTGTAATCATGGCAATGATACGATATACAACAGTATGAATGTTCTTCCGTGTAAACTATTACATAATTCACAATAAAATCTTAAAAAAAAAAAATGTATTCTACTTTCTACTCCACAATATAGTGCTTTAATTTTTTATATGAATTACTTATTAGTTCATGTGTTCAAACCCCATGCTCTTTACACAGAATCCTTGGGTAGTGCAAATGGCTAATATATATGAAAGGTTTTAGGTCTGAGTACACCTAGAGGCACTCTGAAAAATGGCCTGGTGATCTGCCTTCAAAAATCAGTCCTTGACTAGGCTATGGAGTACAGTTTTATTCTGTCCCATGTGGAGCCAGCATGAGTCAGAATCAACTAAACAGCAACTGATGCGGGTGTGTATTTTGTGGGGAAGGGAGCCCTCCAAAACTCATGCTGCCTACTACACATTTGTGAGTGAAACTCATACTCCAAGAATATGTACCATGTTTACCATGGGCCACACTTAGTGATTTGCCCTTCTGAATGGGTTTAGGTAATAAGATGTTAAACTGGAAGATTTAACTCAGGCCCTAAGAAGCAATAGATATCAAGTACTAAAGTGAGTTGTGGAGCATCATAATCCAGAAATTTCCTTTGAGGATTAGTTGTTGTTGTTAAGTGCTGTTGAGTCACTTCAGACCCATAGGGATTCTGTATAGACTCTTAAACAGGTCGCCCACAGTGGTGAGAGACAAGGGTTTGGAAAGAGACCTTGTGGAGGATATTTCTATGGTGAGAGCTGTGCTAGAAATCTCATCCCCTAGTGACAGAAGCTTTGAAAGGCAACTGAGGACTTGACCATGGGTCTGCTCTCATTGGACATGCAGAGACTGAAATCCAAAGGCCTAGTGCTCATCAGTGAGCTGCAGGAGAACTAGTACACTGGGAGGGGCTGGAACCCCAAAGCTTTTCAGAGTCAGGGAGTTCCTTTCCTGTAGAACAGATATGAGTTACATGTCAAAAGGGAGGACCTGGGTAGTAGTGGTCCCTTTCCCACACCAACTTCCCTAATTAATTTGGCTTTAGATAGATGACAAATATGAGTGAAATTTAAACTTCTGAGGTCAAAGTAAGATTGTTCTTCACCATTTAAAGGATCAGGGCACTTTGTACTTGCCTTAGAGTGCACAGGAAAGTGTCACCTCCTTCCACCCCTCCCGTCCCACTTCTATATTTGTCAAAGAAAGAGAAAATAAGAGATAAAACATGATCTTTTGATGCACTCATTTAAGACACATGGCCTTAAATGATTACACACACTTTCATAATTTTAAATGAGGGACAGATAACAGAGGAGAAAGCTTTGTGCCTCTGGGATTAACTCCAGCAATGGGAATCTTAGGCCCTTTTCATCAAAATAATCAGGGGGATATTTATTTGGGAGTGGTGGTCTTTCTGGCACCTCATATTAAACCAAAATACTTACGACAATATTAGTGTCTAAATGTGCAGGTAACACACAATCTTTAAAAAAATAAGTAGCACTGTCTAGAAGAAAGGATGGTAAGAGCAGTACTAGATAGTCATTTGCTGAGGGATCATCATGTGCTATTGGAGTCCTGGTGTGTACGCTAAGATACACAAGGGTTTGCTAACCACAAAGTTGGCAGTTCAAACCACAAGTTGCTCCTTGGGAACCCTGTTCAGGGTCACTATGAGCTGGAACAGACTCCACAGCACTTAACAACAACAACAACAATGGCTGTGCACTGGACTTTTCTTACAGTAGAAATCCAAGGTGGTGGCTATTATTCCATGTTATAGAAGAGGAAAGTGAGGCTCACTCCGAGATGTTAAGCAACGTCTCCCATGTCACACAGGTAATAAGCAAAAATGTAGGTTTTTCAACTTAACCACTGCCCTGTACGGATTGTTTTTCTTAGTCCAACCATGGCACTGGACCTTTTGTCGTCTCTTGTTTTCTTCCTTTATCATCCTCTTTCCTTCCCAGGTGATGGGATTCCATTTTCAGCTGAATACAGAGTCCTTCTCCTCTTCTCTCACTGGGGATTCATAAAATGAACAGACTTATCAGACTTACCAGTTTTGAGACAATTAACTCTATGGAACCAGAGAACATACCAAGAAACTTTGCTAAATCCTGAACTTTCCTGACCAGCCAAGAAAAGATAGAAAGAAACAAGTTCTTTTAATCAGGACAAAAGTTCTGCTAACATGGGGTGGGTTGAAGGTGAAGATAACTCCACACACAAAAAAATCATGGTTATGGTACATAGGGTGAAAACACACATTTAAACCCCTGCTTCTCACTTTTTCATTTTTGCTGGCCATTCTGAGAAGGCACCTATTGAGTAGGCATTGCAGCACAGTAGTTGACCATTATAAAATAGGTCAGCAGGTTGGCCCTGCTTTCTTGCATCTTTCCATTAGGACACTGCTTAGCACATCCATTCAAATATGCAGGAGAGCCAGGAAACAATTGCTAAACAGTTACTGTCAAGTTGATTTTGACTCATAGTGGCCCATGTGTTTCAGATCCATAAGTGCTGCATAGGGTTTTCAATGGTGACAATTCTTTGGAAGTAGATAACCAGAACTTTATTCTGAAGTGCATTTGGGTGGATTTGACCATTAACCATTTTGGTTAGTAGTAACCATTTCCACAACACACCATCCCCTAAGACTAAACCAAATCCATTGTCAATGAGTACATGCCTACCCTTAGCAATGCTATGTAGGGTTTCAGAGACTGTAAATAGTTCTGGAAGCAGACCACTGACCTTACAGTTAGCAGCCCAACACCTAACCCACAGCACAACCAGGACTCCTTGCCCCTAAGACTTGTTGTTACAAGTTGGTTCTGGCTCACAGTGACCTTATGCACAACAGAACAAAGCACAGCCCAGTCCTGCACCATCCCACAATTGTTGTTACATTTGAGCCCATTGCTACCACTATGTCCATTTCCTTGGGTGTCTTCCTCCTTTTCTATCATTTTCCAGTTTACCCAGCATGATGTCCAGGGGCTGGTCCCTCTTGATAAGATGTCCAAAGTGTGAGAGATAAAGTCTTGCCATCCAGGCTTCCAGGAAGCATTCTAGCTGTACTTCTCAACACGCATTTGTTTGTTCTTCTGACAGTTCATGGTACTTTCAATATTCTTCTTCAATACCATAATTAAAATTCATCAATTCTTCTATGGTCTTCCTTAATCATTGTCCAAATTTCACATGCATATGAGGCCAATGAAAATATGGCTTGTGACAGGCACACCTTAATCCTCAAAATGATATCCTTTCCCTTGAACACTTTAAAGAGGTCTTTTGCAGCAGATTTGTTCAATGTAAAATGTCATTAGATATCTTGAATACTGTTTCCATGACTATTGATTATGGATCCAAGAAAAATGAAGTCTTTGAGACTAGATACTCTCAAAAGAGCTGAATTCCATTAACATTTTCTTTAAGAGCATTATCTCTTGATTGTGCCTTCCTTATTGTGCTGTTTTCTCTTATTTCTGTTACAGGTTTCCATTAAGAAACTGTAAAAATTATTGTTCAACAGCCAATATAATCACTACTTCAGTGGCCTCAAGCTAAAGCATCACCACAATGAAATGCCCCCCCTTTTTTTTTTTTCTGAGTATCATTATATTTCAGACTTACATGGGACTGTTTCCAGAATGAGTACCTCAACTCTGGAGCAAGCCAGGGAAGAATTTTTTGACTGCATATCAATGTGAACTCTGCCCTTGGATGTATACTTGAAAGAGGATGATAGAAATTCTTCTCTGCATGGAGCAAATCTGGACCCTGATTAAAAAAATTCAACTCTGAAATTAGTAGCAATTAGTGATGAAAGAAAGAAAGAAAGAAAGAAAGAAAGAAAGAAAGAAAGAAAGAAAGAAAGAAAGAAAGAAAGAAAGAAAGAAAGAAAGAAAGAAAGGATGGCTTGATTCCAAATGCTGGAGCTTCTTGGCTGGGGCAGGAAGAAATGACAATAACTCATTGAGGAAGAAGAGCCAGGCAAGAACTTACAGAAAAGTCTATAGATTCCTTCATTGATCCATTGATTTTTAAAGTATTTATTGAGCACCAGATCTGGCATTGTTTAAAATGTCAAGATGAATAGTAGTAACAACGGAAAACATTTCCTGAGCATGTTATCTGTACAAGGCTCTGGGCAACTACATTAAATACATGGTTACATATTTAGATACTACTATTATCTTCAGTTTATAAATAAAATGTTGAAGTCCAGAAAGCTTAAGGTCACCAAGACATGAACTCTGCCTTTATCTCTATGCAATTCCATTCTATTCTAAAGAAGAGAATCTAAGACAGATGAATGAAATGAAAGTGTACATCTAGGTAGAAATTGAAAATAAGACCTCTGCTTCCATAGTATTTTGGATAGTATACTCTGAAGGGCCCTGTGTCAGTAATCTATAATATGTTGTCGTTGTTGTTGTTAGGTGCCATCAAGTCAGTACCGACTCATAGTGACACTATAAACAACAGAATGAAACACTGCCTGGTCCTGCACCAACCTCACAATCGTTGCTACACTTGAGCCCATCACTGCTGCCACAGTGCCTATCCATCTCTTTGAGGGGTCTTCTTTTTCTACTACCCTTCATTTAAAGCAGCAATTGTTTGTCATATCTCATGATTTTATAGATTGCCTGGGTTTAGTTAGACAGCTCTTCTGCTCCACATGGTGTTATCTGGGGTTACTCACATGGCTGTATTTAACCAGTTCAGTTAAGACTCAACCTTTGAAAATGGCCTCAGTCTCCCATCATGTCACCTAAACTTACTGAACGGTGGAACAGGGCTTCCAAGAGAGTAAAAACAGAAGCTCCATGTTTCTCAATGCATAAACCTTGTGACAAGCAAATTTGTGAAGCATTCAATATTTTGGGGGTCCACAACATAAGGAACCCTGGAGGTAATGTAGGATAAGCATCAGACTGCTAACTGCTAGGTTGGCAGTGCAAACCTCTCAGTTGCTCTTCAAGGGAAAAATGAGTCTGCCTGCTCCCATGAAGATTTATAGTTTCAGAAACCCTATATAGGATCACTGGGAGTTGGAATTGACTTGATGTCAGTAGGTTTGGTTTAGTTTTGGTTAGACTAGGGACTGATACAATGTAAATTTTGCCACATTCCATTGATCAAAGCAATTCACAAGGTTGGCCCAGATTGAAAGGAATTGAAATCGAATTTATCTTTTGATGGGACCGGTGCCATGCTTGTAAAGGGATGAGAGATAATGCTAACATCTATCTCTGGATAATCCACCTCAACACCTCTGGCTAGTTTACAGCCAAACCCTTGTATTAAAATGAGAACAGTTAAGGAAAAAGACACTCCACTGAAAATTTTGATATAGATCATTTAGTTTAAAGAGTTAAACATGCATTGGACTTCTAAAAAAGCACAAAGGCAACATTGAGGTAGCAACCATGGAAGGCAGGTTTCACCTGTAGGTGTGGATGATCACAGGAAAGAGGTAAATTAATCAGGATTTAGGGGCTTGAAAGAGAAGGTACAGAAATTGGGAATCAGAACTATGAAGAGGGTTCAGCAACTAGGAGGAGCCTTGTGGGCCTGGTACTCAGACCACCAGTGAAACACAGTAAGGCTGGTTCTAAGACTACTGAAAAAAGCTGGAGATGAGAAGCAATCGATGTTCAAAGTGAAGGACTGTTTCTGAGGAATTGTTGACAAGACCTCATTGTTAGTAAACAAGATACATCAAGTTCCTTCTCTTTGCTTCAGTCTTCTAGTCTCCCTACAGTGCCTCCTATTGGCAAAGTCTAAGAGGGAGCAGCTGGCAAAGAAAAATGGAGTTTTCAAAGTTCCTGGCCCAACATAAACAAAAGATGGCTTAGAAGTTAGGTGATAGTAGTTGATTTTGGATAACAACTTAGATAAATTGCTACCAGTACATTTTAAGTGTATTTTAATTCATTTGGATTCAAGGGAAACAAAATAAGATTTAAAAAGAGAGAGAACTGGAATCCATAAATTGGTAAGCAGCTGTATTGTTGTTGTGAAGGGTAGTCGAGTCTGTT